>NC_142472.1:64323207-64626237 GCF_049115385.1 Moschus berezovskii | reverse complement strand
AAAATTAGGAAAAACTACATTTATCAGATCATTTCCTATATAAGTTTATAGTTTATATATTGGTAAAATATCTTATGCTATTACATAATTATAACTTCCAATTTATATTGGAAATTTCTAATATGGTATTCCTAATGATAGCAGGTAATAACTAAGTTATTCTCCCCTTTGATCAATTTACTAACAATTTTATAGTTTGCTAAGAGTTGTCTGGCTTCCCAGGTGGCTCAGTAGTCTGAGAAGAAGAATCTGCCTGCAATGCAGGAGGCATGAGTTTGATCCCTGAGTCAGGAATATCCCTGGAGGAGGAAATGGCAACCCACTCCAGGATTCTTGCCTGGGAAATCCCATGGAGAGGAGCCCGGTAGGCTACAGTCCCGGGGGTCACTAACGAGTCAGACATGTCTGAGTGACCAAACAAGAGGTGGTCTAGAGTTCTCACAGTGTTCATTTACTTGTTCTACTGGAGTATGGCAAGAAATTCTTTTACAAGATATTCCATAAATTCCTGATCTCTTATACAGATTTTTTGTACATCACTGAACCTTTTCTTGGGCTTCCCTGATAGCTCAGTTGGTAAAGAATCTGCCTGCCATGTAAGAGACTCTGGTTCGATTCCCGGGTCAGGAAGATCTGCTGGAGAAGGGGTAGGCTATCCACTCCAGTATTCTTGGTCTTCTCTTGTGGCTCAGCCTTTTCTTGAACCTTTTCTTGAAGCTCTGGCTATCAGGAACATCAATACTGTCGTTCTGAGAAGTTCTTGTGGTCTTGAGGGAAATGGGGTTCTTTAGCTCCCAGGCAGCCCAGCTGTTATCTTCCCCAGAGCCAGCCTCCCTCTGCCCCTTCTGGCAGCCGGTGTCCTCACCCCAGGACCTCTGGTCCCTGCTTCCAGGTCTGCCATCTGCCAAAACCTCCCCTCCCCCTTCTCCACTGTTACCTTTCTGTCGCCCTTTCCCGTTTGCTCCCAAGTTTTTGCGAGGAGCTTGCAGTCATTTAGTGATGGGCAGAGCAACCGTGTGCTGGGTGCCCAACACCGGGAGGTCTGCACCTGATCCTGTTGTGTTTCCGCCACATCCTGAGGGCATCTTAGTCTCTGTTTCCAGCAGGGAGCACAGGTGCTCAGCCCTCAGGCCATGTCCACTGCTCTCAAGTGTGGAGCTGGGATTTGAACCCGTGTCTGTCGAGTTTTCACCCTGTTTCCTTAGGGGCAGCCGGTACCATCTGTAATAATTGGGCCTAGGAAAGCAGGCTGCCCCTGGCCTTTCATCTCACGAATCAAGAGAGCTTCAGTCTGCCTTGCTTCTGCCTTCTGGCTGGTGTTCACTGGAGCAGCACTAAGTTCAAGGGCTGTTTTTCGGGAGGCACAGAGTCCTGCATGAACGTTGTAAGGAGCCTGGATTCTAGAGAGAGAGAGTGCTGAGGCCAGGCCCTTCATTCCCACCCACTGACTTCCTGCCCTGGGAAGAGAAGGAAACGGTAACCCACTCCAGTATTCTTGCCTGGAGAATCCCATGGACGGAGAAGCCTGGTAGGCTACAGTCCACGGGGTCGCCTAGAGTCGGACACGACTGAGCGATGGAACGGAACGGAACGGAACGGTAGCTGGTTGAGCTGGAAGGAGTCAATGCAGTCTTAGAAATCATGACGCTAACGATGGTGGTAATAGTAACCCTGGGGGCAGCTGACAGCATCTAGGGGCTTATTCCGGGCAAGTGCTAACATTGACTCTTGTCACCCTCATGTTGCCCCTCTGCAGTAGGGGCCACGATTGTCACCTCTCATGGGTGGAGGAAGCCAAGGCACAAAATGGTTTGGCAGCTTGCCTGAGGTCACGTGTCTAGGAAGTGGCGTGCTGCGGTTCCAGCTCTGGTGATCTGGGCTTAGTTGCCTGTCTTGTTACTTGCCAGACCCACCTTCTTCTTTCCCCTCTCCCTCCCCGACCCTTTGCTCACTGTCTTTCCTCCAATCCCCTCCGGCCCCTGCCTCTAGAGTCCAGCTTGTTGATTCCAGCTAACCCAGCTGTCATTGCTGGCCACAGCTTGTCCCTGGGTGTGTGGGCACCCCTCTAGGCAGCCGTGTCCTCCCTGAGACATAGCTCACTGCGGGGTGCCCCTTTCTACCTTGCCACCAATTACATCCGTGTATCATAATTGTACATTTTTTTTTTTTAATGAAAACCACAAGATGAAGCTAATAGGGTTCATGCTGGGAACAGATGTTCTTATTTCTGCCCAGATGCTGTCCATGGCAAGGCTTCTCGGGCTCTTTCGTACTTTCATTTGGAGTGTTTCTGGTTGAAGGGCTCTCAGGAGGGGCTGAAAAAAATCACTCTGTCTTCCCAGCAAGGAACTGGGCACAGGTCTTGAGGGGGTGTGAAGTAGCCATCCTTGGCATTTTATAATCCATCTGCTTCCTGAGGACAGAATCCTGTTCCTCTTTGAAAACTGCCTTTGCTCACGTTTTATAATTAAGCGTTCAGATTTTTGCTTTTCCGGTTGCTTCAGTCTCGAGCTAATGTGGCAGTTAACAGTTCTTCCATTTTCTGCTTTATTTGCTCTTCTCTCTGCTTGGAATTCATGGAAGACTTTTTTTCTTTTTCTCTCTCCGTTAAGAATCTTAAAAGACTATGATAACATCATTCATTCCTTTAATATTTATTGAATTATGTGCAAGGCACGGGTTTATAAAACAGACAAGGTTTCTACTTTCATGGGGCTGATGTTGTGGTCAAGGAGGACAGACAATAAACCAAGAAATATATACACAAGCTAACTTCAGATTGGCCGGGTGAAACAAGAGGCTAGGATAGAGAGAGAGCCCGGGAAGTGAGGGTTGTTTGTTTAAGATGGCCAGGGAGTCTTTCTGAGGAGGTGACAGTTAAGCTGAGGTGAGGAAAGAATGTTCTAGAGAGAAGAATTGACAAGTGCACATGAAGACCCCAAGGCAGGGGAGAGCTGGGGAGTCAGAGGTCCAGGGCAAAGGCCAGTGTGGTTGGGTGTCCTGAGCGTGGGGAGGCAAGGCAGGATGGAGTCAGAGAGGTGGGCGTGGGGACACATCTCATGAGAGCCTCAGGTTCTTCCCCACGCCCCACCCTCAAATAATTTTTTTTAAGTCAGCAAAAGAGGATGAAAACTCCTTCCTCTGCATTTGAAAATGAGTTCTGCTCTCCTCCCTGGACTGGTGGGCACATGGTTTACACCACTTTCTCCTTTACCCTCAGGCCTTGGTAAACCTCTCTGGGCTGGGCCTTGGGGGCCATGTGGGGACGGAGGGCAACCTAGATTTACCCAAATACGCCTAAAGTGGATTGGCTTGAGGCAGCCTTCCATCCTGGGTGAAACATGACCACTGCCACAGTTGTCATTTCAGAGTCATGCAAAGGCACCCAGACTGTTCCAGTTACCAACACATTCTGTTTCTTTTTATGGTTGAGTATTATCCCATTGTATAAATATTACACAGCCATAGAAAGGGATGCAGTTGGGTCATTTGTAGAGACGTGGATGGACCTAGTGTCTGTCATATGGAGTGAAGTAAGTCAGAAAGAAAGAAACAGATGTCATATAGTAACGCATATATGTGGAATCTGGAAAAAGGATATGAAAGTGAAGTTGCTCAGGCCTGTCTGACTGTTTGCAACCCCATGGACTGTAGCCTACCATGCTCCTCCATCCATGGAATTCTCCAGACCAGAATACTGGAGTGGGCTGCCATTTCCTTCTCCAGGGGATGTTCCCAACCCAGGGATCGAACCTGGGTCCCCGGCATTGTAGACAGATGCTTTACCATCTGAGCCATAGATGACCCTCTTTTCAGGCAGGAATAGAGATGCAGACATAGAGAATGAACATGTGGACACAGGCAGGGGGATGAATTGGGAGACTGGGATTGACATATATACATTACTGTGTGTAAAATAGATAGCTAGTAGGAACCTGCTACATAGCACGGGGAGCTCAGCTCGGTACTCTTTGATGACCAGGAGGGGTGGGAGGAAAACCCAAGAGGGAGGGGGCTTATGTATACATGTAGCTGATTCACTTTGGCATGCAGCAGAAACAAACACAACATGGTAAAGCAACTATGTGAAAGTGAAAGTTGCTCAGCCGTGTACGACTCTTTGCGACCCCATGGACTGCATAGTCCACGGAATTCTCCAGGCCAGAATACTGGAGTGGGTAGCCTTTCCCTTAAACCCAACAAATAAAGCAAAACCCAACATGTTTGCTTGGGATGGAGACAACATCTTGCAGCTCTGTCTGTATTGAAGCTCATATACATACAGAGATGTCTGTGTTATAAGATGCTATTGAAGCTGGGGGAGGGGGCAATGCATAATGATATGTGATGACTCTAGACAGCTCCTCCATCTCCTGCCAAGCTGGTCCTCAGCCATCCCTCTCAGAACAGGCACAGCCCAGACCTTGGTCATGGAGTGGTCCGAGGCTGCCTGTGGCTATGTGGTCAGCACTGTGCTGGAGGCCTGTGGGCCCCCTGGGTGGTCCCAGGTCAGGAGTCCGGACTGGGGTCTTCTCACAGAGCCATGGCCTCTTCTCAAGGTACACCCAGCTTTCCTAGACACTGCTCAGACTCGGCCTGCCTACAAAGCCTGGACCGAGCCCATCTCCAAAGATGAGAGAGAAGGTCACCTTGGGCATCTACCTGGTTTTGTTCAGGAGGAAACTATGCAAACTAGACCTCCATGCAATCTAGAGACATACCCTGAGGGACATTTGGACGAGACCCTGTGACAATGAACCCAACTCCGCCAATCACAGTCAGTGACTTCAGTGAAGTCAGCAGGTTCTTTGTAAATGGCCCCAAATGTGGGTGGGCAGAGCTGGAGCCCCACAGAGTCAGGGTCCCCACACCCTGCCTCCTTGTTCAGCTCCATGACACCCAGCACTGTGTCACCTCACAGTGAGTGCTGATGGAAGGCCTGGCTGGCTGAGAGTTGCCACAGGGCAGACAGACGTGTTTGGCCCCCAGGCCTTGGAGAGTGTTGCTCTAGAGTTGGAGTGATGGGACACCATGAAGCCCAGAGGCAGGAAAGAGGATCAGCAGACTCGGGAACAGTGGCAGCTCCCACAGACCTACTGACCCTCGGTGTGAGCCCAGACTGGATAAGACCATCACTCATCGGGAGCCTGGCCCAGACCCACACGGGGCAGTGAGTATCATCCAACGTGACCACGAAGGCCAGTGGCATCTGCATGGCAGGGGGCTGCCGGCTCTGGCTTCTCACTCTGCCAACCTGGGCAGATGCTCCCCTCTGCCCTTGCTCATGAGGACTCATTTCAGGGGCAGGTGCCACAGTTGTTCAGGACAGAAGAAGGCATGCAGGAATCGTGGGCCAGACCCAGATGTTGTGGGGAGACTAGATTTTAGGTATCATGGGAAGCAGAGCCCTGTGGGCCCACAGCAGAGCTTCTGAAGAGTGGCAAGCATTTGTCAGATAAAAAGTGTGTGCTAGGTTGCTTCTGTTGTGTCCGACTCCTGAGACCCCACGGACTGTAGCCCGCCAGGCTCTTCCGTCTTTGGGATTCTCCAGGCAAGAATACTGGAGTGGGTTGCCATTCCTTCTTCATAGATAAAAAGCAGGAGAAGGTCTTCCAAGGAACCAGAAACAGAGTTATTCCTTTTATTCATTGACTTTAAACATTTTATATAATGGTGCTGCATTAATGGATCAATAGAAAAAAACTGGAGGAAAAGTAACCCCAATGAAAGGTGAGAGGTCAGGGATAAAGAGGTCACAGGAAGAGAGTGCCATATATGAGAACATCCTTTGGTCTTAAAGCATCAGTACCTATATGCCTGACTTGACAGTTGTCCCAATTTCAGCACCTATTCCATACACACATCCATCAACATATATATACACACCTATATGTATAGCTATGTGTATATAAACACATAGGTATACATATGTATTAAACTGTTCATTACAAAATATTTTATGAACATTCACTCATTCAGTCAAATGACAGATAGTTGAGTCTCTCCAAGGTGCCAGATGTTATTTTAGGTAGGAGGAATACGGAAGTGAATGAGACATAGATTTCCTATGCTCTGGAAACCAAAAAGTTTGTGTGACTCCCTTTATTGCAACGTTCACTTTATTGTAGTGGTGAACCCATGATATTGCCAAGATATGCCTATAGTCAATATATTACCTAATGGATTGCCTTTTTTTGGGTTCAGATTATTGTATTTGGCATCATTCAATATCAGTATGAACACAGTCCATTGGTTGCAATAGTTCTATAGATTCCTGTGAGACACATGTACCAAATCTTATTAGCCATTCTCTTATTTTTAGACCTTTCAATTGTTTCTCAGAATTATTAAAAAATGCTGCCCTAGACAGGCATGAACATCTTTGTGTGCACAGAAGTATGTATCTGCAGGATAGATTTCTTCATCCCAAACTTTCACAGAAGGTTAAAGCTTTGAAATGAGTTTCATTATGAAGTATGTGTTTTGATTAGTGCTGTTTTGCCAAATGCAGAAAATCATTTTAATCAAAGGTTAGGGGGAAAACTCCTCTAGGATTCTTTTCCTATTTCCCTGCTTTTCACCATATGCCAAAAAAAATTTTTTTTTTTAGTTTTTTTCTTGCCAGTAACTGCTTTTGGCTTAGCCAGGAGCTGAACATCACAGTGGGGGTGGAAAGGAGCATTTTGCTCCAAATTGCATAATTTGGCAAGCTCTCCTACTACGGTAGTCATGTTTTTGCAAGATTTGGTGAACTTTGTAAAGGCTGTCTCTCCATCAGTAATTTATTGCAGGAAACCCTGACAGCATGGCTGTCTGTCTCCCCCTGGACTTCTTCCTCTCTTCCCTGAAGTTCTGTTGGAGATCATTTTTTTCTGGGATCCCAAGGTCAGGTCCTTGGGAAGTCCTCTTGACCAGTGTTGTTGACCTTGCTCCTTCTTTGTTGCCTCTTGTATCTAAACCCTTCCCCTTATAACAAAATGTACTTCAGATATGATAATAGAAGGCCAATAGAGAGATGAGCTCCCAAACTACACTGGTGTGTGTGCGCAGACGCCATGAATGTGGGCTTCCTGGATGACTGAGGAAATGTCTTCCCATCTTTGTCTAAGATGGTGGTCATAATCAATAGTGGCAAATATTCTCCAGCATTTACTGTGTGTTAGGTTCCATGATAGGGCTTCCCATGTGGCACAGTGGTAAAGAATCCACCTGCCAAGGCAGGAGAAGCAGGAGATGTGGGTTCACTCCCTGGGTTGGGAAGATTCCCCTGGAGAAGGGAATGACAACCTGCTCCAGTATTCTTGCCTGGAAAATCCCATGGACAGAGGAGCCTGGCGGGGTCCATGGGATCACAGAGAGTCAGACACAACTGAGTGACTGAGCACAGCATGCACATTTATATATAGTTAATATTTATTTATATATGGGATATAAATATGCTATATAAAATGTAGGAATAATATACTGTATTTATACCACATGCATTTCTTAAGAAAAACATGTGCTGCCTCTTTCTTAGCCAAGGCACTTAGAGGAAAGTCTCAAAACCTAGGTATGAAGTTGAAAAAGAAAAGAAAACCTAAAGGCAAAACAAAGCCAGGAAGAGAAGCAAGACGGAAAAATGTAGAAAGCTGGGAAGGAGACGGCCTCTGATTCTGCACTCAACCTGACTCATGCTCAGCGGGGCATGCGTTCGGAGCTGTTTGTTACAGGGCGATGGAGCTGCTGTGATTCATCCTCCTTCTCTTGCTGGGAATCCATGTGACCAAATGGCCTCGGTGAAAAAGCCGCATGACCTTGCCCTTGCCCCATGGGCTACACAGATGCGCATGTGGTGAGGAGCCGAGGCAAGTCGGGGACAGTTGGGTGCTTGTGGAGTCAAGCCGTGGTGTCCAAATCCAGTTAATCAAGCTGCCCAGGTCCAGCTCCCTGACTTTAGTCCACAGCAGGTATAACACCCGCCAACAGATGAGAAGTTGCAGAAGTAACTCGGTCATAAACGTCTTGTCTCTGAAAAGAGAAAATACCTATAAAAGTGCCTGGCTCATGTTAGGGCCTTAATGGATGTTTGTGGAAAGTATTGTTGTTGGAATGAACCCAGCCATAAAAGATCTTGTCTCCCTTCCTGACTCTTAGGTAGTTAGTCAATTCAGCCAGAGGGGGGAAGAAAAAGAGCTGAACTACTTTTTAGACATAATAATAATTTCTATTTTCGGTGGTGTTTTCCAGTTTGCAGAGTGCTCCTACATCAATAGCGCTTTTGATTTTTGAACAGCACTGCGGAGGCAGGCAATGGTAGAGAGAGAACTCAGAGAAGGCCGGTGCTTTTCAAGGTCACACGGTCAAGGCAGAGAATGAAATCCAAATTCAGGCTTCTTCTCAAGACACTGGAGCTGAAGTTTCTTGGCCTCGTTGGTCAGTTTCATTTTTCAACATTTCAGAGGATTAGACTGATGTTCTAATTTAATCAAAAGAAGATTGGAGTTTGAAACATCGCATATGGGGGTTGGCCAACCAAGCCACCATTCCTTGAAACCAAAAAGAAGCGATAAACTAAGCCTAAGAGCAGAGAACCCAGTGTTTAAGGGAAAAGATGGTGAAGGGTGCAGTTTGGATCCACATTCTTGCTTCATCAGTTTCATCCCCTGAACACAAGGGGTGATGTTACTATTATAGGAGATTGTAGTAAGGACTTGGAGGGTTACTGCCTGCTCAGTGTCGAGCACAGTGCTTGGCACAGAGTAGGTGATTATTAAGAGCAATTTTTCTATTGCTCATTTCCTTCTGTTTCTCTCATCCTTTGGGCATCGTCCTCTTCATTCTCATTTGCTCAGGAAAGTGCAGGGGTCCTCTCACAAGAACACAGGGCTTACCACTCATGGGATCCAAACAGAGGCTCAGAGATTCAGAAGGTGGACTGCTGAGAACCAGCTGGGGACCCCATAAGCTCCAGGGCTCAGGCAGTCTGAATGGAGAGGCGGCATTTTTCACATCTCCTCCCCTTACCAGACTAGATCAGAAAGATGACAGAGGAGATTCTTAAGAAAGCTGTGTTTGTGTATATTGATCACTTCAGGTCTGTCTGACTCTATGCGACCCCATGGACTTCAGCCTTCCAGGCTCCTCTGTCCATGGGATTCTCCAGGCAGGAATACTGGAGGGGGTAGCCATTCCCTTCGCCAGGGTATCTTCCCAACCCAGGGATCGAACCCAGGTCTCCTGCACTGTAGGCAGATTCTTTACCATCTGAGCTACTAGTGAAATCAATAAAGCTCTAAGTACAGATAAAATAATAAAGTTGTGTTTTTCAAATCAGAGTCAGCTGGAGGGCATTTTAAGATACAACTTGCTGCCCCCCTTCTAATGTTTCTGACTCAGTGGGTCTGGGCGGGGCCCTCCCCCGGAGAGTTTGTGTGTCTCTTGGGTTCCCAGGTGCGCCTCCTCTCTGGGCTGGGGCAGGCTCTTAGAGAAGCGGCGCGTGGTGGCAGTTGTTATGAATTCTTGACCCATGAAAGACAAGGTGAGGAGGAAGCGTGTCAGGCGCACCCTGGCTTCCTCCTCACCGCAGCAGGTGTTCTGACCTGGTTCCCCTGTGGGCTCAGACCCACCCAGGGGTGGACATAGGGCTTGGAGCCCGGGCATGGGGAGGGGTGTTCACTGCTGTCTCCTCTGTTAATCTCGGGCACGGACAGACCCTTTGAAGAGCACCCAGTCCCTGCTCCACTTTACCTCCAAGAATTAGGGATGCGCAGGATGGGTTAAAATAACTACTTTTAAACAGCAACAGTGTGGGGGTAGTTTTTCTTTCTTTTTTTTGAACATGTGCCAATGGAAAAACATGTGTTGATCATGTTAAATCTCTTCCCTGGTGCTTCGGCTTCTTTCTTCCAGGCTTGAGAGTGGTTGTGATCACCAGGTGACATCTTCTTACTTCCTAGGCTCCTCTGAACCAGGCATGCAGCTTCAGCTGGGGTAAGTTGAGGTGGTGTCAGTTTACTTTCCACCCTGGATAAACTTCTTTGCAGTCTCAGCAACGGGATCGGGATCGAAAAAGCAGGAAGGTCCTTCCCCCTCCCGCCTGCCTTCCTCCCCTCCCCCGATCAAGGTACACTGCTCATTCATTATTTTCTAAATGCCCTGGTGGTGGGGAGAGAGATTAAGTTGGATGTAAGGAGAAGTAAAGTGTTACTCAAGCATGCAGTGTGGAGTGGGGGTGAGTGTGGCTGGGGCGGGGAAGCTTCTCTTGTCTTGTGTTGTTCAGTTGCTCATTCGTGCCTGACTCTTTGCAACCCCAGGTACTGCAGCACGCCAGACCTCCCTGTCCTTCGCCATCTCCTGGAGCTTGCTCAGACTCATGTCCACTGAGTCAGTGATGCTATCTAACCATCTCATCCCCTGTCATTCCCTTCTCCTCCTGCCTTCAGTCTTTCCCAGCATCAGGGTCTTTTCCAACGAGTCGGCTCTTTGGCTCAGGTGGCCAACATATTTGAGTTTCAGCATCAGTCCTTCCAATGAATATTCAGGGTTGATTTCCTTTAGGATTGACTGGTTTGATCTTCTCTTATCTGGTGCTTCCTAACTCTGGCCCCATCTAAGAATCACCTTGTAGCTTGTATAAACATTTATATTCAGGATGTGAGATTATGATTTAAATTCACCTGGGATGGGACCCTTGGTGTTGGAAAATTTCAGTTTCTTCAGGTGATTTTAGTGTGTGGTCAAGCAACAGGTTTGCTGCTTTAAACCAATTTTCCTAAAAAACATCTGGGGTGCTGAGCACAGTTGCATTATCATGGGGCTTCCTTTGAACAACCACAAGCCACAGTGAAGTGGCCTGGAGGCTGCCGCCTATGGGGTGGCTTAGAAGTCAATGCCCCAACCCAAGTTTAGACAAGTAAGTGTACGTATCTTGAGACCAGGTGGGCAAGATCAAAAAGGCAAGTTCAGAGAGCAACCAAAAATCCCCAGGCTGAAGATGACACAGGCTGGGCCCAATGCAGGAACGTGAGCTAAAGGTTCAATGCCAAGAGAGGAGACTGGCAGGGTCAGATTATCCCCAGCCCAGGGAGACAGCACAGGGTTAAAGCTGGATTCTGCCCAAGTCAGAAACTCTGAACATCCCATGTCCTGGGCTGGAACCAAGTCAGTGGGTGCGAACTCACCTGGGCTGTTCATCTCCAGGTTAGGAACTCCGGGAAGCCAGGAAGCTCTTGAAAGGAGGGAGAAGAAAAGTAAAGTGTCCAGAGGAGATTTTCTGGTTTCCATCATGCTCAATGCCAGTTCTGTTCCTCTTTTCATCGAACTGACCAAGTTTTTCTTTTTAAAAAATATTTATGGATGAGACTGCGTTGGGGCTTGGTTGCAGCATGCAGGATCTTCGTTGCGGTGCATGGACTGGGTGCCTCCTCAACTTGCGCAATCTTAGTTCTCCGACCAGGGATCAAACCCACATCCCTTGCATTGCAGGGTGGATTCTTAACCACTGGACCAGCAGGGAAGTCTCTGACCAAGTTTTCTTGTTTTGATTAGTTAAGTTTTTTGGTTGCGCTGGGTCTCCACTGCTGCACTCAGTCTTTCTCTACCTGCAGAGTGGGGGCTCCTCTCTAGTTGTGGTGTGGGGCTTCTCACTGCAGTGGCTTCTCTTGTTGTTGAGCACAGGCTCTAGGACTTGTGGGCTTCAGTAGTTGCAGCACGTGGGTTTAGTTGCCCCGTGGCATGTGAGATCTTCCCCCAACCAGGGATTGAACCTGTATCTCCCGCATTGCAAGGCAGAATCTTAGCCACTATACCACCAGGGAAGCCTGACCAGGTATTTCTGATGCATAAATACAGCTAAGATGATGGGATCCATCATAACACTCACTGAGAACACTGCATTCCTCCCCTAGTATCCTTGGGGGATGCCTCCCTGGACGGCTGGGGATACCAAAATCCATGGATGCAAACGTTCCTTATTTTTTTTCTTTTTCTGTTTTTTTTTTCCTGCCTTTTATTTTTTAAATTACAGTTGATCTACAATATTAGTTTCAGGTGCACCACAAGGTGTTTCAATGTCTTTAAAGATTATACTCCATTTAAAGTTATTATAGGATAATGGCTATATTCCCTGTGGCTCAAGCCCCTTGTGCAAATAACATATGCACGTCCTGCCCTCTGCATACTTTAAATCATCTCTAGATTGCTTATGATACCTAATACAATGTAAATGCTATGTATTGCTGGAACATGGCAATTTTGTGTGCGTGTGTTTTGGAACTTTCTGGAATTTCCATTTCCAAATATTTGCCATCTGCAGTTGATTGAATTCATGTGTACAGAACCTGCAGATATGGGGGGTGGGGGCTAATGGTACTCCCTAAACTTTAAAAGCACAAATGAATTCTCTGGGGAATTTTGTTAAAACAGTGACTCTAATTCAGTAGGTCTACTAAAGCTATGAAATGAAAAAGCTATGGTTTTTCCAGTAGTCATGTATGGATGTGAGAGTTGGACCATAAAGAAAACTGAGCACCGAAGAATTGATGTTTTGAACTGTGGGGTTGGAGAAGACTTGAGAGTCCCTTGGACTGCAACGAGATCAAACAAATCAATTCTAAAGGAGATCAGTCCTGAATATTAATTGGAAGGACTGATGCTGTAGCTAAACCTGTAATCCTGTGGCCACCTGATGCAAAGAACTGACTCATTAGAAAAGACCTGGGTGCTGGGAAAGACTGAAGGCAGGAGAAAAAGGGGATGACAGAGAATGAGATGGTTGGATGGCATCACCGACTCAATGAACATGAGCTTGAACAAGCTCCGGGAATTGCTGATGGACAGGGAGGCCTGGCGTGCTGCAGTCCATGACGAACACGACCGAACAACTGAACTGACTGTATTCAGTAGGTCTGGAGTGGGAGGTAGGGAGGGGCTAAGACCCTAGATCACTAACAGTTCCCAAGTGATGCTGATCTGAAGACCACTCTTGAACAGCCCAAGACTGGGGGACAGGGATGTCTGCTCAAATGCATTAAAGAACACCCGGCAGTGCGCGGTTTGGTTATCCTGTCTGTGGAGGCTGACATCAGATTTTCTCATTCCTCAGATCTCTTGAGAGAGTCTGTAGTTTTCCCAGGATCCACTTTCTTAAGGAAAGTGACTTTCTGCTGATGTAAGTATGAGGAGAACATCACATCACAAACAATGAAAAGACAGCATCATGCCGTAAACAAATCCTGCTTGACATCACTCTCCTCCCTCCCCACACCTGTCCCTCACAGCAGACCAAGAGTCTACAAACTGAGGCGGACTTGCGTTGACCCAGTGAAGCAAGAACCATCAATATGTAACCTGTTACCTGGGAATGGAGCAACAATTCTTTCATAAATGAATGTCAATGAGGTATAATTTTCTGCTGAAGCAGAATTTCACCACCTGACAGTACTCTTTAATATACTTTAATTAAGAGGTTAATCTATTGTAGAAATTGCTTTTCTCTGAAGCCACCTGAAATCAATTTAAACTCAATTACAAGTGGTTAGCTATTGTTTATGTGGTTAAAGATTAGAGAATACATTTTTGCTTGTCAGGAGCCATCCGAGCAAATTTTAAATGTCACGATCAGAAGAGAAGCTGAATAGCTGAGTGCTCCTTAATGGGCATGGAGAAACCATTAGAAAATGTAATCAGTCATATTTGATGACTTGACCTTGGGACTCTTCTTGAAAAGGGTCTAATCATGTCTGTCCCATAAGTGCCACCATGATGGCTCTGCTGAAATTAATTGATCATTACGTGCTTTCTGAGAGCCTAATATATCCTATTTGATGGAATATAAATTGCAAGAATAATCTGTAAATTATATAACAAGCTTCAGAATACATTTGCCCTCTGTCTTTTTAGCATAGATTAAATCTGACAGCTAGTTTCAAAATGATCAAAATCGTTTAACTCCTCCAATAAGTTTGGAATGCGTAAGTTTTACAAAGAAAAAAAAAAATCTATCACGTGGCATGTGCCCAGTCTAGAAATGTGAATCGCAATCCATTTTTCCATCAATAAAACATAGAGATAAAAAGAGGTCTGAAAAGGTTTTCTGGGGCTTGAATGCATTATTTTATTCAATTACTTAGTCAAGGGCTTAGCTGTTATTAAAAATTTGGATATGTGTCAGAGACAATGAAACTGTTTTGAATCATCTTCACTTCTAAGCTAAGTGTATGAAAGAATTACATGTCTCTAATTGGCCAGGCAGTTAGCTAATGTGATATCCCATAGTCTGGCTGAGCCATCGACAATGACAGCGCCCTCCGCTGATTATCGGTAGGTTAAAAGTTTCTTGTCATCCTTTCAGGTGTCAAAATGATTAATCCAATTACCTCCTCTGTTTATGTGTATTCTCCTGGGATCAAGACATTCTGCTCTTATCGTATATATAATCCACGACATTTTGGTTAAAGTTGAAAGAAGGCTTCTTCTAGAACTCTTCCCCTACTCCAGAGCATTATTAAGAGTTTTCCTTTGAGCCGACACTTTCATATTTGAAGTAAACATTCCAGGATTTTCTTTCATACGTGGTGAATGATTAACTATTGAGCAGAAGTCCATTGTTTCTGTGTAATTGGCATAATGAGAGAAGATCACGTTTTTGGAGACTGGAAAAAAAAAAAAAAGTGGGATCAGGTGGGCACAGTAGTGTTTTGTATAAGAGACTGAGGCAGCTTCCCAGATGCCAGGAGGGTGGAAGGTTTTCTGGGAAGTGAGCCTTTGAAAGCTAACATCTCCTGGGAGTTGAGTCAGGGGTGAAGTTCAGCTATAAAGGCCATATTTATTATATTAGGGCTCTTTGCCAGATCCTAGCTCTGTCCTTTAATAGTTGTGAGCCTTTGGGCAGATTTCTTAGCTTCTTGAAGCCTCAGTTCTCCCAACTGTAAAATGGATATAATCATGAAGATGAACAGCAGTAGAGTGGATAAAATGCCCAGGAAACTGTCACACATGTACACTTAGCAAATTCTTCATCATAACTAAGCAAAGCATACAATGATTTTGGTGTCTCTCTTTTCTAAGTCCTAATCAGGGGTGCAGGATTTGAGAAAGATGATTTTTCCCAGCTGGTGAAATTTTTGATGTGAAAAGTCTCACCAAGTTACCGAAAGGAAGCAGTCTTTGATTTTTCATTTCAGAGATATCCTTTATGAGGACTCTTTCCAGAGTGAGGATGAGAGGTGAGGGAAAGGAAAGACTTTCAAGACCATCTGTTCTGGGAGCAGGGGTCCGAGCTGTCATCTCAGTTCAGCGGTGAACCAGCTGTGCGAGGCTGAGAGTCGGGTTCCCTCCTTCTTTGGGTTCAGTTTGTGTAAAATGACAGGGTTGACCTGATGTCTGTTAAGGTTGCTTAGAGCACTGAGATTCCATGGTCTTATGCTGCTGGCTGTCTCTGTAAGACCATTTCCTGCTCCCCACCCAGAAAATGGTTGGAGGGTGGGCATGGACAGAGCAGTCTGGAGAGTGTAGTGACTGCTAGGCTTTCTGTGCTCATGGCACAGAGGGTCCCACGTGGGTGGCCACATGTGGGTGGCCATTCACTAAGGAAAGGTCACACAGCCTTTAAACCTCATGTCTCCCTTTGAGAAACATAAAACAAAAATTCTCCACTTCCTCAATTCCAATAAGTCTCATCCACTTTATGATTTTAGGGGGTGCCTGCTCTGCTTTCCCTGTCTTACCCTTCTTCAAATGAAAAGAGGTCTCAAAAGAGCAGCCTGAGGGCCACATTCAGCCCATGGATGACATGATTCCACCACCTCTCCCCAAAGAAATTCCACCACTGGAGTTAACTGCTAGCATTTAAAAATTGGAAGATTTCATGTAAAACTCAGATTTCTGGCTTCTTTTGAAAAAAATAACAAAGAAGAAACTATCACCAGAACGTCCCCCAGAAGGATGGCCTGGTTCTTACATCAGCGGGTGAAGAATCTGGCCAAGACATGAAAAGGGCAACACCCAGACTCTGTTCTCTTGAACTTCTTTGAACTGGCAGAAGATCATCATGTTGACCAGTCACCCCGAGGCTCTTGTTGCAAAGGAGCCTGTGGAGGAAACCTCACTCCTGCCCGCTGACTGGCTTCACTCCTTCAAGCTACCCACCAGACTTCCTAAGCACGTGTATGTGTGCCTCCTGTGGGTTCATACATGCCGTTTAACCTCTCAGAGTTCCAGTTCCTTAAGATTCAATACTCACAGGGCTTCCCTGGTGGCTCAGTGGTGAAGAATCCTTCCCAGCTGGGACTAGTGGTAAAGAATCCTCCTGCCAATGCAGGAGACACAGGTTCGATTGCTGGGTGGGGACGATCCCCTGGAGAAGGAAATGGCAACCCACTCCAGTATTCTTGCCTGGAAAATTCCATGGGATACTGTATGGCTGAGTCCCTTTGCTATTCACCTGAAACTATCACAACATTGTAAATCAGCTATACCCCAATACAAAATAAGAAGTTGTTTTTTTTTAAAAAAGAGCACACTGTCCCTGGGCATGATTTTCCTCAGAGGCTAAGTCATCTTCCAGCTCTGAATTTCTATGATTCTGTTTTCCTTTGCTGTCCCACAGAGCTGTGCCTTTTGGCCACATGTGAGGACACATCCTTAGTGTAAACCCACATGCAACTTCCCATGATACACCATGGTGTGTTTGCCAGTCAGACCACAGGTGAGGCCTGTTGAAAACAATCCTGAGAAAATCTGACCCGAGTATGTCTGTATTAGAACCTAAGCTTCACAAAATCCGAGCTAGTGAGGACCACAGCACCAGGGGCTCATGTCAACCCATGGCATTGAGCACGATGTGCGGGTCAATGACTGACCTCAAATTGAGTCAAAGGCCATGAAATCAATATCTATAGAGTAACCTCTGTCCAATATTCAGCATTACTTTGAATCGAGTCCTTTGCTTGAGAACTTATTGACTGAAGTGAATGCAAGAGCAGATGCTGGCAGAATACACGTGCAGACAAAAGGAAATTCCAACTGAGAAGATGATCTCCATTGATTCAGTCACACAATGAAGGGCTTCACTCCCGTGCAAAATACTTTAGCAGGCGAAGGTTCTCTGCTCTGTACTCTAACAATTCTAACTCCATTTCCCTAGAAATAGCAAGCAGAATATGTCACATTCAGTTCCTTCTGTCAGCTAAACTGTCTGGCATGGAATTTGGGGGCTGATTCATTTTGTCTAAAAAGGAAAAAAAATAGGTCATTTGCTTTTTCTCTCCATAATTCTTTTGTTCATTCATTGGGTACTTCAGCCAAATCCTTTTGAAGGAATGAAGTGTGCCTTATACAGCGTGCAGATGTGATGTGAGGTTAGCATTCTCCAGTAAAGCTGTCAGAATATTTTTATAAAATAGTTAAAGATACAAATTCTGCCATCCTTCGGCACTCATCATATCTGTATCTTGTCCTCTGACCTTTTAAGTGTATTTCCCAGGTGGCTCCGTGGTACAGGATCTGCCTGCCAATGCAGGAGACCCAGGTTCGATCCCTAGATCGGGAAGATCTCCTGGAGAGGGAAATAACAACCCATTCCAGTGTTCTTGCCTGGAGCATCCCACGCACAGAGGAGCCTGGTGGGCTACAGTCCACGGGGTTGCAAATAGTCAGACACGACTTACTGACTAAACAGCAATAAAAAAGTAAATTCAAAAATTTTTCATTTATCTTTTTAACGCTATGCATTTGCTACATAGACTTCATTTTTAATGAGAAGAGAGGAATCCATAAAATGAATATATATGCCACTGTGGCAGATTGCAAAACTGTCTCTAATTCTTTTGGGGGTTGGATGGGGCAGGGAGAGAGTCGCATGCTGGACCAGGGATTGAACCTATGCCCCCTGCATTGGAAGCAAGGAGTCTTAACCACTGGATCCCCAGGGAAATCCCATCTATTTCTTCATCCCTGTGTTTCTGCCTCCTTTGCAATGTGACTTTATAGCCTCTCCCATCAGGGGATACAGTTGATTTTCCAATGCCTGGAATATGGGCTGGACTTGTGACTTTCTCTGACCACCCAAATGCAGCAATAGCAAGTGATGGTGTGCTGATTCCAAGCCTATGCCTCAAGAGTACTTGAGGACAAGAGGCCTTCAGTACTTCTGCTTGCCTTCTTGGAACCCTGCTGTAGACTATTATCATGAGAAAAAAATCTCTAGCTAGCCTACTATAGACTAAGAAACCACGTGGCATGGGGGCTGGTCACCCCAGCCATCACAGCAACCCCTTTCTGGACCAATCAGCGCCTGATTGGTCATCTAAAATTTATATGTCATCTAAAATCATGGAAAGATAATTCAAGTAATAATAAAAGCAATGGTAACTTTTGTTTGCTAACATTTATTGAAATCTTGTTCAGTTCAGTTCAGGTCAGTCACTTAGTCGTGTCCGACTCTTTGCGATCCCATGAATCACAGCACGCCAGGCCTCCCTGTCCATCACCAGCTCCCAGAGTTCACTCAAACTCATGTCCATCGAGTCGGTGATGCCATCCAGCCATCTCATTCTCTGTCGTCCCTTTCTCCTCCTGCCCTCAATCCCTCCCAGCATCAGAGTCTTTTTATAAGTGGTCAATTAATCTGCTTCCTTCCTTCTTTTTAGACTTAACTACCTCTTCATTTACTAATACCCTTAACTAACATTTACCAAATGCCCTTAGATAGGTATTTGATTAGATTCATTCATTCATTGATATATCTGTGAGCTGGGCATGATCCATATTTGAGGATACAACAGTGACTATAAAAAGACGCTGTTCTTGGGGGCTTCCCTGGCAGTTCAGTGGTTAGAACTCCATGCTTCCATTGCAGAGGGGCCTGGGTTCCATCTCTGGTGAGGGAACTAAGATTCCCACAAGCTGTTTGGTGCGGACAAAAAGAAGAAAATTTCCTGTTCTTAAAACGTTTACATTCTAGCGGAATAGGGGACAAGCAATAGACAAATTGATGGCATGTCAGTTGGTAATCGGAGAAGGCAATGGCAAGCCACTCCAGTACTCTTGCCTAGAAAATCCCATGGACAGAGGAGCCTGGTAGGCTGCAGTCCATGGGGTCGCTACGAGTCAGACAAGACCGAGTGACTTCACTTTCATACATTGGAGAAGGAAATGGCAACCCACTCCAGTGTTCTTGCCTGGAGAATCCCAGGGACGGGGGAACCTGGTGGGCTGCCGTCTATGGGGTCACACAGAGTTGGACACGATTGAAGTGACTTAGCAGTAGCAGCAGCAGTTGGTAATAAGTGTCATAAGAAAACAAAAAGCAGGGAAGAGTGATAGTGACAGAAGCAAAGTGGAAAGAATAAAGAATGTTTTGTGAAGGTGATCCAATAGAGAATAAACAAATTTTTGTTTTGAAGTCTTTAATTCTAGGTGTTTTGTTTTTTCTTTAGAATAAATTCAGATAATCTCAGTCTCTTTAGGGCAACAGTCGTAACTTGCTGAAAGGCCCTCTACAATGCGTTTGTGCACCTTTAGAGATGGTCCTTTGGAAAAGGAAAATTATCTTAACCAGCAGGAGCATCTGACCCTGGAGGTCACCTTGTCCTTAACTTGTCAAACACCGTTTGCAGCCGGTCTGACGTCAATCAGCAAGGGTTGACATATGATTCATCTGAGCTCGTACCATTGTTGGTTCCTGTTATTGTTTTTCCCCTCACATTGTAGTTAATCATTTGTTTGAGCTCAGTTAAACACTCACGTGCTTTATTCGGCCTTTTCCTACAGTTTCATCTGGGCCGAACCCTTGGTGAAAATGTGCATGTGAGTCGGGTCTCTATCAGTGATCTAAGGCCTTCTCTCCTGTTCCCGAGGGGCCGGAGCACTGAGGGATGAGAAGCCACAAGAAATGAATCCGGTTTGTAAGCCCAAATCACAAATATCCATAGGTTGGAGACCAGAATGCGTTTTTCTTGCTGTGAGCCAACTTCAGAGAATCTCGAAGGTTCTCTTTTTCCCTCTGAAGTTACTGTCAAGTCTTAATTCAGTCCTGAGCCACTGACCTGAATCCACTACAAATAACCAGAGAAGGAAGGATGATGGGGATTTAAGGATAAACACGGGACGGACAGAGACCAGACTCCACCAGGATTTCAAAAACCCAGACCTGCTTACAAAGTCCGTTCTAACCCAAAGTTGCCGAGTTGAAAAGTCACCCCCTAAGATATGCAGACACAGAGGGAGGAGTTTAATAAAACTCTCCTCTTCCTAGGAAGGGGGAGGGAATCACAAAGAGCAGGAGGCTTTTTAGCAACTTTTTCCTTCCTCCCTCCCTTCCTTCCTTCTCCCCCACCCCGCTTTCCCTCCCTCCCTTCTTTCCTCTCCCTCTCCATGCTTCTTTCTTTCTTTCCTTGCTTCCTTCTTTCTTCTCTTTCCACCTAAAACATCCTCCTTCTTAGTTTGACAGCAAACAGGACAGACCCTCTGGCCCTGACTTGCACCTTCTGGATTGGGAAGCCTTCTTCTTCCTACCCACTTGTCAGAAGGCTCTTTGCCCTCAAATCCAGGAAGAAGTAGATCTCACTACCATCCACAATCTATTTCTGATCAGGCTCCAAATGAAACTTCAGACTAGCTTGGAGTCTTTCAAAGTCAGGCCACGCCACTAAGTCTGGGCCCTGCTTGCAGAAACGACTAATGACTTGCTGGTAATCTTCCCAAATTCAAGGAGCCTGCAAACTCTTGAAACGGGGCTTTGGAAATGAAAAAGAAGTTTCCCCTCTTAGTTCATCTCCTTACCATCTGGCTAAATGTTATCATCCTTATTGCACTATGATTAATTTTTTTATGCCATAGATTTCTGCTAATTAATTGCGATGACCAAGAACAGGAAATTTCAGCAGGACCACATCATGTTTACCCGGAATGGCCAAGTTGGAGAACGGTTCTTTAAGAGGCGTTCCTTGGGATTGACAAATTTCAAAAACTGAGTAGAGTCCCTGAGATCAACCAGTTCAAATTGTTCACTGATAGATGCGGAAACCTGAGAGAGTTAGCCCAACTCATTAGTAGCTGGTGCGTTGGTGCACGCGTGCTTAGTCGTATCCAATTCTGCGACACAATGGACTGTAGCCCACCAGGCTCCTCTGTCCATGAGATTTCCCAGGCAAGAATACCGGAGTGGGTTGCCATTTCCTCCTCTAAGGGAATCTTCCTGACCCAGGGATCAAATCCGAGTCTCCTGCATTGGCAGGCAGATCCTTTACCACTGAGCTCCATTTACAATGAGCCAGGAAGCCTCATCAGTAGTACAGCGAAGACAAAATCCTAATATCCACATCTCTGGTCCAGAGATATTGGTACCAGGCTCTGCTCCCTCAAGAACTAGTTCAAACCAGAAGCAGCCACTCCTCTCCATTTGGGTGGAATCATTAGCTTCAGGATGGAATTTGGTCAAATGTCTCATTGCATCATCACATAGCTTTGAAACTCCAAGTTCTCTGGACATAGAGTTCTTGTCTAAGTGATGTGAACCAGTAAGTTTTCTGGAAAAAAATCAGTCCAAATACTTGGCTGGTGTCTTGGAGGGAAAAAAAAAAAAAAAAAGAAAATTGGGTGATTAAGTTTTACAAACTAAATTAAAAACAGCTAAGTTTGCATCCTGTGGACACTCCTATTGGGTCGAGACCAAGTTGTCCAAAACCGGGGTTGGGTCGCAGAATTGTATGGAAATTGTGTGGCAGCTCTTTCGTGACAGCCAGTAACCTATCGGCCCTTGATTGTTGTCCAGGGTGACAGGGAAGCTCCAGGTTTTAGTCTAGTGGTTATTAAACTGTCAGGCTATGTTTCACTTTTGAACTGCAGAATTGCTTTTTTTTTTCCAAATAAAATCGTTCTGTGTAATCTCTACACATAAAATAGATAAGGGTGACATTTTATGTTTAAAATTATAAATTTTACCCCTCTAAAAACAATAAATGGGAAAAATAAAATTGATTGAATGAACATTTGAACTTGTGAGCTAGAAGAATCAGTTTCAGACTTAGTGCATCATCAACATGTAATTTGTCTTTGTATGTGGGTTTGCTGGCACTGTAACTTATTCACCTGGTATATCAGCTGTTCCACACAAGTTCTGGCTCATGGGAAATATGAATACATCAATGACTCTTAGCTCGTGTTGCTTCAGAAAGGCAGAAGCTACATTTTAATTCACCATTTATCCACCCTTTCCTGAAATGACCGTGACTTCCACAAAGTATGCATCTGAGAAATGTTGGTTGGATTAGGAGGTAATGAGTTTGTATTTGATGAGGTTGAGTAAGACTGGCCCACAGGAGAGCTCAGTGCATGCAGCAGAGGGCTTTGGCCAAGTCGGTGAGTTCAATGAGGTGTTCTACCTGCAACGTAATGGATGAATTAGAAGCAAATATGTCAACCTGCTTTGGCTTCCCAGGTAGCTCAGTGGTAAAGAATCTGCCTACCCAAGCTGGAAACCCAGGTTTGATCCCTGGGTTGAGGAGATTCCCCTGGAGGAGGAAATGGCAACCCACTCCAGTGTTCTTGCCTGGAGAATCCCACGGACAGAGAAGCCTGGTGGGCTACAGTCCATGGAGTCATGAAAGAGTCAGACATGACTAAGCACACATGCATGCACACATCAGTTTACTTCATACAGATTCTTCCTCCTCATTGCAGATTTAATTTATGGCATTCTGTGGTCCTTGTTGTCATTGGGGCAGGGACATTTTTCAGCTCCTCCTATAGTCTTATAGATCTTATCTCCTCTGTGGCCCCGTTGGTCTCTTCAGATCAGCGCCTTGATTTGGGTCTTCATCATCTTTCTCCTGGTCTATGGCTATAACACTCCAACGAATACAAGTATACTTGTCGCAAGAATCTACCTCTGCCAGTTCATGCTGTGCTTTGTTAGAAAGTTTATTTTCTAAAGCCCAGATCTAGTCAATTAGCTCACCTGCTGCAAAGCCTTCAATGGCTCCCTAGTGTCTGTCGGTTAATTTCAAACTCCTTTGCAGGGGGTGTTCAATATCAGGCTTTTCCTCTATTGTCACTGCCCCACCTTATGTGACCCTTAATTTACCTCCATGATGGAGATAGTGCTCTCTGGGGCTTCTGCTCCTTTGCTTGTGTTATTTTCATCCAAAATGATCTGTCCTGGGATACTGCTTGATTTAGCTTCCATGTCTCTCAAAGTCTGCCCCCGCCCTGCTCCACAGCAAAGGTTCTGGCGTTCAGATCTGTGAGAGACACCCTGGGACTTGTTCACATGCATATTTCTGAGCCTTACCTTGGAGAACTCTGCATTTTCAGATCAGCATTCTGGCTGATTTTGATATAGCAGGTTCACTGCCTGCACTTTGAGAAACATCTTCAATGTGAGCCCAACAATTCTGCCTGTATTCATTCACTCGTGTATTCAGTCACAAACACAAGTATTTCTTCCACAGCAGAGCTTTTTAAAAAAATTTATTTATTGAAGTGTAGTTGATTTACAATGTTGTGTTAATTTCTACTGTAAAGCAAAGTGATTCAGTTACACGCACGCACACACACACACATACACATATATATACATTCTTTTATAAAATTGTTAACAATTTAATTGTTTTTGGCTGTGCTGTGTCTTAGGTTGTTGCATGGGCTTTTCTCTAGTTGCAGCAAGTGGGGGCTACTCTCCAGCTGCAGTCAGCCGGCTTCTCATTGCAGTGGCTTCTCTTGTTGCAGCACATGGGCTCTAAAGTGTGCGGGCTTAGTAGTTGTGGATCCCAGGCTCTAGAGCACAGGCTCAGTAGTTGTGGTGCATGGGCTTCGTTGCTCTGCAGCATGTGGGATCTTCCCCGGCTAGGGATAGAACCCATGTCTCCCGCATTGGCAGGTGCATTCTTTACCACTGAACCACCAGGAAAGCCCCATATATATACAATCTTTTTCATGCTCTTTGCCATTATGGTTTACCACAGGATATTGAGTATAGTTTCCTCTGCTCTCAGTAGGACTTTGCTGTTTATTTATTTGATATGTAGTCTTTTGCATCTGTTAATTCCAAACTTCCAATGCATCTTTCCCCCACACCTCTCCTCCTTGGCAACCTCAAACCTGTTCTCTATGTTATAGCAGAGATTTTATATCAAGAATTGCATATGATAGATTGAGAAGAATGAGTGACATTTTATGTTATTAGTTATAAACAACTGTCTTTAAAATCATCTAGGATTCGTATATCTTTAAGGACAAAAAAAATGCTCAAGTCTGCCCCACATAGCTGCTTGGAGAAGCTGTGTAATGTAATTGCACCTCCATGAATGATAAGAAAGTATGAGAAACCTGCCCTTACATGATAAGGGGAAAAGAAATGCCTTACTCAAGACAGATAGATGGATTTAGACAATCATGTTTAATTTTTTAGGCTACACTCTTATACATATATTTAAAATTCAAAAAGGAAAAAAATATAGCTTTGGAATTGCACGTCTGAAA
This sequence comes from Moschus berezovskii, assembly GCF_049115385.1. Lineage (NCBI taxonomy): Eukaryota > Metazoa > Chordata > Mammalia > Artiodactyla > Moschidae > Moschus > Moschus berezovskii. The sequence goes on along the minus strand of NC_142472.1, from coordinate 64,601,775 downwards.
ACTTAGCCTAAGGCTGTAATATGTTTTTTGATAACGAAATATTTATTAGGAACACAATGCTCAAAGAACAGAGAACAAATTGTATGGTTCATTGAGTCTACCATGTTCCAAATGGTAGACACAAAGATGGCATTATTTTCAGATTTATACGACTTACTTTCCTGGCTTCCAGGGGTTTATCAGGCTTAGTGACACACCCTGATGTGAAAATCATATTTTCCCATATAAAATCATATATGGCCTTACAAATCTGAAATTGAGATTATTCAAAATCCCTGGATGCATGCTCCTCTTTGCACAGGTCATCCAGACTGATCTGCTCATGGTCCTTAACCTTGCCCAACCTTCCTGCTACCTCTCTTTAGCTCATGCAGTGTCCCATTCTCGGAATACCCTCCTTGCTATTGCTTTAACCACCTAAGCCTAACCTTTATCCAAGATCCAGTTAATGTTCTACTCCTTTGTGAAGTTAGTCTGAACCATCTCAGACCACGATGAACCTCAGAACACCTCTGGCCCTTATTGTTTAGCCACTAACCTGGTATTTAACAGATGCCAAGGCAGTATTGCAAACCTTCTTACGCACAGATTCCATTTCCCCAATTACACTGGTGCACAGCCCACTGGAGGGCAGTGACCATCCTGCATGTGTCCTTGTGTCCATTAGACTGATTATCGGATCAGACCAGTGGTGGGAACTCCTCTAAGTTAAGATATGAATGCAAATGTGGACATTGTCTTTATTCTTCTTGTATGTGTGTATCAAATATTCTCTGTAGTTGACCCATTCTATTGTGTAGGCTCTGAACTCCACTCACGTTCTATGACTTTTAAAATTTCAGTAACAGGTCTTGTGAAGTTCAAAGCTATCTTTTGGGATAAGGTCTATTTACAATCAGGAGTCTCAAACTTATGACAGATTTTATTTTGCTGGGCTCCAAATTTACTGTGGACAGTGACTACAGCCACAAAATTAAAAGACTCTTACTCCTTGGAAGGAAAGCCATGACAAACCTAGACAGGATATTAAAAAGCAGAGATACCACTTTGCCATATAGTCAAAGTTATGTTTTTTCCAGTAGTCATGTATGGGTGTGAGAGATGGACCATAAGGAAGGTTGAGTGTGGAAAAATTGATGCTTTCGAACTGTGGTGCTGGAGAAGATTTAAGAGTTCCTTGGACAGCAAGGAGATCAAACTAGTCACTTCTAAAGGAAATCAACTGAATATTCATTGGAAGTACTGATGCTGAAACTGAAGCTCCAATACTTTGGCCACCTGATGCGAAGAGCCCACTCACTGGAAAAGACCCTGATGCTGGGAAAGACTGAGGGCAGGAGGAGAAGCGGGTGACAAAGGATAAGATGGTTGGATGGCATCACCGACTCAATGGACATGAGTTTAAGCAAACTCCGGGAAAATAGTGAAGGACAGGGAAGCCTGGTGTGTTACAGTTCATGGAGTCACAAAGAGTCAGACATGACTTAGCAACTAAACAACAACAAACTTATATGCTTTCTGGGGCCAGTCAAGTAACCTCATAGACCATGCCCACCCAGTTCTATATTCTTGTCACGAGGGAATACAAGCTAAGTCTGTTCGTTAGAGCTGAGCATGTTCATGCCCCAAGGAGCTCCACTGGAGCTCTAAGGCCATCAGCAGTCCATGGTCTTTGAACTCATTGCTAGGGCAGTTTGTTCTCTGGTTAAGTGCCTCTTGCCACCCTCAACTAAATGCAAATGTCTGGACCCAAATGCAAAGACTCATCTCCAGGTCTACCCTAACCTCTGTTGATCTCTTTGCTCAGAGTCCCATTGATTCTCAGTTCAGTTCAGTTCAGTTCAGTCGCTCAGTCGTGTCCGACTCTCCGCGACCCCATGAATCACAGCACGCCAGGCCTCCCTGTCCATCACCAACTCCCGGAGTACACTCAAACTCATGTCCACAGAGTCGGTGATGCCATCCAGCCATCTCATTCTCCGTCGTCCCCTTCTCCTCCCGCCCCCAACCTTTCCCAGCATCAGAGTCTTTTCCAGTGAGTCAACTCGTCGCATGAGGTGGCCAAAGTATTGGAGTTTCAGCTTTAGCATCAGTCCCTCCAATGAACATCCAGGATTGATCTCAGTTATCAATAATGTCTCTCCGGGCAAGGCTTTTTGTTGGCTTCTACCTCTGCCTGGAGTTTGATGGCCAACAGTGCTCATCAAGCTCCGACTCTCTGCTGCCCTCAACAGGCTTTTGACCTCATTGCCTTTGCCATTTAGCATGGTTAACTTTGGCCTTCCAGGTGAGATAAAGGTCTTACAGTCTGAGATGGATCACGTATTTTGTGTCAAGTGCTTCTGTGTGTTTGGTCATTACTTATTGTTCTGGTTGTGCATGGGTAGGTGCTTTCTTCCTAACTTACTTGCAGTTATTGTAAGTACATTCTGGTGGGTTTTTTCTTTCTATACCTCACATCTTTTTTGTGTGTGTTTTTCTAACATCCTTTTTTTGTGTGTTTTTCTTCCATTTAAAATAACAATGCCATGAAGTAGAAGTCCAGGTGGCGCTAATGGCGAAGAATCCACATGCCAAAGCAGGAGATATGAGACGTGGGTTCAATCCCTGGTTCAGGAAGATCCGCTGGAGGGGAGCGTGGCAACTTACTCCAGTATTCTTACCTGGAGAATCCCACGGACAGAGAAGCCTGGTGGGCTGTGGCACAGAGGTCAATTATCTGGGTAAAGACAGTATGGTTTAACTGAAAGCATGTGACATTTGGAGTAAGACAGATCTGTATTTTAATCCGGACTCTACCAATGACTGGCTCTATGAACTTGGGCAATATTTTTTTCTGTTTTGTTCCTTTCTGAAAAGGGCATTATGTAATCATATGCAAGCAAGACTGACTCACAGATGGTGCTTAATACTTGGGTTTTTTCCCCCTTCTTCTTCAGGTATTTTCACTTTGAGTAAGGCAGTCAGCCGTCAGCTTTCTTGCTCTAGAAATTAGCCATCACTGTGTGGGAGACATTTGTCATCTACTTTTCCCCTCTCCTTTGTTGTCTCCAGTCTGTGGTCTCTCAGATTCAGGAGAGAGAATATGTGTCAGGCAGACGTTTAGTCAGCAAGCCTGGCACTTTCTCCCACTGACTGAAGGATCTTACTTGACTTGCACACTCAGGAACCATCCTTTGACTGTGAGCAGCAGCCCTATGAAATATTGTTGTTTAGTCGCTAAGTCATGTCTGACTCGTTTGTGACCCCTTGGACTATAGCCCGCCAGGCTCCTCTGTTCATGGGATTTCCCAGGCAAGTTTATTGGAGTGGGTTGCCATTTCCTTCTCCAGGGGAATCTTCCTGACCTGCGTCTCCTGCATTGACAGGTGAATTCTTTACAGCTGAGCCACCAGGGAAACCCCAAGAAATGTTAGTCATATGAAAATTAGGCAGACTGCTCTGTCCTGTTAAAACAAAACTGGATCTGGAAGGGTTCGTTGGAAGAGTAGGTGTTAGTTTCTAAGCATAATAGGCAAATGTGGTACAGCCAGCAACACCAGTCCGGGGCAAGACCACATCTCTGTGACCACATGTTGAATTTTCACTGTCAGAGATTTTACGTATTGTATCTTTGACTCATCAAAAGAGCCTTGTGTGTTTGACTCTCATCCCATTTTACAGATGAGGCAACTGAGGCTCCAAGAAGTGGAAGTAACCTTCTCAAGATCATATAACTAGTAAAGGCCAAAGCTGGAATTTGAACCAAAGTCTGACTGGACACAAGATGCTGTGTTCCATTACAGTAGTCCCCTTTATATGAACTTTCAGGTTGTGAACTTTCAAAGATGAGAGTGTGCCCCTGTGTGCCAGGTATCGTACCATTGCTGTGGTTTAGTTGATCAGTTGTGTTCAACTCTTTTGCAACCCTGTGGACTCCTGTGGACTCCACCAGGCTCCTCTGTCCATGGGATTTCCAAGGCAAGCATATTGGAGTGGGTTGCCATTTCCTTCTTCATGGGATCTTTCCTGACCCAGGGATTGAAGTCACATCTCTGGCATTGGCAGGCAGGTTCTTTACCACTGAACCACCCAGGAAGCCCTATTGTACTGTACTACTATACTTTTTAAGGTACTGTACTGTAAGATTAAGCATATTTATTTTTGTGTTTGTTTTTATATATTATTTGTGTGAAAAGTATTATAAAGCTATTGCACTACAGTACTGTATAGCCAATTGTGTTAATTCGGTACCTAGGCTCACTTAGGTGGACTTACAAACAAATTGGACTTACAGATGAGCTCTCAGAACAGAACTTGTTTGTATGTGGAGAACTTACTGAATCTCTAAAAACAAGGGATTCTGAGAGTCAGCCAATGGGGAGCGCAGCCGGCAGGGATATAAGACTTCATTTGGCTTCACAGGGAGACACAAGTTTCAGCAGCTCATGGCTCTGTGGGGGCTCTTAAAGGCTGGGTTGAAGGCCAGTGTTAACTATACTACTGTACCATACTGATGTCAGATCATAGCCTTCTGTTGGTTGCTGATCCGGTGTTGAATGACGGGTTACATTTTTAAAGATTGCATCAGTAATTCATGCTTTATTACTCCTGAATTAGTGCAATGCTTCAAATCATCCTGTTGTACTTCAGCATAATTATCTATAATTAAAAATAAATTCCTGTAGGGTGAGAATATTAGTTCCTACCCAAATCTCTTTATTTCAGTTGTACCTATCAACCATTGCCCAGCTCTTACTCAACAACTCTGAACACTTTTTGTGGAACAGACTTTGCTCTGTCCAGTGAGCTTATATTTCCTATACTACAGTATATTCATCTCTCTTTGGGGTCAGCATTTCGCCTGGTATTTTGTGTTCACTGTTGTTCAGTCGTTAAGTTGTGTCTGACTCTTTGCGACCCCATGTACTGCAGCAAGTCAGGCTCCTCTGTCCTTCACTCTCCTCGAGTTTGCTCAAATTTTGTGTTAGTAAATGTTCTTTTAAGAAAAGGAAGCCATTCTTAAAGTCTTTATTGAATGTGTTGCAATATTGCTTCTGTTTCACGGTTTTTCTTTTTTTGACCATGAGGTACATGGGATCTCAGTTCCCCGACCAGAGATTGAACCCACCCCCCCCTGCATTGGAAGATGAAGTTCTAACCCCTGGACTGCCAAGGAAGTCCCAGTAAATGTTCTTATGGTTACTGATTTTTGTTGGTTTGTGGTTTGATTCACTTGTAGATTCTGAGGAAAGCTATGAAGCACATTTAAGAACAAAAACACACAGGCACCTATGCGCAGATTGTGCATGAAATTTTAGGAAAATCAAGGATCCCCTAGGACCTTCCTACGTGGGGTCCCCAGGTCAGCAACACCAGCATTGTTGAGAGCTTGTTGAAGAGGCAAATCCTTCGGCCCCACTGATCAGAAACTCTGGGGCTGAGGACAGTGATCTGGGTATTAATAAGCTTTCCAGATGATTCTGATGACCGAATGTTTGAGAACCACAGCCTGAGGAGTTAAGAACCTTACCTTGGCAGGACGCCATTCACATCCTGCAATAAATATCAGCTCTCCGAGAGCAGAAAGGGTAATGGATCCTTGCAAGCTCTGATCCAGTTACCTTCCCTGGGTGCTAACAGCTGCTTCGTGTTTCAGCCCAAGGATGTATTTACTTACTGGCAGTAAGCGGGGGGCTGGCAACACCATCGCCGATCCTGCCGAGACACCTGCACTGGCAGGCGGGTTCTTCACCACTGAGCCCAGGGAAGCCCCGAGGGTGATTAGGGAGAATACAGTTTGGTGCTTGGATTTTCAAGAAGTCAACTTTTGGAGTCAATCTCTAAGATTTTCCATGCAGAAAATTTCACCTCTCATCAAGGTACCGCGGTCATTGTGTATGCTTAGTCATATCCGACTCTTTGTGACCCCATAGATTGCAGCCCTCCAGGCTCCTCTGTCCATGGGATTTCCCAGGCAAGAATATTGGAGATACAGTACATTTCCTCCTCCAAGGGGTCTTTCCTGACTCACGGATCAAACCCATGTCTCCTGCATTGGCAGGTGGGTTCTTTACCACTGAACCACCAGGACAGCCCACTGGGCAACTTACCAGATGCAGTTGAAACCTAGAGTAACTCCTCTTAGCCCCACTCGAGAACAGGAAACCAAGATCCTTTTACATAGAGAGTCCTCTGCCTCCCTACGTTGCAGGACAGCTTACTCCCTTAAAAAGAAAGGAAAACAAAGCTAAACAAGAAAAGAGGTTATTTAACTGAATATTTGAATGGGTCCCCAAACTGCTAAGCGCTATTTTCAGGAATCTGAAGATGTTAATACAAGTCCCGTGACTCTGCTTCTCCCTCCAGCTGACACCCCATCTCTCTTCTCTGCTGAACAGCTGTTTCTACTTCTTCAGCCCCATCGGTCCATTGAAATGGTTTTAGCCACGATGACCTGTGGTGGCCCTGGCTCTCTCTCTAGGAGTCTGTGATTCTCTCAGCAGTAGCTGACTTAACTTACTTCTCAGTGGTAGGTAGAGCTGTGGATCACTCCCCACCTTTTTAAGCTGTTCCTTTCTTTTATCAAAGCACCTCTTTTTGGTAACTGTTTAAAAACCTGTTGCTCTTTCTTGGATGCTAGCCTGCCTGACTGTCTTTTAAAGTCATTGTTAGTCACCATGTTTCCTTCATGTGAATTTCCCAAATGGTTGTGGAGGAGAAAGGGGGCATTATTCTGTACCTGCATGACCTACACGTTCCCATTGTTCACGACTCCACCCAAATTGGTTTCTTGTAGTTCTTCCAGGTGCCATTCTCCTGTCTACCCTGACATCTTTACACACTCCACTCTTCTACCTACAGGGCTCTCTTTCCATCTTCGCCTTCAGATTTTAGCACAAATACCTCTCTTCCTGGGAGCCCTTTCTGACCATCTGATCACCTAAATGCTGGGTGAGTTGGTTTTACTATTGTTCTCCCAGGACCAGGTGCTTTTCCTTCAAAGCACTTATTCAAGTTTCTAAATGTATATCTATTTCTGGTGATCTGATGAATACTTACCTTCCCATAGATGGTAAGCTCCAGAAGGGCAGGGACTTGCTCTTCTCAAAAAACTTTTGGCTAAATAAATCACTTTATTATCTCATTGAATTTGTAAAACAATGCATAGAGCTTTGACCTGACAGTTCCTAGGGGGCTCCACGTTCCCTCCTTCTTTTGCATTCAACATCTGTCCTTTTGTTTCACTCTTCCCCAAAGGGAGAAGTGCCTGAATTCATCTGGCAAGTTTGAGAAAATCAACTCTGTTACGTAGTCTACCTGGTCCCAGTACTTGCCCTGCTCACAACCTGCCAGTCAGCAAGTTTGTTGGGGCAAGTGGTCATGGGTGATTCCAGTTAGCTCATGACGAGGTGGGTAGATCTGCTTATTTCCAGGGTGAAGCCCATTTGTCAACTGTCTGAGCCACTTCTCCAGGGGAGCTTTATCAATCTGACATTTTGACTTCCACCTCTCTGACCTTTTAATTTTCTTAATGAGTCAGTAGGTTGGATGAAGTTAAGTGTTAATTCTGTCTGCTAACAAAAATGGCGGCCTTCTCAGATTTTCCCTTTCCCTGTTATAACGGATACTCTTGTTCTCCGAGCTGACTAGGTCTGAACACTTTTTCTGTTTTCTTCAAATCGTGGCATAAGTCGTAGTAAGTTTCCTGTTTCCTCAGAAACTCCTTTCCTATTCAAGTACTAGTTGTACTGAAAGTTTCAGTAACTCCTTTTTTTTAACTTTGTTATTTTTCTTATTGAAGTATAATTACCTTACAATGTTGTGTGAGTTTCTGCTGTACAAGGAAGTGAATCAGCTATATGTATACATATGTCCCCTCCCTCTTGAATCACTCCCCTATCCCACCCCTGTAGGTCATCACAGAGCACTGAGCTGGGCTTCTTATGTGATACAGCAGTTTTCCTCCAGCTATCTATTTTACACATGTAGTGTATTTATGTCGAACCTAAGCTCCCAATTCATCCCACCCTCCCCTTCCCACTCTGTGTCTACGCATCCATTATGTCTACATCTCTATTCCTGCCCTGGAACAAGGTTCATCTGGAATGCCATCTCAGAGTCACTGTTAAGTATCTCACATATCAGCTGCCTGTCTCACCCTGACTTCTAGTAGGAGAGCTGTGTCTGGCAGATCACACTCTGAATTTACCAACATTTTCCCCTGCTCATGAAGCTGAGCTGACCTGCAGGTTAAGGGCACTTGACCTGAGAATGGAGACTCAAAGGAATCGAAATCTACCTGGCTTGCAGCCTATGAGGTAGCCTGGCACAAAAATCAATGTTCAAACAAGGTCAGAAAATGATTAACTAGGTCAAACAGAATTCTTCTTGGAGAGAATTGAATTGGAGGTGTGGGCAAGTGTCCACTAGTTGGGAAAGAGGACCCAAGAAGGGAATTGCACAAGGAAGCTGGAATCTGATCATCATGGAGACTTGGTAAAGGAGGAACTCAGAGAGAGACTGCCGAGATCCTATTGCTGGTTGCCCAATGGATAACCAGGTTGTCAGATGGATACCAGGTTGCTAGGTAGACAGTCAGGTTGTTAGATGGATAACCTGGCTGCTAGGTGGACAACCATATTGGTAGATGGACAACCAGGTTGCTAGGTGGACAGCCAGGCTGATAGCTGGGCAACCAGGTTGCTAGGTCGACAACCTGGCTGCTAGATGGATAACCAGTTTGCCAAATGGACACCAGATTGCAAGAACTGCCTTGCACCCCAAGTGTGCCCGTGCTCTGCTTCCAATACTATTGGAGGACCAGTTCAGTTCAGTTCAGTTCAGTCGCTCAGTCGTGTCCGACTCTCCGCGACCCCATGAATCACAGCACGCCAGGCCTCCCTGTCCATCACCAACTCCCGGAGTACACTCAAACTCATGTCCACAGAGTCGGTGATGCCATCCAGCCATCTCATTCTCCGTCGTCCCCTTCTCCTCCCACCCCCAACCTTTCCCAGCATCAGAGTCTTTTCCAGTGAGTCAACTCGTCGCATGAGGTGGCCAAAGTATTGGAGTTTCAGCTTTAACATCAGTCCCTCCAATGAACATCCAGGATTGATCTCCTTTAGAATGGACTGGTTGGATCTCCTTGCAGTATAAGGGACTCTCAAGAGTCTTCTCCAACACCACAGTTCAAAAGCATCGATTCTTCGGCGATCAGCTTTCTTCACAGTCCAACTCTCACATCCATACATGACCATGGGAAAAACCATTGCCTTGACTAGACGGACCTTGGTCGGCAAAGTAATGTCTCTGCTTTTTAATATACTATCAAGGTTGGTCATAACTTTCCTTCCAAGGAGCAAGTGTCTTTTAATTTCATGGCTGCAATCAGCATCTGCAGTGATTTTGGAGCCCAAAAAAACAAAGTCTGACACTGTTTCCACTGTTTTCCCATCTATTTCCCATGAAGTGATGGGACCAGATGCCATGATCTTTGTTTTCTGAATGTTGAGCTTCAAGCCAACCTTTTCACTCTCCTCTTTCACTTTCATCAAGAGGCTTTTGAGTTCCTCTTCACTTTCTGCCATAAGGGTAGTGTCATCTGCATATCTGAGGTTATTGATATTTCTCCCAGCAATCTTGATTCCAGCTTGTGCTTCTTCCAGCCCAGTGTTCCTCATGATGTACTCTGCATATAAGTTAAATAAGCAAGGTGACAATATACAACCTTGACGCACTCCTTTTCCTATTTGGAACCAGTCTGTTGTTCCATGACCGGTTCTAACTGTTGCTTCCTGACCTGCATACAGGTTTCTCAAGAGGCAGGTCAGGTGGTCTGGGATTCCCATCTCTTTCAGAATGTTCCACAGTTTATTGTGATCCACACAGTCAAAGGCTTTGGCATAGTCAATGAAGCAGAAATAGATGTTTTTCTGAAACTCTCTTGCTTTCTCCATGATCCAGCGGATGTTGGCAATTTGATCTCTGGTGCCTCTGCCTTTTCTAAAACCTGCTTGAACATCTGGGAGTTCACGGTTTACATACTGCTGAAGCCTGGCTTGGAGAATTTTGAGCATGACTTTACTAGCGTGTGAGATGAGTGCAATTGTGCGGTAGTTTGAGCATTCTTTGGCATTGCCTTTCTTTGGGATTGGAATGAAGACTGACCTCTTCCAGTCCTGTGGCCACTGGAGGACCAGGTACATCTTTGTCCTTTGCAGCCAAGAAAGCTCAGTGAAGGCTCACGATTCAGAATGCTTCCACTTGTCTCTCCTGAATTCCCTGTTTCTCCAGCACCCTTGAGGAAACTTCTAGAGGGAATCCCTTAGTACGAAACAAGAGCGTGTCTCTTTTCCCAACAAACAACACCATCTGTGGTCTCGATTTACTCCCAACTTCACACATGACCTCTTTGATCACAGGAGCCCAAGTTCTCAATGTGGTGGAATACAGCAAGAAGTGTGGGGCCAAGGTGACAGTCACACAGCTTGCAGGCTGATCCCAGCTGGTCCATGTGCCTGGTTTGGCTCACACGTATTTGTATGAAATTTTTAAAAATTAATTTCTCATATTGAAGAAGGAGATTCCCCATAAAAATCCAGATTCCTAGATTTCCTGAAAAATTGTGAACAAAACCCCTGACAGCACTGGGCCTCTTTCCCTGAGTGTGGTCATTCGTCAGTGCTGAGTAATGACCACCCCTCTAGCTGAACATCCTCTTAGCTCTAGTTCACCCCTGGCCTGCCTCCATCACTTATGTGCCTCTCTATTCCTTGTTGTCACTGGACTTTGCTCTCACAGACAGAAAAAGAAGGAAGGAGCAAACAGATGAGGAAAAGAAGTTATCTCTTAAGCCAAGGCAAGAAAGAAATAAGGAAGGGTTGCAGTCGAGAGAGGTATGATGCCAGGGAGTGATGCTAGGGACGGGACCCAGCAGTACCATTGAACTTGATTAGGAGGGGATCACTGAAGTTCTCCAAGAGTCCAGAAGCCAGATGGCAAGGGGACAAGGAAGCTGATGGTGATCAGGTTGGAGAGTGGAAATTCAAAGAACCGAGTCATGAAACGCAGAAGACAGATGTGACCACTTCAAAAAAAAATGTTAAATAGTGACCATTGCTAATATCTTCAGAATTTCAGAGACTTAGGGAAATTTCAAACAAAGAAAGGTAAGCCCGTGATTTAAAGAAAAAATAGATATTGTCCCCAAAGGAGATGAGATGGGATGGAGAGTTTGATGACGTCATGGGGAATGTTTGTCTTCCAGAGCTAGAGGGAGATCGTCTGTCTCCTCTGAGATTTATAAGTTCCTGTGGCATTTTGTCCATGTTTCAGTTTTCCTGCCAAGATGGAGGGACTCTGAAATTCACAATTGGGAACAGATCTGTAATGGAGCCGGAGCCTCTGGGGACTTCCTAGGGTAGGCCTTCGCCTATATCCCCTGCTTCAACTCCTCTTCTGAAGTACCCAGATAACAGTATTTGATGCACACTTCCTGAGTTGTTTTGCAGATGTGAACCACCCCCTGAAGTGGAAAATATTAACTACTTGATGACCATGAGCACACAGCCCCAGGCCTCCTGAAGCTTATTGCTATTTGGTCACTAACTCATGTCTAACTCTCTGCAAGCCCATGGACTGCAGCATGCTAGGCTTCCCTCTCCTTTCCTCTCTCCTGGAGTTTGCTCAGACCGTGTCCATTGAGTCGGTGATGCTCTCTGACCATCTCATCCTCTGCCTAAGGACTGATATTAACCCCCGTGACTTCACCATCAGCTCATCAGTAAACCGTGCACTAGCTGACCATACACCCTACAACCCTTTCTCACTTGCCCTTTAAAAATGCTTTGCTGAAACCATTTGGGGGAGTGCAGGGTTTCTTTAGGGCATTAGCTGCTTGTCTCCTTGCATGGCCTTGCAATAAACCTTTCTCAGCTCCAAACTCCGTTTCAGTTTGTTTGGCCTCACTGTGCATTGGGACCACGAACTTTTGCTGGCAGAACTTTAAAAAATGTCCCCGTGGTAATATTTTTGATGGAATATTATCCTTTGGCCTGTTTCATTTTTCTTAGTGCTCTTTGGAATATCTCATGTGAAATAAATGCTTCAGATTTACATGAGGAAATTTGATTTACAAAAAATAGTGTCATAGCCATTAAATATTACTTGGTTTGTCTTTGTATAGTCACTGAGAATTATGACTTCTGTTTGCAAATCCATGTGCCTCAACCTGCAACAGCTGAGGTTATTTAAGATCTCAGAATGGACTTGGTTTGTGTTCTGCGTTACCTTGCTAGACGTCTTGGTAATGCACCCATTTCTGTCTTCCTTAAGCTTCCGGATTAGAAATATCTGCTTTTGAGTGAATACTTAATTATTCACTAGGGCTAGTCCTTCTCATACAGCCCTGCCCTGCTCCTGATGGAGGCTAAGAAAATTCCCTTACATTCACTCACACAAAATATCTCCTCTTCTTTCTCGTATGGCCTCTGGCTTCTTGCCTCCTGCTTTCTTGAAATCCGTAAGATTTCAGGTGATTTTTGCTTCTCTGGCTTGATCTCTTCTCTTGCTTCTCTCTCTTGATCTTGATCTCTGAATTCCCTTCTGGGTTCAGCTGGGGAAGAAGACTTGGCTTCTTTCACTGGTGGCTGCCATCTTGTTTCTATTCCCAACTCTCTATTCTATTCTTGCTGGTCAGCTCCTCCTCCAGCACTGACTCCCTTCCCTATGGCAACTCTCACAGTGCAGGACTGGGTGTCTCTCTGTTTACAGTCTGCTGCAAGTCTCATTATAGTTATTTGATGGGGAAGGTTTCAATTATACCCCAGCTGGTTCCTTCACTTTAATTTATACTCCCACTACCTGCTCTCTTCACTTATACTTCCTATACGTCTAACTATTAGTCACCTATGTGGAAGGAAGATATTGAAAATACCCTTCTGGGTTGACCTGATTGTGCGGTTCTCTTCAGATTACAACTATATATTTGAAAGGAAAGTGAAAGTCTGAGGATAGTGGACATTTGTAATAACTACAACATTGATGGTCTTTGGAGCTGGAAGGATCTGGTGAGAATTTAATCTAAACTCTTTATTTTCTAGATGAGGCTTGGAGGAGAGATCTGATTTATTCAGGATCATTTTGCTAGCTAATGTCAGATACCCCTCTCCCTAGATAAGACCCTTTCCATCCCAGAGTATTGATTGACAACATGGTTACTCCTGTACAGTCCTACCTACAAATAAACTATTTATGTGTGTGTGTGTATACACCTGAAGAATGTTTCCCAAACCTGTCAGAATTACCTGGGATGCCTTTTTAAAAGCAAAGTAATATAGGCTCCTTTCAGACACCCTGAAACAGAATCCCTGAGGCTGGGCTCGGGAACTCAAGGTCTTTCCTGAAGGACGCTGTTTTGTGTAATTCTCTCACCCTCGCCCTCTCTTTGTTTCTTCCATTAGGTACTGCATTCTCTAAGACTGGCTGTTGTCAGCCTGAAGGGGACCCCAGGTAAGCTCACCACACTATGCTGTCAGGTTAGAAACCAGAAACCCAGGGCAGAGAGGTACACATGTAGCAGCTTGCATGTGGCCTTGAGCACAAGGTCCTGTATCTTTAATCAGAGCCCAGCAAGCTTAGAGGCTGGCTTTGCTTGCTCATCTATGCGGAGGCGGCCACCATCCTGTGAGCAGTACCTGGGGTTGTGGGAGTTCTCTGGGGAAACTGCCCTGTGAGTCAGACCTGCAGAAGGTTGTGGGGCAGAGTTTTCAACATGCTCAATGGTGATTCAGGGGCCTAGCTGAGACCTCAGCAGTGACCAAAGCTGCCTGAGTAACCCATTCTCCCTGGTCCGGAACTGGCCAGCTGGTAGGGAGTGATCCTGACTTAGATAACCACATCATCACCAGCAGTGGTCAAAAAGATGCCCACAGGATCAGTCTCCTGGCATCAGCTGTGGCGTGTGGGCACAAGGAGAACTGGGGAATAGTGGGTGCAAATGGTCTGAGAAGACCAGCTCTGCAGTGAACAAGCATATTCACTGTGGCATTAGTGCTAGAAAGACCACACATTCACTGGGTGGATCCACAGAGGTTACTCAGCAGCATGATACATGGGGGGCTGGAGATGTAAATCCCTTCTTGTGTTTAGGGATTCAAAGTCCCCTCTGTGGTCAAGGATTTGGGGCAGTCCGATGTGAAAGTAGTGAGAGTGACCCAGTGGCTTCGGGGCTGCCTCCCAGCCCTGCCCTGGACCACAGATGCATCAGCAGCAGTTCAGCAGCTCTTTAGTCTTGATCCTCAGAAGGTAAATTATTGGCCTCCTTCTCCGTGCAGATGCTCAAGGTGGGCTCAAGAGCTCGTAACGATTCGTCCTCTTCTCACCTCATGGCTCTGACGGCCCCGAAAGCCTTGCTGTCCTGCAGCCCAACCAGAGGTCAAGGAATAAAGCAAGAAACCCACTTCACTCAGATTATCCTGCAATCACTTTCCCCTGGAGCTGGAAGAGGATCTAGGCCCTTCCCACCCCTGAATCACTGAGAACCCTGGAGTCCCAGAGCAGAGGGTGGATTTCAAGGGGAATAAAAAGGTCCCCTTGAGCAGATGCAGCCAGAACCATCACGTCTTTCCAGGGGGATGAGGAGATGCAGGGCATGTAATCTGTAAGTGTTTTTGTTTGTTTTAACAAAACAAACATGGAATCCTCCATGCTTTCTTGTTGGAGAGCCTGTCCTGGAAGAACAGCTTGCTAAGTGGCTGTCCATGTTGAAGGGGCATTGTGAGCATTTTTGGGGGAACTGCAGTAGCCGGTAAGTGACATGACCCCTTGGCGATACACTCTGCTCCCCATCAGGTTTTCTAGCACCCAGCACAGGTGGGACCAGTGGATGTGTACCCTTGAGTTGAGAGGAACCATGACCTGTGGTAGCCTGGTCACATAGACAGGGACTGGGGTTACTGTAAGAAGTGAGGAGTGATTCAGGAGAAGTTTTCTGTTAAGAAACCACAGAGGGATTTGTCTACCTGGATATTAGAGCTGGAGACAAGACAACTCTTAGGACATTGACACTTAGAAGTTGTGGACCTGGTGCTTTGCCATTGTAGGGACTTGGTCAGCTCTTGGATTTCTGCTTCTCTCTATACATAAGCTTTATCTACCCGCCCCCCACCTTTGACCTAATGTAACTCTCGCCTAGAAAATCCCATGGATGGAGGAGCCTGGTAGGCTGCAGTCTGTGGGGTCGCTAAGGGTCGGACACGACTGAGCAACTTCACTTTCACTTTTCACTTTCACACACTGGAGAAGGAAATGGCAACCCACTCCAGTGTTCTTGCCTGGAGAATCCCAGGGACGGGGGAGCCTGGTGGGCTTCCGTCTATGGGGTCACACAGAGTCGGACACGACTGAAGTGACTTAGCAGCAGCAGCAGCAGCAACCCCTTCATATTGTATCTCTGAGGCTTCCCTGGTGGCTCAGTGGTAAAGAATCCCCCTGCCAATCAGGAGATGCAAGTTCAATCCCTGGGTGGGGAAGAATCCCTGGGTGGGGAAGATTCCCTGGAGAAGAAAATCACAACCACTCCAGTATTGTTGCCTGGCAAATCCCATGGACAGAGAAGCCTGGTGGGCTACAGTCCATGGGGTCGCAAAGAGTCAGACATGACCTAGCGACTGAACAACAACAACATTGTATCTTCTACTTAATCATGTTTCTACTTCCTCACAGTTTGGGCTTGCTCTTGACTTCAGCTGGCTCTAGGCTATTCATGGTCTTACCCACTGCATCTCAGCCCCTGTGGCAAAACAGCCTGAGAATCTGCATTATTTCCCAGTTCAACAACCTATGAGTGAGGATCTAATTGGCCCAGCAGATGCCTGTTTTGAGTGCAGATTTTTTTTTAAGAGAAACATTATTTTCTTAAAAAGGTGTTTTTTTTTTAATGTGGACCATTTAAAAAATCTTTATTGAATTTTTTTACAATATTGCTTTTGTTTTAAATTTTGGTTTTTTGGCCTTCAGGCATGTGGGATTTTAGCTCCCCCAACAAGGCATTGAACCTGTGCACCCATTGCGTTGAAAGGCAAAGTCTTAACCACTGGACCACCAAGGAAGTCCCCTGTAACTATCTCTTAATTTTGTGTCTCCCCCATCAAACTGTGTCTTATTCATCTTAACATCCCCAGTGCCCATCCCAGTGCTGGAACCAATACCAAGTACTAAATTTGGGTGCAAAGCAAATTATCAGTTCAGTTCAGTTCAGTTGCTCAGTTGTGTCCAACTCTTTGTGACCCCATGGACTGCAGCACGCTAGGCTTCCCTGTCCATCACCAATTCCCAGAGCTTGCTCAGACTCATGTCCATCGAGTCAGTAATGCCATCCAACCATCTCATCCTCTGTTGTCCCATTCTCCTCCTACCTTCAATATGTCCCAGCAGCAGGGTCTTTTACAATGAGTCAGTTCTTCATAACAGGTGGCCAAAGTATTAGAGTTTCAGCTTCAGCATCAGTCCTTCCAGTGAAAATTCAGGACTGATTTCCTTTAGGATTGACTGGTTGGATCTCCTTGAAGTCCAAGGGACTCTCAAGAGTCTTCTCCAACACCACAGTTCAGAAGCATCAATTCTTCAGCACTCAGCTTTCTTTATAGTCCAACTCTCACACCCATACATGACTACTGGAAAAACCATAGCTTTGACTAGATGGACCTTTGTTGGCAAAGTAATGTCTCTGCTTTTTAATATGCTGTCTAGATTGGTCATAACTTTTCTTCCAAGGAACAAGCATCTTTTAATTTCATGACTGCAGTCACCATCTGCAGTGATTTTGGAGCCCCAAAAATAAAGTCTGTCACTGTTTCCACTGTTTCCCCATCTATTTGCCATGAAGTGATGGGACCGGATGCCATGATCTTAGGTTTTTGAATGTTGAGTTTTAAGCCAACTTTTTCACTCTCCTCTTTCACTTTCATTAAGAGGCTCTTTAGTTCTTCTTCACTTTCTGCCATAAGGGTGGTGTCATCTGCGTATCTGAGGTTATTGATATTTCTCCTGGCAATCTATAATATATAGATTATAATCTATAATATAAAGCAAATTATATCCAAATGCAAAAATGGTGGAGAAGGGAAGAGGGAGGCTTGGAAATCCAATCAGACATGAAATATAAAGATCCAGGGGTCATGGTGAAACATAAGAACTGCTGAATATGTCCAATAATGTTGATTTAGAATATGATGCATAGGATTCAATACAATTCCTTGTAGTGTTCTCAGCTTTGGCTAAATCTTTATTCCACCTAGTCTGTTTCTACATTTTTTAGTGAAAGAAGAAGAAAGGAAAAGCAGAAGATGCTAGAGAAGATTGGAGTATGCAAGGTGAAAAGAAAGAACAGAAGGGATGTAAAATAATAGTTGGATTCTTTAGTTTGGGACTCAAAAAACAGGCTAAGGATTGACTTTTTCAATTCAGCATCAGAATCCAAGGCAACAGATGTGTGGACTCTCCTTTTATTCCAATGTCACAATTAAAATCAGAAAGAAAAATGGGGAAGCAAAAATTGTTGGCAGGTTGATTGCCAAGCAACTGATCGAATTGCAAGGGTCCAAGTCAATTCAGTCTTCTTAACAACAAAATAATTGGACTGTGTCTGAACTATGTGAAATTATCTCCGTTTTAAAGATATTAAATGAATTTTATTTTTCAATAATCAGTGCACTGCTCAGCATTAGCAAGTTATAGCAGCCAAAATAGCTGATTTGACTCCAAAAATGTCAACTTGGCAGCACCCTGTAAACACACTCTTAGGCTTTGTAGGAGAATGGGCTTCCGAGCCAGAACTTGAGTTACCACTTTACCCAGAGAGACAGTGGGCGTGAAAGTCACTTGGCTTCCTCTGGGAAGATGGGAGGTTGCTTGCTCTTACCCCCATCACTGGACTGTAGAAGACTCATCCAGTCATTCAAAAATATGCTGCAGTACAGTTCTGACATCAACCATCCAGGGTTACCACAGACTCCACAGGGAAAGGGCACTGTCCTCCTAAGACGCCTTTCCCTTCCAATACCAGCTCCATGTTCCAGGGTCCCCAGGCCACTTCTGAACAACTGGCTCCAAATTTTGGGGTTCTCATGGCCCTCTCAGATTTGATAATTCAGTAGAACAACTCACAGACCTCAGGAAAGCTCTCTCCTTATAGATTTACTGAGGATGCAAATCTGGACCAGCCATAAGACACCCACAGGGTGAGACCTGGGAGGATCCCAAATGCAGAGCTCCTGTGTCTTCTCCACGTCTTCTCTGTATAGAATCAGGATGTATCCTGGTACACTGATACATTCACCAACCATTTGAGCCTTAGAGTCCAGATTTTTATTGGGATTTCATTATGTAGCCACGATTGACTGTATCATCAGCCAGTTGTCTGAACTCTATCTTCAGCCTCCCTCCTCTCCTTGGAAGTCAGGGATTTGGGTTGATATCATGTGGCTCAAAGCTCCAACCTCAAGTTACATGGTTGACATTTCTGGCATGGCCAGCTTCCCCCTTGAAGTCACCTAGTGGCCCACCATGAGTCACCCCAGCAGCACCAACTCAAGTGTGGTCCCCCCACTATCTTCTGGTGAGATGGGAGACTCCCAAGCTTCTGTGACTGCTACCACTGCCCACAGGGAGAAGAATAAGGTTTAGGTAGTATTTCTGCTTCCTAACCTGCGTCCCAGGGTCTTGCCCTTTCACCTCCATCCTTTTGCTTCTCCTACCATACTCCCCTCAGCTCTCACATGGGGTACCCAGAGCTCCAACATGGGGAAGTATCTCTGTCCTCCTTTGTCGATCACTTCTTTTTGATTCAAATGATCTATGTCCCAGGAAAAATGACAGTGGAATGTTCATTCCATTAATAGTCCCCCAAATAAAGTGTTCTTTGGTGTATTTCCCAAGATCTGTGTTGGGCTGCTTGGTCTGTGCTTACCTTCATTATCACCATCACCACCACCACTATCATCATCAATCACCCTCCACCACCTACTTCTTGAAAGTCACCCAAGACAAGTGCCCTACAAATACTGATAGGAAACAGCCTTCTGTGTTTTTCCCCAGAGAGGAAACCATGCTTTGGGAAGTGAAGTAGAAAACAGACCAGCAGGCAAGCAGGCAACATGCCTGAGCCCCATGGCACTGGGAGGTTGAAGGAGGAGAGAGCAGGCAGGAAGGATGCGAAACATCGGTCTTCCTGCAGACAGTTGGTGAGGCCAGGCCAGCTGTCCGCCACAACAGGCCAGAACATGGTCTCCTGGAGGAACAGGTCTGCTGGGGCAGTCAAAGCCAATTGTTTGAAAACAGAATTATAGAGGAAGTATGACAACAAAAGGAATGACGCTGGCCCCTGCCCTCTTGTCTTCCCAGACACAGGAAAATCATGGAGCTGGGACAAGGGCTGCTCTGTGGCTTGCCAAGCTCACAGGGCAGGTGTTCACACAGGACATGCACAGTTACTGTGTTCTCTGGTGTTGAGTTGGTCATCACAGAGACAGAGGGAGACCCCTTGTTCTCTTAGCTTCCAGATCAGGGGTAACATGGTGCTTTGGGGCCAGTAGACTTGGGTTTGATTCCTGTCTCTGGCTCTACTGATAGCTAGCTGTGTTATGGTGGGTGTGTGGCCTGGCTTGCACTGAGCCTTGTTTACTGTGTGTCAGGCTATCTTTCTCCTATTGTGTAGCGAGGGTTAGATGAGATGATAGACAGGAAAGCTGTATGATACCCAGCACATTTAGCCTGTTTCCCTTCCTCTCTCTCTCTTGTCCATGGGTCCCTGGTGCCGCCATCCTCTGCACAGCATCCTGTACCAGTAGATTTGGCAGAAGCTCCTGCTTCATTTCCTGCTGGACTGGAATGATTCAGGATCCCCCACTGTCCGCCAGAGTCAGTCACCGAGGGGGAGCAGTACTGAAGGAGGGCTTCTCATGTTCCCCTTGACTCACCCCATGGATTTTGCTGGGCTAAAAGAAGGTTGGCATTCATGCGCTGTAATTTCACTGGCACCAGAAAAAGCCTGTCCTTCACTCCCCTCACTTGCCCCGACCCCCAAGGAAACAAAAACAAACCCTCCCCTTTTCATTAACCTGCTGATATTCAACTATCGGAGTTTTGTTCTTTTAAATCATCTAAATGCAAATTATCTTAGAAGTCATGATATTTAAAGCCTGAAATTTGTCTGTGTGAGTGAATGAAAGAGTATCAATCTTCCCTCTGAGGTCCCTGTGTGAGAGAGGGCCTTATATGATTGCTGAGGAGGAAAAGCAGCCCAGACTCTACTTAACCTACTTCCACAGTCTTGTTTTGAGCCCATTTCAAGAGAGGGTACAAGACTGGTTTCTCATCAAACCCACAAAACTCATATTCTCAGACTTGGAGTTTTTTCTGTCCCCACCCCTGCCTCACCCCACTTCCTCCCCACCTCTGTACTCCACCGTGGCAGGAAGGAAAGATGGGACTTTTGCTGAAGGCTCAGGAGTGTGGTGTCAGGACCAGGGGGCCTACCTTTCCATCTAAGCCCTGACCCTCTCCGGCCATGTGACCTCAGACAAGACACATAATCTGTCTGGGCCTCAGTTTCCTCATTTATATATTTTGGGAACAAAAATAATTTTTATTTCATAGGATTTGTTACAAGGTTTAAGAATTAGTACGTACAAAATGCTTAGAACAGTACTCAGAACCTAGAAAACATCATCCACATAGTCAGATGACGGAGAGGAAAGCCCTGGTGTTGGCATCAAGCCACCAAGGTCTGCATCCTGGTGCTGCTGCTTGTGACTGTGACCTTCAGCTAGAAACTCAAACCTCTCAGTCTCAGTTTGCTCCTTTATAAAAGCAGGATGTGTGCTAAGCCGCTACAGTCGTGTCTGACTCTGTGCAGCTCTGTGATTTGTAGCCTGCCAGACTCCTCTGTCAATGGGATTTTCCAAGCAAGAATACTGGAGTGGCTTGCCATTTCCTTCTCCAGGGAATCTTCCCGACCCAGTGGTCGAACCTATCTCTTATGCCTCCTGCATTGGCAGGTAGGTTCTTTACCATTAGCGCCATCTAGGAAACCCATAAAGGAGGGTGCTGCTAAGTCGCTTCAGTCGTGTCCGACTCTGTGCGACCCCATAGATGGCAGCCCACCAGGTTCCCCCGTCCCTGGGATTCTCCAGGCAAGAACACTGGAGTGGGTTGCCATTTCCTTCTCCAATGCATGGAAGTGAAAAGTGAAAGTGAAGTCGCTCAGTCGTGTCCGACTCTTAGTGACCCCATGAACTGCAGCCTACCAAGCTCCTCCATCCATGGGATTTTCCAGGCAAGAGTACTGGAGTGGGTTGCCATTGCCTTCTCTGTAAACAGTAACCATATCAAGGGATTGTTGAGAGGTTTAAATGAGTTAATATTACAAAGCTTTTCAATCAAACACATCAGGCACCAGTGAGCACTCAGTGTAATTATTATTTTATTCTATAGTATGTTGACATTGTACATGGTGGTCACCTGTCAAAGAGGTGATGGGGTGACTTGTGACACCTATGATTTTGTTTCATGATGAGATAATATGAAATGTGGGCCAGAAAATAGCCACTTCTGTTTATCACTTCACCCATAAATAGTTGTTTTCAAAAGCTATTAATACAGTTTCAGTCACTAGCTCCTGATAAGACCTCTCCCTAGATACTCCTTCCATCTGAGTCCCATACCCCAGACTTCTCCACCCATGTGAAGTCCTTTTTACCCAGCTCACTGCCTCCTGCCTGAGTCTGTGTGTTAGCCATAATTGCTTCACAAAGTTATATGACTCAAAAAACAGAAGAGCATATTGAATGGGAAATTAAACAACGCTTCAGTTGGGTTAATCACATCTTGCAAGGGTCCTGGAGTTTTCCACGTGATTTGATTCCAACTCAAAAATTGCAGTAGCGCTTCAGTAAAGGCTGCTAAAATTTACCTCTCTTGTTGTTTGGAGGGGTGGTTTTCTGATGATCTCAGAGTCATGTGTTATCTGTTAGCTCCTCCCCTTATAGTGCTACTAAAAGTGCACGAGGATCATGAGTCTTGGGAACTGGTTTATCCAGTGACCACAGGGCATCACACAGATTTTGGAGAACTGGGGTATCTAGAGTGGGGAGGGTCTGGATGTTCCTGCTGGTGCTCTCTGTGTAGCACTGGATGGCGTAGATGGGCTGCTCCAGAATTACAGAGCTGCAGAGAGAGAAGCAGACCAGTCATATGTCATGGAGAAAGGACTGGACAGATATGGTGAGAGTCTATGGGCTTCCCAGGTGAAATTAAAAGATGTAAGCAAAGGAGAGACATAGGGAGAAAAAGGTAGGTTGCAGTATCACTCAGAGCTGGAGCTTTGCCATACAGACCCAGTCAACGGCCAGAAATGCAAGGCAACTACAGACCCTGGTGAAATGATAGTTTCAAGGAACAAGCCTGAAAACAGGCTCAGGAAGCTAACAATACTCCTTCTGTCTCCTTGTTTACCCCAAGGAAGCTCAAGGGAAAGAAATTACCTCAGAAGAAATTATGCCTGTTTTGAAATCATTATTATTTAACAGATGAGATCCCCTTTCCATTTCTGCCCCAATTCATAATTATGAAAAACAATGTATTTAACTTCAGATGTCACCTTGTCCTTGTCTTGGGGTTATGCATAAGTTAAAAGTTTTGGGAACTCCAGAGTTTTTAGATGACCACCTCGTCCCCACCATAGCAATCAGGCATTCCCCCAGCGACCTGGGTGGGGGAGGGGCAGCGTGGTATTTTATCAAAGGGAGGAGGGGACATTTACCCAGACCTGCTGAGGGGTGGTCACCCAGGTCTCCATAGAAATGACAGAAGAAAGGCCAGGAAGTCCCTTAAGAAGTCCCTTAAGAAGTTACAGAATCACTGTAACTTGTGGTGGAGAATATGACGCCACTTACCATCAACCTACCACTCCCCCCACCGCCAACAAATTAAGAGTAGGCAAGAGAAAGAGATTTTTTTCTTTGGCCATATCCCATGGTACTCAGAACCTCAGTTTCCTAACCAGAGGTCAAATCCATGCCTCCTGCATTGGGAGCATAGATTCTTAACCATTGGACCTCCAGGGAAGTCCTCAAGAGATTATTTTTTTAAAGAAATAGGTTGGGCTCTGGTCTAATAGGAGTCAATTTATTGGATGGAAAATAAAGAACATAGTGAATGAGGTTGTGGTGCTACAACCTCATTGAATTGAATCTTCACTGAACCTTCACTGAACTGGAAAAATCATTGTTTCTGGCTGTTGGTGGTGGTGGCAACACAAGCAGTAATTGTCTCCTTTCCCTGGTTTGGGACACCCCTTCAGTATAACTGACAGAAGAAGAACTCCACCCTGGCGGTGACACTGCCATTTTTTGGGAGGCCAAGATGCTCCAAGAAGTTGCCTTCTGATTCACCTTGAGAATGTTCTGGAAAGGCCTCTCATATTTGTCCGCTACAAGATAGAAGCTCCTCGAGATGGTTTGTCCATTTATTAGCTGCAGAAACATGTACATAGCTTGAGTGCCATCCTCACTTTGAACAGAAATGAATTAGAGCTCATACAAATATATTGTGAAAAATAAAAATGGTATGTGTACAGTACATTATGGCTCATAAAGCAATTCTTCTCGTTACCATATTTAATCTTCTCAAAAATTCTTTGTAGCCAGTTGTTATTCTGAGTTAAAAAACAACTCCCTAGCTTGATAAGTTATTTAGCGTGAAAATATACTTTTTTATCATATTAATTTGATTGAATTTTTCTTTTGCTTTCCTCAGTATTTCTAAGACATTTTCATTTCACTCTCCTCCTCCTAAAACCTTCAACAGATTTCTAGAATTAAATAAAATCTCTCATACAATGCCCGCTATGCTTAGATTCAAATCATTCTTCCAACTGTATTCTCTCATCTCATCTCCTTGGAAGCACGACTCTGTGCTCTCTCTTCTTCCTCCTCCAGTCCCATTCTTATCTTCCTCTTCTCCTGGCTTCTCTGCTTTTAACAAGGCTTGATTCTAAACTCTGACCACTTCTTAAAGGCTTTGCTTAGACACCACCTTCTGAAAAAGATCATTCTTGCCAACATGTTCACATTAGGCTGTGAACCTTCTCCAGGTTCCCAATATAAGTAAAATCCTTGTTTCAAAAACTACGTCAGAATGGTGTCGAAAGTATTTAGTGAAATATCTTAGTAGGTTATAACTTCTTGAAAGCTGTGGCTTTCTTCTTTTTAGTTCACAACCTAGATCAAGTATTATTTCCACCACGAAATTCTTTTCTACAGGCACTTCATCATTCCCTTCTGTCTCCACCACGTCTTTTTTAAACATTAGTAACATCTTATGGAAAAACTCAGAGCTTACTTTTTGGCCAATCCAGTCCTTTAAGCAGATGTGCTTATCATATTGTATTGAAATGGTTGGTTTTGATGTTTATCTTCCCTACTCAGCTGTAAGCAACACAGAAGAGCACACCACAGTGCCTGGGTCTAAATCCCCCATCTGGCATTTAACAACAGTGTGACTCTGGGCAAGTCACTTAACCTTTCTGGGCTTTGGTTTCCTTATATCTAAAATAAAGATAACAATAGTACCTACCTCACCGAGTTGCAAGGATTAAATGAATTAGCCCAGCTCAAGGCTGATCAGGAGAGAGTAAGCAACTTAATATACTTCATTGTTCTTTGTATTATTATTGACAAGGACAACGCTTAAATAGGCACATGACAAGTGTTTGTTGAATGAATAAGTGACTACATGAGGGAAAATGTATACGATGGTTCTTTCTTACAGGTTCTAAAGTCATAGACTGCCTCACATCAGTTAATATGAGGCTTAAAATAGGTGATCGATCAATACTTAGGAGCATGCTTTATAATATTAATCCAGTTTCTGGCAGGTTGAGAAAGAAACTAAATTACACAATGCATTAGGCTCATATAAAATACATGATCACACAGGATTTTACGTTAAGGTTGTGAAATACATTGCCCTTTTGTTTTAAAGCTCCCAGCTGGGAAGATTATTTAATTTGCATGGTTGGTATTAACCAACTTTGGGCTTCCCTGGTGGCTCAGTGGTAAAGAATCCACCTGCCAACGCAGGAGGTGTGGATTCAACCCCTGGTTGGGAAGATCCCCTGGAGAAGTAAACGGCAACCCACTCCAGTGTTCTTGCCTGGGAAATCCCACGGACAGAGGAGCCTGGTGGGCTACAGTCCTTTGGTTTGCAAAAAGAGTTGGATACAACTTAGGGACTAAACAACAGCAAGCTCTCTCATAACCCGGGGGAAATTCACAATGTAGATATCAGCTTGGATCATGGGGGCAGCCAGAAAAATGCAACAGGAGCCGAAGATGGACACTGAGATTCTGTGGTCCCTATGAGGTGGGTGCAGACTCCAGACTTGCCACTGGGGACAAGTGTAGGGAATCTTATAACTGATCTGGTCCATCTGTCTTCTGCAACCTGGAGGAATTCTCCTGCCACACTGAGGATTTGGTAGAAAGAATGACTCAATGAATCCTTTTTTTTTTTTTTTTTTTTTTTAGGATCTCAAGAAAGCAGATTAGGAAAAAAGCTCTTTCGGCCGATTAATCAGGCAGGTATGGGGCTATTTCACAGTCCAGCAAACACGCATGCGCATGTCAACGACCACACTGAAAAAAACCAGGGGACCTGTTTGTTCAGGTAGAAATGCTTACACTGGTTGCTTCCCCTCCCTCCCGGGTTTGTCACTCAACTTTCCTAATTCTGCGCTGGAGGGTTTTTTTTTTTTTTTTTCTCCTCTCGGCTTTTTAAAGTAACATCGGTGGAGCAGCTAATGAGGCGGTGGAAACCAAGCTGGTCCATTCTAGGTTGCTAATGACTCCATTCCCGGGAGCCTAATCAAAGATTTGTACATTTAATTGCTGTCAAGTCAGCTCCAACCACCTGCCATTTCTGCAGCACCTGAGCTCGTGGCTCTGTAGCCCCTGATTCTAAATGAATCCATTACCATTTCTAGAGGCCAGAAAGCCAGGCTGCTGGGCAACCCTGAAGGAGGTTTATCTGGGATGGCAGGGACTACAGACACTTCGGAGAGGTGTCACTGACCTAACTGGGTCTGCAGTGGAGGAAATGGTGAATTACTAGAATCAATTTCTCCTGCTTCTAGCAGTGAGGAGAAGGGTGGGTGTGGTGAGGATGGGGGTGTTGAGATGCTTTTATCCTTACTGCTGCTGCTGCTAAGTCACTTCAGTCGTGTCCGACTCTGTGTGACCCCATAGACGGAAGCCCACCAGGCTCCCCCGTCCCTGGGATTCTCCAGGCAAGAATACTGGAGTGGGTTGCCATTTCCTTCTCCAATGTGTGAAAGTGAAGTCGCTCAGTCGTGTCCGACCCTTAGCGACCCCACAGACTGCAGCCTACCAGGCTCTTCCATCCATGGGATTTTCTAGGCAAGAGTACTGGAGTGGCTTGCCATTGCCTTCTCCCTTTTATCCTTAAAGATGGCTTAATTTCCATCCCCAGCACTCCGTTGTGTCCTGGATCAATATTCTCTGGGGATGCTTTTCAATTAAAATAGCAACTGTTTAATTCTCTTTCCAAAATTCATGTTGTCATTGCATTCTGGGCTTTTGTGGTGATTTGAGGAAAAAGAAAGCAGTTACTCTGGACCTGAGTTTGACCTAATGATAAAACAGGTTACCTTCCCATCACAGGCACGCATATCATATATAAAGGAAGGAGACGTCACAGGCTGACCAAGGTTGGGCAGGTACAGTGTTTTGACCTATAGACAAATAGTCCCTCCTGTCTGAGAATTCCCTCAGTTAGAATATGGCTAATTGCATTTGAGATTTATTCTCACTTAGGGTGAGCAACCATTCTAGCCAGTCTAGGGCTTTCCCAGTGTTAAAACTTAGAATTCTACACAAACTGGGACATGGTTCCTCCCCTCTCCCTTAAGCAGAATCTGTAGCAAGAAAGGTAAATTGTTCATTCAGATTTACAAATAAAATGAAGGTAAATACTGTCAGGCTGTAAGCGCTTTTTCCATACCCCTGTCAAAAGAAGAGGGAACTAAGGTATTTAGGTTGATAAATATTCACTCATGAGCCCTAGCTTGTCTTCAACAAATACTTGCTCTGGGCAACTTTGGAACTGGACACACTTCTCATTATTGACTAAGAGTGAATTTTCTTTTTTTCTTTCTTCAGGAAAGAAATTTTGTAAACTTGACCTGATTAAAAAAAATAATAATTAGGAGACCAAAATACCTCCATCATTTCACTGCAGCCTATAGCTTCTCCTTGATCTTGACTTGAATTTCTAGCTTAGCCCTTTAATGGTCAACCACTTGATGTGGTGAAGATATTGTCATGACTAGCTATGCCTTAAGGCTCTCTATTAACTGTTATTTTCCCATATTTATTTGTTTTCCTCCACTTTACACTGTTGTCACTATGCTCCAGACAAATGCACACTTGTTTTGATTTCCTCCTTACTGCTTAGTCTATTTATATCAGGGGACTCTGGAAAGTGTGCAAGATAACCTGACCAGAAAGCTAAATTAATTCCAAGAGCAAACACCATAGGATCCGCCAATCAGATGGGAAAATATTGTTCATTGTTATCCACTTACCACCCCAAATCTTTCCCTAAAGTGCTTGAAATCACAGACAGGACGTACCTTTGCTCTTGATTCCTTTGAAATTTGAAGATAGAACCAAAAATAATTGCTATCAGTCTGACAGGACTGAGGAGGGCAAATATGTGTAAATGCGTGTGTATATACTTTCATGGAGAAATTACATTGGCAGCCTTGTTGATGGAAAATTCCATGCCCTTTGGGTTGAGAATCCTGCAGGAGCAAACATAGCCTGAATACAGGACTCCTGGTTCTGTTACCTTCTGCTTATCTTGCAAGGCTATGCTGAAGCTGTTTTCTCCAGGAATACCCTTCCTTCCCTGGCTAGAGCCTCTTCCACCCTGGGCTGCTTTCATCACTCCTTCCTCCATGGGGCAGTTTTTTTGCATCTCTGCTTTAGCCCTTATTACATAGACTTGGGGTCATTTGTGTACGTGCTCGTCTCCCAGTTTGGCTGCACACCTGCTGAGGTCAGGATCCAGCAGATATTCCTAGTGGGTGCCTTGTGATGGCCCCCCAAGTAGGTGTGCAGTAAATGTCTGTTGATCGAATGCTTGGTTGTTACACTTGAAACGGCTTTGGTGATGCTAGGCACAGCACTTGGCTGATCATTTCTGCAGAATTTAGCATTGTAAATAGGATTGGGGCCAAGTCAAGAGATTCTTAGCATTCTGCCCTTGTAACCTACGATCTGGGCCCAAATATCCTTAAAGGTTAAATTGGCCATGGCTTGAGAGATGGGACTAAAAACATAAGGTTGAGAAGCTTTATTTGCTTTATTTCACTTATAGTTAGTGTACTTGCTTTTCATTCCCAATGATCCCATAAAGCCTGTGTTAGTTGCTCAGTTGTGTACGACTCTTTGCGATCCCATGGACTGTAGCCTGCCAGGCTCCTCTGTCCCTGGGATTCTCCAGGCAAAAGGTACTAGAGTGGGTGGCCATTTCCTTCTCCACCCATAAAGCCTAGAGCTATGAAGATTAAAATGATCAGGAAGCTTGTCGTTCTCACCACTTTCTTTCTCCCTCCCCCTTTTTCAAACAAGTGGAAAGGCTGCCTTCTGCTTTGCTATGAGAGAGACGGACTGATTCTGTCCTAGAGAAGCATTTATTATCACCCTGTAAGCGCTGTCAGGAATAATAATCAAGATCGTTCCCTGTGCCCTGGGACAGAGAGGTCTCTGTTCAGCTCAGTCTAACTCTCCTGTTTGCGCTTCTGCATTCATCTCGCCCAAGTATTATGGCACATGGTGGAAGAAATGGAGAATATTCTTCCCTGGAAACCTTGACCATATTGCAAGTATATCTCACTTTACCCAAGAAATATGGTCCCAAAGAGTTACACTGAAAGTCACCTTTTTTTAAAGAAATCCAGTGCTTGTTGAAAATGCATGAGAAAAACTTGCATTTAGTGGAGGTGTTTATGAATACTTCCAAAGTTCAGTTCAGTTCAGTCGCTCAGTCGTGTCCGACTCTTTGCGACCCCATGAATCACAGCACGCCAGGCCTCCCTGTCCATCACCAACTCCCGGAGTTCACTCAAACTCATGTCCATCGAGTCAGTGATGCCATCCAGCCATCTCATTCTCTGTCGTCCCCTTCTCCTCCCACCCCCAATCCTTCCCAGCATCAGAGTCTTTTCCAGTGAGTCAACTCGTCGCATGAGGTGGAGTTTCAGCTTTAGCATCAGTCCCTCCAATGAACACCCAGGACTGATCTCCTTTAGAATGAACTGGTTGTATCTCCTTGCAGTCCAAGGGACTCTCAAGTCTTCTCCAACACCACAGTTCAAAAGCATCAATTCTTCAGCGATCAGCTTTCTTCACAGTCCAACTCTCACATCCATACATGACCATGGGAAAAACCATAGCCTTGACTAGATGGACCTTTGTTGTACATCTCTGCTAATGGAATATCAATTCATAATTTCTCTTCTGTGAAAATCCTCATTTTTCACAACATGAGTTTGCTCCAAGTGGCATGTGTAGGAACGGTTAAGGGTTGGTGCTGTGTGATTATTAGCAATGATTAATAGGTCAGCATCCTTTAAGGTTCTTGGGCTTTCGGGCTCGAGTTTCCCCTCTGTTCTGCTGCCTCTCCAGGGTCCTGTCCCCCAGCTCACCCTGATGAACAAGGGACAAAAACAAAAAAGAAGAGACAAGAGCCTTTTCTCCATCTCCCTCTGAAAGCATGGGCTTGTTGGCAGAGAGTGAAGGGAACAGTTGAGAGTGAAGAAAGAGAAATAGGAAAAAACATCACCCCCAGAATGTAGGGAAGCCCCAGGGAGGAACTAAGCCCCCTGAACCTGAGGAGGGGGTCCAGAGTGACTTGGGACAGAGAACACACCATCCTAGCCCCATCCCACTCCTGGGTCCCCACCACATCACTAACCCCACAGTCAACATTTCTGGGCCTCCATTTCCCACATTGGCACTGGGTGGAACCCTGGGAGGGCTTCAACCAAGAGCATACTATGAGTGTGCCATATGTTTGGCAGGACTGTTGAAGAACCTCATGGGATTTGCTTGTTCAGTTAGGCGACGTGCCAGAAAGAGGGGAGAGGATCTAGTCTGGAGATTTAGCTTATCAGCTGCCACAGCAAGAATTTTCCCTGCTACAAATTTCCTAACATTTTGACCCTTCTGGATTGAAAATTTCCAAATCTGTTCATAAGCCAAGCCAAACCATGACATGGTCTATATCACTTGTGCAGTATAGATAGCAGCCTGATCTATGTTTCCAGGAGGGTATATGGAAGCTGTGATGTATTTCCTGTTCTTTCCTGTGGATGAGTCTAGTGTTTCCAGATATAGAAACAGAACTCCTGAGATCCCAATTCCTCTGTAGGTATCCAACTGCCCTGCGCCTCCACTGGGTCACCCTTGGGAAGCTTGTATTAATAAAACTCTAAAACATCCTCGGGAGATTTGTAAAGACTCCTGGACACCTGGCTGACAAAGGAAAGGCCAGACAGTTCACCTCAAAACTGCAAATATCCAAGTGTTTTCAAATATGTAGTCAAAATACCAGAGTGCCATCCTGAATACCAAAATGCCATAATACCATCCGTTCGTTCCATTCTGTCGCTCAGTTGTGTCTGACTCTTTGTGACCCCGTGGACTGTATACCATAATGCCTACATAATTGTAAATTAGATGCTTGGTTTCATGGAGCCGTAGGTCAGTATTTTAGACAAAATCCTGACATTTGCTTTATGTCTCTTTTTTTGGAAATTCACCCTCATCTTTATTTATCTTTACAGTGAGAGAAAAGCTTTGATCTGTCTCCACCAGTCTTGCTTTTTATTTTGATGATGGACTCACCTCAAAGATGTAAGAGCTTGAGTAGCATTTAAACCTCCATCATCACCACTGCCAATCCACCAGGCAACAAACAAATAAGCACGAAGTCAACAGCTCTATGGCCCAGCTCTACCATTCACTATCCTGCTGGGATCTGGCTCAGTCATATCCCCTCAATCCTACCTTATTCGTCTGTACAACTGGAATGATGACCCCTGTCTCAGAAACTTCTTAGAAGATTCAGCAAGATGCTGGGTTGGAAACTCTTGGAAGTTGCATGTATATTGTCTCATATTTTTGCCCATAGGTTGTCCAGGCACCTGCCCTTTGTCCTACAGGAGGACCACTGAAGGATGTGCACCCACATGTACCAAGCTTGGCTCTTACCTGGCCACCCCTTTGCCATCCCAAGATACACTATCAACAATCCTAGGATCAACAAGTTTGAAATGCTGTTCCCACATGCACCCTCTGTGGTCTCTCAGAACAGCAATCAGTTCGCCCTGCTGGGTCAATGCTGTCCAATCCTGACTTCATTTAGATATATCAATTTAATCATTCTCAGTGGAACACATCTACCTGAACACTAGGATTAAGAGGAGAGTAATCTCACCTAGTCGCTTTCTTCTTTTTACAACAACAACAAAAAACTCATTTAAAATTATCTTTGGTCAAGTTTATTGAGTATAATTTACATATACTAAAATTTACTCTTTTTAGTGTAAAGATCTATGAATTTTGGCAGACACGTTTCTTGCATGACCACCATGATCGATCAGTATGCAACAGTTCTATCACCTCCTGAAATGCCTTGTTCACCCTTTGATTGTCAATTTCTTCCTGCTTTCCAGCCCTGGCAACTACTGATTGGTTTTCTATCCCTATAGTTTTGCCTTTTCTAGTGCACGTGTACTAAGTTGCTTCAGTCGTGTCCACCTCTTTGCAACCCTATGGACTGTAGCCCACCAGGCTCCTCAGTCCATGGGATTCTCTAAGCAAGAATACTGGAGTGGGTTGCCATGCCTTTCTCCAGAGAATCTTCCCGACCCAGGGATCAAAGCTGTGTCTCTTATGTCTCCTGCAATGGCAGGTGGGTTCTTTACCACTAGCGCCTTTTCCAAGGTGTCATGTAATGCAGTCATCAATTATGTAGTTTGGGGGATGTGGTTTATTTCACTGAGCATGGTGCATTTGAGAGTCATCATGTTATTACACGTATCAGTAGCTTTTTCCTTTTTAAAGCTTCATAGTAAGCAGTCCAGGCCATGGTGTACTTCAATTTCTGTATCCATTCACCAGTTGAAAGACATTGAAAGGTTTCTGCTTCTTGGTGATTATAAATAAAGCTACGAACACTTGTGAGGTATTTTGTAGGTACCATTTGGCTTTAAGAAATGTATTTGAGTTGCATTCCAGATGAACACTTAGGGACTAAAAGACATGGGAGCCCCTTGGGGAGAGGTGAGACTATATTCCCTTCATCGGTCAGTCAGGCTCAGACCTGTAAGCTAAACATGGGTTAGCTGGAGCTGGAGGCTGTTATTGTTTTTGTTGAGGACATGTGTCAAATAGAAATTAAAATTAACTCTATTTTCCTGAGCCCCTAGGGACAAGTGTAAGTATATGGTGGCAACTATGAGTTTAGTGTGCCTAAGGTTATGTCGGAGGTAAAAGAACATGTCCATGGAGCTGGCAATTCCCAGGATAGGTCATCTATGTGTACTGGATGAATTACTTTTCAAATCATGGGTCAGTTCAGTTCAGTTCATTTCAGTCACTCAGTCGTGTTTGACTCTTTGTGACCCCATGAATCACAGCATGCCAGGCCTCCCTGTCCATCACCAACTCCCGGAGTTCACTCAAACTCATGTCCATCGAGTCAGTGATACCATCCAGCCATCTCATTCCCTTCTCCTCCCATCCCCAATCCCTACCAGCATCAGAGTCTTTTCCAGTGAGTCAACTCGTCACATGAGGTGGCCAAAGTATTGGAGTTTCAGCTTTAGCATCAGTCCTTCCAATGAACACCCAGGACTGATCTCCTTTAGAATGGACTGGTTGGATCTCCTTGCAGTCCAAGGGACTCTCAAGAGTCTTGTTCAGCACCACAGTTCAAAACATCAATTCTTTGGCGATCAGCTTTCTTTACAGTCCAACTCTCACATCCATACATGACCACTGGAAAAACCATAGCCTTGACTAGACAGACCTTTGTTGGCAAAGTAATGTCTCTGCTTTTTAATATACCATCTAGGTTGGTCATAAATCATGGGTTCAGTTCAGTTCAGTTCAGTCGCTCAGTCATGTCCGACTCTCCGCGACCCCATGAATCACAGCACTCCAGGCCTCCCTGTCCATCACCAACTCC
This sequence comes from Moschus berezovskii, assembly GCF_049115385.1. Lineage (NCBI taxonomy): Eukaryota > Metazoa > Chordata > Mammalia > Artiodactyla > Moschidae > Moschus > Moschus berezovskii. The sequence continues at coordinate 64,568,454 of NC_142472.1, read as the reverse complement.
CGGAGTTCACTCAAACTCATGTCCACAGAGTCGGTGATGCCATCCAGCCACACCTCTTTAACAGATATGGAAGAATGTAGGGCCTGAGAGTAAGCTGTTTATTAATAAACTTCTTAGGGTCATTCAGGTTGAATAAACTTTCTTTGTCTAAATTAGGGGACTTGTCTATTTCATAATGATAGACTCAGAAGTTGGTAGAGATAATCCTAACTTCCTCCAGTTTGAGAAAGAAACAGCTCTAACACAGGAAGAGAAGGGTGATCTCACACCTGGGTTGTTAGGGTGAATGTTACACCAAACAAAATAAATTTTTCTATTTCTGTATGAATTCTACTTTTTTCCTAATCACGACAAGAAATGTGATTTGTTCATGAGGTCAGGAAGCATTGGTGGAACTTCCTTAGGTAGATCAAGGGGGCACAATGTTTCAGGCAAAGTAACAACATTCTTGAAAACATGGTGGTGTGAACTGTGATGGCGTGTTCAGGAAATTCCCCAGAAGTGGTTCCTTAGGGCTGGGACTTGCAGTGGGAAGAGTGACAGGCTGAGCATGAGACACGAGGGTAGCGGGGGACGGGCGTGAAGCTGCAGCCTCAGATGTCACAGGGCTTTAGTGTAGGGCTTACAGAGTAAAGCCTTGCTTCCATTTGGGTGGTGAGCCATACAGGGTGAGATTAGAGACAGTGATTCATTACTAGTTATTGCAATAATTCAAGAAAGAAGTGATACAATTGGGGGGGCAGAGAGAAAGTACCAGACTCAAGAGGTTATTTTATCTAGACAAATTCACTTGGGTTTGGTTACCAACAGAAGTGGAAATGGAGAGACGTGGGGGCCTGGTTTCTAAGTGGCAGATAAGTGGTTCTATTACTTAGAATGGGAGACATAAAAGAAGGAGCTAGTTTGAAGAGGAAGAAAGACAAGATTGGCTTTAGATTGGCCACGGAAATGACTAGGAACCTACTTTTGATATAAGGAAGATCTTCCTAACATTTTGATCTGTACAGAAATTAGTTCCCCATCACTAGGAGTATTCAAGTAGAGGCCCGCACAACCCTCTGTCAAGGTTGTAAAGAAGGCGATTCCTGCATTGGGCTAGAAGCCAGGGTAAACAGCCTTTCAGAGATCTTCCAGCTTTAAGAGTCTATGATATACAGGAATAGGAAAGAAAGTCTGTTTATTTCAGACACTGTGATATCTTCTGACATATTTGAAATCCCACTGTGACATATACCATGAAGCAGAAACAAGCAGGAAAAAGAGAGTGATCAGCGCACATTTTTTTATGTGTATCGAATAGCTGTACATTTACTTCATGCGCATTTTTTATGGGAGGCTGTTTATATCCAGAACTTTAGTCGCTGTTTTAACAAGTCAACGTTCAGCATTTGACATACTTGTCAATGTCGGGTGCTGTGATATAGTCAGTTCTACGTGTTTATGTGTAAATATGTGGTTGTGTATGTGTAAATAAAAAGAAAGGACCACGATTCCTAACTAAATGATTACTATTTTCCTTTTAGCGCAGTATCTATTCTATTACCACCTAGCAGTCATTTATAAATCTTTTGCAAGGCACTGATGCTGAGGAGAGTTAAATATCAATCTAAGTATAACATCAGTATGTAAACAGATTGATGAATTGCTAGATTGCTAGGATATAAACCATATGGAACAGCAGGAACGCTCCGAGGAGCTGAGGATAATTTTAGCATTTCATAAAATCTGCGGATGAGACCAGTTGATTAAACTTGCCTATGCTATTCTGGTTTTACTCTCAAGGCTACATAGAACAATTACTGTCTTGAACAGGAAAATAGAACTTGCTAGCTTGTTTCCCCTCTAAAGATGAATGGACCCTGTGGGTGTTGGTGCTAGAACACACTGTAGGGATAGACTGTAGAGGGGTTGTCACCCTGAGGGCAGACTCTGTTATCTCTTCCCTTAAATGTTGTGCACATATGGTTAAGCATTTAGCAGATCTTCAGTGCAAGAAAGATGAAGAATCCATTGCTTTTTATATGATGGGAACAAGACTAGAAACCAGGTTTCTCCTCTCTCCATTCTGAGCCCTTTCTGGGCAATGATGCTGGCTTCACAGACTGCATTTAGCAATGGCATTGTATATTTCACAGCTTGCTGTGATCAAGAGAGATTGTCTCTCTTTCCTGGATTCTATAAGTAGATCCTTCTTCCCTTCCGATTGTGGATGTAGTCCCGCTAGGCACGCTGGGGTGGATGTAATTAGGTTGAGCGGTCCTGAGGATCCTTTGAGGAGTTAAGGAATTTCAGGGTAATTCCATGCAGTCCGAGAAAAGCTGAGAATTAAGCAATCGGGACTGAATTTAAGCCCAAGAGGCAGCCAAGGTGGAAAATGACTTGAGCCTTCACTGAACTGGAGTTTGACAAATCTGACTGGAGTTACCCATGAAGAGAAAGTGGAGTGCCCAGAGGTGAACCTTGGAGGAGATGACAGAAGAAGGCTCTCAGTTCAGGCTCAAAAGACTGTAGCCACTGAGCCAAGGAGGCTGTGGGTGAAGCTGATAAGGCTGCCTGCCAGGCTTCCCCAGCATGCTCACCCCGGGAGTCAGGGCAAGTGGTCTCCAAACACATAGGCAATTGAGCTAAGCTGCAGCTCCAACCTTGCACCTTCACTTCCAGGGAGCTACGGGCAGAATGGTGGAGTGAACAGCATCTGGATGAGGAGGGACCCCTCCTTTCTGGGAGGAGGACAGGACAGCTCCAGGGAAGACTTGCCCCACCACTTCCTGGGGGCAGGAGAGGGCCCAAGAGGAGCTGGGCTTGGCACAGCCCCTGCACATCTGACTCCAAACCAGCCTTCTATCTCCCAAGACAGAATGTAGGAGGAACCCTGGAACATGCCTGGAGCCAGAGTCATCATTTTGCTTCCCTTCTAGTCCATTTTGCAGAAGTGTGCATTCTTTCCACAATGTTTTAAAAAAAAGAATGAGTGTGCTTTACTTTAAAGCGTTACTGTAGTTTTCCTTCAGGGACAATCATAAATGCCTCGTGTATTAGATGTGACCATTTATTCTAACTTCATTGGGTAGTGATTCCACACAGCCTTTTTTTTTTTTAAGATAAAGCCCAGGGATATATTTAAAACAAAATGTATGCTGCAGTGTCCTGAATACTTCCAAGAATTAGGCAGTGAATTCAACACTGAACTTGCTTATGCTTGAAAAGGACATCCATGAAAGAGTCTCCACAAGTCAACACGTGATCCAGAAGTGTACCTCTACCCTGGTACTGAGGTCTGAGGTATGTTTTGCCCCTGAGTTATCATGAGGATTCTGTGATGGAGTCATCCATGTTAACATTCCTAGAAGTAAAATGACCAATTTCATGCAGTACAGTATAGACCAAAGATATATTATTATAGTGTGATTCAGTGAGAGCAAATCCTTAAATCTTCCAAAATACTGGAGTCTCTAATAATTAGCTCTCTGAAGACTTAGCTGCACCTTCATGTATTTTTAAAAAAACATTCTGAAGAAATTGGTTGCTTATTCTTATTAAGGCAATCCTCTGCAGATAATGATTTCTCCCTCTGACAAGCCTTAGAAGTGCCTAGTGTCAAACTTCAGGTATATATACTTGAGGTAGAATCATGATTCAGGTGGTTTAGTCACTCAGTCATGTCTGTCTTTTTGTGACCCTGTGGACTGTAGCCTGCCAGGCTCCTCTCTTCATGGGATTTTCCAGGCAAGAATACTGGAGTGGGTTGCCATTTCCTTCTCCATCCACACAGTCTTTCCTGAAGTCTTTAGAAAGTTCCCTTGCCGATCTTCCAACACGTTTAACTACCTGGGGCTCAGGGAGGGATCCTTCTCGCAGCATCTTGAACCAGACTCAAAGGAACTATTGTTTTTAAGAATGAGTGTATCAAACAGGGGTAGAAAAATGTACGCACATCACCTTGAGTGGGACGTGGTAGGGCTTGGTGTGAGAACTACCGTATGAGGTTTTAGTGAAATCAAAAATTATGAATGTATAAGACAGAATAGGCTTTGAGTTCAATGGACTGATTCTTGTTCTCTAAATGGATGGGTAAGGGAGGACAATTGCACTCATCTCACACACTAGTAAAGTCATGCTCAAAATTCTCCAAGCCAGGCTTCAGCAATATGTGAACCGTGAACTTCCAGATGTTCAAGCAGGCTTTAGAAAAGGCAGAGGAACCAGAGATCAAATTGCCAACATCCACTGGATCATGGAGAAAGCAAGAGAGTTCCAGAAAAACATCTATTTCTGCTTCATTGACTATGCCAAAGCCTTTGACTGTGTGGATCACAATAAACTGTGGAAAATTCTGAAAGAGATGGGAATACCAGACCACCCGACCTGCCTCTTGAGAAACCTGTATGCAGGTCAGGAACCAACAGTTAGAACTGGACATGGAACAATAGACTGGTTCCAAATAGGAAAAGGAGTGCGTCAAGGTTGTATATTGTCACCCTGCTTATTTAACTTATATGCAGAGTACATCATGAGGAACGCTGGGCTGGAAGAAGCACAAGCTGGAATCAAGATTGCTGGGAGAAATATCAATAACCTCAGATATGCAGATGACACCACCCTTATGGCAGAAAGTGAAGAGGAACTAAGGAGCCTCTTGATGAAAGTGAAAGAAGAGAGTGAAAAGGCTGGCTTGAAGCTCAACATTCAGAAAACAAAGATCATGGCATCTGGTCCCATCACTTCATGGGAAATAGATGGGGAAACAGTGGAAACAGTGTCAGACTTTATTTTTGGGGGCTCCCAAATCACTGTGGATGCTGATTGCAGCCATGAAATTAAAAGACGCTTACTCCTTGGAAGGAAAGTTATGACCAACCTAGATAGCATATTAAAAAGCAGAGACATAACTTTGCTAACAAAGGTCCGTCTAGTCAAGGCTATGGTTTTTCCCGTGGTCATGTATGGATGTGAGAGTTGGACTGTGAAGAAAGCTGATCACTGAAGAATTGATGCTTTTGAACTGTGGTGTTGGAGAAAACTCTTGAGCGTCCCTTGGACTGCAAGGAGATCCAACCAGTCCATTCTGGGGGAAATCAATCCTGGTATTTATTGGAAGGACTGATGCTAAAGTTGAAACTCCATTACTTTGGCCACCTCATGCAAAGAGTTGACTCACTGAAAAAGACTCTAATGCTGGGAAAGATTGGGGGCAGGAGGAGAAGGGGACGACAGAGAATGAGATGGCTGGATGGCATCACCGACTTGATGGACATGAGTTTGAGTGAACTCCGGGAGTTGGTGATGGACAGGGAGGCCTGGCGTGCTGTGATTCATAGGGTCGCAAAGAGCCGGTCACGACTGAGCGACTGAACTGAACTGAAGTGAGGAAGAAGAGGGACGGAAGGGAGGGGAGGGTGAGGAGAGAGAGAAGAAACTGCAGCAACATAAGACTCTATCCTGAACTTTGAGACGCTAAAACATACTGCACTTCCCAGAGGAAGTTTGTCAGTTTCACTGACTGCCCGGATATTGGTAAATTGCATGTACCATAGTTAGAAGCCATCCTGGTTTTGTCAGCTGCACCGCTAGGTACGTGACCTTTGGCAGACACAGTGTGTGTTTGCTCCCGCTTGACTCCTGGTGGCAAGTCCACTTAGATAAAGACCTCCTCTCAAGGCCATTTCTCCAGTGATGACCTCTGGGGCGCCCATGCTCTGCTTTCCTGCTTTGAGATCCTCCTTGTCAAGTCCCCCTTATCACTGGGAAAACTTGACCTCCAGCACACAAAGCGTGCCCTACACACAAAACTGGGGGCAACAGAACTTTCTGACTTTAAAGTCAATCTGGCTTTGCTTAGCTTTGAACAGAGCATTTGTATTTTGACACTGTTTATGAGAAGTCCTCTGAGCTCTGACCTGCAAACACAGATATCAAGAAATGCTGGGGCCAGAGTGTCCACATAGCTGGGATAAGGACAACCCAGTTGAAGAATAATAAAGCCTATCACTGATTGCTTAGGGTTTTGAATTCTCCAAAGGCAGTCCTTTCTGGTCTTTGGCCTTTGGTCCAGGGAAAAAAAAAACAGAGGCTTCTGAAATAAAGTCTATTAGAGTCTTCACCTGGCTGTTCACCAACTGTGAGGACTTAGGTGTTCTGCTTTGCTCAGGAAGCTGTTTTATCAGATGTAGTAGGGAACAACATCTATTTCACAGGATTGTTGAGAGGACTAAATGCTTTCCAAGAGCTTCCCAAATATTTTATGTCTTCCTCCATTTTACAGGTAAGAATACCAAGGTCCAAAAAGGTTAAATAACTTATCCAAGCTGGGAAGACATATTCAAGAATTAAGGCCAGAGGAGGTGGTCAAGAAATTCCCATTTAAATCAGATTTAACATCATGTTAACTATGATTCTATCTATCTCCCTCAGAAATTTGCCTTTGGGGCGAAAAGAACCATGGCGTTTTTTAATATTGTCACAAATTATTTTAGGTTCAATTTTCTTCTATGAGGCATTCTTGGAGATAAAAGGGACAAAGAACCCCTGTTGCATTTGTTCTGTGATCCTTGTAATATAAAAATTATAACAGAGCTAACCCCCAGTGATGGACACAAAGCGAGGAAAGCATGAACAAATACAGTCCTAGTACAGTGTTTTGCAAATAGTACGTGTCCAATAAGTATAGGTCGATTGGGTGTTTAGAAAGATCAGTTCACTGATATTCTGGGAGAAGGCCAACAAGTCCTGGAAAAGAAAACAGACATTTCATGTTGCTGTACGTGTCCCACCCTGGAGGAAGATAAACAAGCACAGTTATGTCCGCAGGGCTGGGGTCAATGTGACACTAAGAACTACAAAATCGAAGCGGTTATTTTGGCAACCAGAGTCCTAGACACTCACCACGGCACCAGATGATGTTTATTCCAAGGAGAAGATTATTATAATGTATCTCTTGGATTAAGTTTTTCCTATTACAAGAACTCTGTGTCAGATTCAGCTAAAATAAACTAATGCGAATACTGCCTTACCAGTGGAGTTGCCTTTTCACTTTCAAAAGCCCACCTCCATCTTTACACATTGCCTTTCTGGACTTGATCCCCAGAACAACCACATGGAATAAATAGAGCAAGTATTTTTATTTGTGATCTTTACTGAGGTGGGGCTGGGGAGCTTGTGTACCATGGGTTCAACTAGCAAGGTGACTGGTACATGTGTGTGTGTTAGTCGCTCAGTTGTGCCCGGCTCTCTGTGACCCTATGGACTGTAGCCTGCTAGCTTCCTCTGTCCATGGCTGGTATATAATGAATCCTTAATGAACAGTAATTAATAGCCATCACTGAGTGTTTACCATGTGGCAGACACTACTCTGAGCTGTTCAGGTACGTCTTTAGGGGGAGTTAGGCATCATCGTGATGAGCACGTGAGACGGCCACTCACTCCTAGAGTAACCTTGGGCAGGTTACTGAAGCACTTTGGTCTTAGTTTCATTGCCTGGAATACGGGAATAATAACTGGGCTGACCTCATAAAGTTATTGTGAAGATCACCTGAGCTGAAGCCTTCGGAGCAGGGCTGGCGTATCTGAATGCTCAATAAATACTGACTACTATTTGTCCTTATCCCAGTCACCTCTCCAGTCATTGGTGGAACCAGGATTGGAACCCAGGTTGCCTGGCTCAAGAGCTTGGGTCTCTGATCCTTATTTATTCGGAATGAGTAACCAGAGTAGTGAAGAAATAACCTAGAGTCATGCAGCAAGACAGTGGCCCAAAGCCACGGCTCCCATCACTCAGGCTACAGTTCCAGCGCCAGGTGGAGGCGGGGCTGCAGAGAGTGCGCAAGCGCGCTGCCGAGGAGGCGGGGAGGTCCAGGCACCCTCTGGGTCCTCAGATAACCCTTTCCTCCAGACTGCTGATGTGCTTAGGACCGCAGGCATCAGCCTTCTGCTCTTTGCTGGTAAAAGGCTGGATGCTGTAGCACACTGAGGTGGGGAAAAGAACTGAGTGAGCTCAGAAGTGCTCATAAGTGGTAACAGGTAACTCCTCAGTTTACAAAGCACTTTCATGTTCATTGTCTCACTGGATCATTGGGCCAACCGTGTGACATAGACTATCATCTCCAGTTTTGAAGCAACCCAAGCGCAGAGACGTTTTGTGAACTTGTCCAAGTGTTAGGATTGGCAAAGCCCAGAGCCCAGCCTTCCAAGCAGGGGCTTCTCACTCCAGATCTCATGTTCCCATCTGGACAAAATATTTGACCCATTCCACTGAAGGATCTTTGTCCTTGGCCTCATTAAAAAAAAATAAAATTATTTCATGATCTTTCCACAGTGTTGATTTTGATCTTCTTGGGAAAGTTTCGATTTGAACCTTTTGGAAGACAGAGAGTATGGAACAAGATGAATTCCCAGATCACATCCACAGCCATGGCCTCTGTGATTCTTTTCCAGAATTTTGTGAAATAAATAAAATTATTTACTTAGAATGCCTTGTGCAGGAACTGTCACAGAAGCTATAAAGAACCGATTTTGAAAAAAAAAGAAAGTATGGGAGAAGGAAAGGGAGCATAGGGAAGTTTATTTCATTCACTGTATATGTTATTGTCTTATTCTGATGATCTTTTATTTCAAAACTTCAGTCCACAGCAGTCTTCCACATAAAACAGTGCTCTCTGGATCCTCTGTGATTCATCATGCATCTTTTCTTCCCGTATCTAGAGATTGTTTTTCATTTTGAACCCAATTGCTGCTTCTTTGATTCTGTGGCAAATCGCCCTCCTCAGCCGTGTGGTATAATTACTTCCATGGCAATGGGCTGAAGTTAGAGACAGGCCATTATGTGAAGCTGCTAGCTGAGCGGAGAGACCAGAGCTAAAGTTCCTTTTAACCCGGCTATCCTTAATAATGGCAGGACAGAGGCAGAAAATTACTGGCATGATAAATTGCTCTTTTCGATAAAGGCTTTGTTCCTATCTTTTAAAAAGCTGTGCCACACTGAGAAAATTTCTCCACATTTTTAATTGTGGATCATTTTGTGTAAGAAAAACCTCCCAGTGAAAATGGTCTAATGCAATGTGCTGAGTTCGGCTTTGGTAAGGCGCCACATCGTCCTAACGGAGTGCATGGAAGCACACACAAACGATATTTGCTTTTACCTAAAAGTGTAAGTGATCGTTTGCATCAAAAGCAATGTAGGAGATGGAGGAGTGGAGATTGGCTCCTAAACAGAACGCCTACTTTTTTACACACTTACAGGAAAGAATAGGGGTAAAGGAAGTGGGTGTGCTGCCACCAAGCGGTGAGTCAGGTACGACAGGTGACTACCAGGCTCCTTCACTTATCCAGAAGCCAGCCTCATCTATCCGGAAGAGAAGCAAAAATTAGGAAAAAAGCAAAGCCTCCCCCAGGGCCACAATTAGGTAACTGCTAGGAGAAGACACATTCTGAAGCTTGTGTGCTTTACTCAAAGAATGCAGACTCAGAACCTTGCCTGTGCTTATATTAGGCGTGATTCTAACAAGCTTGCTTTCAAATCCCATAGCATATTTGAATCAAGGGACTAGAGTGGGAAGAGGAAACGAAAGTGAATAGACTGGGTATTGCTGTCGTATTTATTTTATTCTAATAGCAACCGATCTCAGCCAGCCTTACACTGGTGTGTGATGGACTCGTTTTAAAGATGATGAAACAGATTCAGAGAAGGTCAGACAGCCAGTAAATGGTAGACTTGTGCTCCATGTGTGGGATTCTGTGACCCTAGAGCTCATGTTCCTTCCTCTTCTGCCCCTAACCTTTCTAGAGACAGGCCCTCTAAGAATCCCTGATGATCAGGGCAACAGCAGGAGGCAAAAGAGAATCATACTTAAGTTTTACCACACCCTGAGACTGTCAAGGGCTTCCCAGGTGGAGCTAGTGGTAAAGAACTCCCTACCAATGCAGGAGACATAAGAGACATGGGTTTGACCCTTGGAAGGTCCTCTGGAAGAGGGCATGGCAACCCACTCCAGTATTCTTGCCTGGAAAATCCCCTTGGACAGAGAAGCCTGGCAGATATATATAGCCCATAGGGTCACACAGAGTTGAACCCAACTGAAGTGACTTGGCCTGCACACACGGGACTGTCAAGTTCAGACGGGAAGTGTCTCAACCGTTCCCAAAGGCATCTGTCTTGGAGAATAGTCATCATGACTGTGCATATTCAAGAAGATGTTCAACCACTTACAGCCCTCTGAGCATAATCAGTAGGGAGCTCCCTGAGAAGGATGCTAGAGCAGGATGTTCTCAGGGCAATAGAGCTTGGGCTTCGAGTGTAGCCCTGCCTCTCACTAGCAGTGGGAGCTTGGTGGTATTACATCTCCTCCTTGTGCTCAGTTTCCTCATCTGAAAAGTTAACGTGATGATTATACCACCTACTTCGTGGAGCTAGTTTGGAGAATTCAGTGAGGCAATTTACATAAATAGTTAAAGCAGGACCTGACGCTTGGTAGACATTACATACCCAGCATGGACATTCCAGCAGTTTGAAAGCTTACATCTTTTAAGGATTAAATTTGGGTTCTTGTTTAAATTACTTATTATTCATTCATTCATTCAACCCACACTTATTAACTATGGATACGTACTATAAAGGGCTTCCCAGGTAGCTCAGTTGGTAAAGAACCCACCTGCCAGTGCAGGAGACACAAGAGACTCAAGTTCAATTCCTGAGCTAGGAAGATCCCCTTGAGGAGGAAATAGCAGCCCATTCCAGTATTCTCGCCTGGAAAATTCCATGGACAGAGAAGCCTGGCAGGCTATAGTCTATGGGGTCGCAAAGAGTCAGACATGACTGAGCTCGCACACACACACACATACACAAACATACATACTGTAAGCCAGTAGTGGGTAGCCACTAATTAAATTAATATAAATAAGCTATAGGTCTTTCCAACTAGGATCCCAGACATGTCAACAGAAACTATAGTGATTCAGAAAGGCCGGGGAAGCATTTCTGTGGGGACACAGATATGGGAACGCACATCCTACCTCCACTCAGAGAAGTCAGAGAGGCTTCCTGGAGGTGACGGTCATGGAAAGTGAGGAGGAAAGGAGATTCCAGTGGAGGATACAGCCCATACAAGCAGAGACTCAGATAGAAAAAGAGCAGGTGATTTTGCATGTTGGGTTGCAGGGTGTGGGTGAGGGGCTGGAAGCATGTGAGGCTGAGGAGGGTAGCAGGGCACCCAGGAGAGGCCTTGCACTATGGGCTAGATCCTAAGGTGTGTCCTGTAGTTTGCAAACTTCGTTTTTTTCCCCCTAAACGAAGTCTCCTGGCAAACACCAGCATGTGAAGCAGATAAAAAGCAGCATTTTACCAGGGAATGTTTTCCCTGGTGGTCCAGTGGTTAGGACTTGGTGTTTTCACTGTGGGAGTGTGGGTTCCATCCTGGTCGGGGAACTAAGATTCCACATGCAAACATGCTTAGTCGCTTCAGTTGAGTCTCTTTGTGACCCCATGGACTGTAGCCTGCCAGGATTCTGTGTCCTAGCAAGAATACTGGAGTGGGTTTCCATGCCCTCCTCCAGGGGATTTTCCCGACCCAGGGATCGAACGCACATGTCTTATGTCTCCTGAATTGGCTAGGGGGGCTCTTTACCACTAGCGCCACCTGAGCCCCCTAAGGTTCCACAAGCCTGCCAAAAAAAAAAAAGAAAAAAGAGTGAATGAATAAATAAACAAATACAAAAAAATTAGAGAATGCTTAGTTTGTAAGTTCAAATTTACAACAGTCGACGAATCAACCAATGAGAACATTAAGAAGGTATTAATTCAGAAATTTAGGGTGCCTTTGATATGCTCTTCTAGTCCTCCTGCTCAGTTAGGCTTTCGTCTGAGACTTTGTGCTGGTTGCATAGAGTGCAGCCAGACTTACTCCCTTTGCTGTAACGATACTGTAAGGGTGACGCATCGTATCTCTGGGGAGGACCTCTCCCCGGGAAACGGGGCTGACTGTAGAGGATTGGTGGATTGGAAACCAAGTTGGCACCTACTGAAGGCTCTGGACTTGCTTATGGAGCTGAATCATATATCCTGAAACTGTCCCCATCCTGGGAAGCATTAATGTGTCATAACCCATCATTTAAAAATTATGGGGTGTTTTGGACTTCCTTTCTCACTCAGCCCACAGATCCTTATCCTGACACACAAACTGAACCTTCTGAATATAAATGAAAGGGAAAATCCTTCCATCACCTCCTCCTGGAGCGATCTATGAGAACCGGTACAAGAGGAAAACATCTACTCTGGGTTCCTTGTGGGGACAATAATTGTCACCCTCCTTAGTCCTTGGGGCTGACTGCTGCTTTTTATGCTCAGAGTCCAAGCACATTTTTTTCTCCTGGCAAAACTGGGTGACCAGTGAAAATGAAGGACTCCTCTCAGCCTGGCAGCTCGATTATTGGGTTCACCAAGGTCCAGCCAACAAAGCAATGGGCACAGTGAAGTGACAGAGGTCCTGCCGCTGAGGATGAAAATCAATCTCGCCAGTGTTTTACAAGCAGGGCCAAACTTCCAGGCTACCTCACTCACCATATGAGCGTCTTTTTGTTTCCCTGTTCACCTTAAGGAACTATGAAATGGAGGGTGAGAGAGAAAGCGTCAAACATTTTGCAAACGTCACTGAGTTTTACATCCGAAAAATGAACAGCGATGCCGGGACCAGGTGGACAGTGAGGACAAGGGAAAGGATGACAGAGAAGAGTTTTTCCAAGGCCTGCCCCCAAGACTTCCTCCCGTCTCCCCCTCGTGTCCCGGGTGCATTCTGCTGATGAATTTTGATGGTGGTGTCTACTTTTAATTTTATTTGCAGAAAGAAGGGAAAACAGCTAGTGAGACAGTTAAAGGCAGTCATCTGGGTCTCCTACTGACTTTTAGATAAGTGACATACCCACATGATTTACTCTTGATAAAGACCCCCAAGGCTGCTCATTTGCCAAAGACACGTGACTTTTAAACCATGGAAAGTTTGAGAGGTTGCCAGAGCAAAACTCTTCATTCCTACTTGTGGAACTCCCTTCAACACACACATACACACACATGCGTGGTAATTTTTGCACCCATTTTTATAGCTGTCGCCCATCGCCTGTGCTTCCATCCGCTGCTGTTGCAACATCTGCACGTCCATATGCTGTGACATCAGTCTAATTGGCTCCTGTCAGCTCTTCTGTGTTCCCCACACACCCAGGGGACTCTCCTGGGTCACCCCCAGGCCCACTGAACCTCCAGAGGATTCCCCCTGGAGGAGGAAGGTCACTGGGATGTGCACGGAAATTAGAACACAACGACCCAGCCCACGGGATGAGGACATCTGTCTGGCTGCGCTGTTCACTCCTGCCCACGACCTCACAGAGGCCTCAATGGGATCGGGCAATTAATATGGTCAGGATCAAATGCCACCCAATTTAATTCAATTACTCTTCACCTCGAGAGAAAATATGGTTATTATAGTGACAAGACCTGGGTGAGGAAGACAGGCTTCTGGCCAACAGTCTGCCCACACATTGCCAGGTTGCAAGCAGGGTGCAGAGCAGGGGGTATGAGGAGACAGGGCAGAGTGCGGTCTGCTGTGGATTGAATATCGGGGCCTGACTACCCAGAGACAGCTTTGCTGACACTGTGGGCATAGCTGTTACCGAGGAGAAGCCAGGCTTAGCTGTTACATGATGACTGCCTCATTCACCAAATCCCAGGGAGGAAGGGGTGAAGTAGAATGAATGACAGCGGCCAGCCCAGAAAAAGGAACCGTTTCCCAAAGCTGGGCTTCCCAGGTGACTCAGTGGTAGAGAATCTGCTTGTCAATTCAGGAGATGCAAGAGATGCGGGCTCGATCCCTGGGTTGGGAAGATCCCTGGAAGAGGGCACGGCAACCCACTGTAGTACTCTTGCCTGGAAAATCCCATGGACAGAGGAGCCTGGTGGGCTACAGTCCTGAGGTCACAAAGAGTCGGACATGACAGCACAAACAGAACTTCTTCCCAAAGCTACTATTTTAAGGGAAATTCCTTATTTATGGGTCATAAGTCTCTATAACAAATTTGATCACCAAAAAGACCATGTAGACCTTAAATCTCTTTTTTTAAATAAAGCTTTATCTTGGGGACTCCCCTGGTGGTTCAGTGGTTAGGACTTTATCTTCGAATGCAGGAAGTGCAGGTTTGATCCCTGGTCTGGGAGCTAAGATCCATCATGCCTCTTGGCCAGAAAAACCCCCAAAACATAAGCAACATAAACCATAGAAGCAATATTGTAACAAATTCAATAAAGACTTTAAAAATGGTCCACATCAAACAAAAATCTTTAAAAAAAAAAAAGAAAAAAACTTTATCTTGCCCTAATTTGCCCTTAGCCTGCAGTATTTAATAATAATTCACACCCCTATGTTTACCACATGAACTGCTAACCAGCTACTGTTCAGTGCTGTTTGTAGGGGCAGCTCTATTTAATTCCCCCACCCCATGAACACTGTGAGATAAAGCCCTCCTTACCCCCATTTTATGATGGGAAATATAAGGCTTGGAGAGGCTGAGTCACCTGCCCAAGGTCACTTGGCTAGTAAGGGACAGAGTGGACTCGTTACACCTGTTGATCATGAAGCCCTTGCTCATGACCATTGTTCCAAATTTCCCCTTGGTTTGAATCTTCCACATATTCTTTTTTTAAAGATTTTTTTTTATGTAGACCATCTTTAAAGTTTTATTGAATTTGTTACAATATTATTTCTGTTTTATGATTTGGATTTTTAGCCTCAAGGGTATGGAATCTTAGCTCCCCGACCAGGGATTGAACCTGTGCCCCGTGACTGGAAGGTGAAGTCTTAACCACTGGACCATCAGGGAAGTCTCTGATTCTCTCACATCTTCTTTGCCTCTTTTGAATGTACACACAGCACTGGAGAGAGGCCCTCCCTAACGCTTAGGGGCACATTGGATACCCGAGATCCTGTGTCCACATAGAACCATATCATTTCTTAACCAGCATCATGGGTTCAAATCCCAGCTCTGCCACTTGCTAGCTGTGTAACCAGGAATTCTCAGTGTATGGGCTTTCACGTGTAAATGAGAAAAGATATTTCTTCCTAAGGTCGTGAGGGAAGCTGACAGAGTCAACACACTGAAAATGGTGCCTGGGAAAGGTGTTCAGAAATTGCCAGCTATTATTATCACGTCCCTTGTGAAACTAACTCATGTAAAAATTGGAAGCAAGGGAGATTTTCCTTGGTGTTCATGGATTTGCAATACACGCAGTAGTCAGGCTTCAGCTGGCACTGTGGTCATGAATAGTCATACTGGCCAAGGAGCCCTGCCCTGATCAGGGTGGGGGGTGGAGGTGGGGAGTTGTCCCAGGAGACTCCTTCAGTTCAGTCAGTCCTCAGTCCTGTCTGACTCTTTGCGACCCCATGAATCACAGCACGCCCTGTCCATCAGCAACTCCCAGAGTTCACTCAAACCCACCTCCGTCGAGTCGGTGATGCCATCCAGTCATCTCATTCTCTGTTGTCCCCTTCTCCTCCTGCCACCAATCCCTCCCAGCATCAGAGTCCTTTCCAGTGAGTCAACTCTTCGCATGAGGTAGCCAAAGTATTGGAGTTTCAGCTTTAGCATCAGTCCTTCCAATGAATACCCAGGATTGATCTCCCTCAGAATGGACTGGTTGGATCTCCTTGCAGTTCAAGGGACTCTCAAGAGTCTTCTCCAACACCACAGTTTAAAAGCATCAATTCTTCGGCGATCAGCTTTCTTCACAGTCCAACTCTCACATCCATACATGACCACTGGAAAAACCATAGCCTTGATTAGATGGACCTTTGCTGGCAAAGTAATATCTCTGCTTTTTAATATGCTATCTAGGTTACTCCTTAGCACGTTCATTTTGGGGTCAGGTGAGTTCTTTTAGCTTGATCTCCTGTCTTAAGCACTAATCTTTTTGACTCAGAAACATAGCAGAAGGGAGAGATTGGACAACTGGCCCTCTCTCTACCCCCTACCCCATCTCCAGGCCACACCAGGTAACAGGCACGGACTCTGCCTTTCACATTCCCTCTGGGAAGAGGAGGACTGCCTGGGGCTGAGTATCCATCCTGGTAACTGCCCTTCAAACATCATCTCTGAGTTTGCCAACATGCTTCCTTTAGATGAAGCATCGTCTAGCAGCTTTGCGGGGAGTTTTGAAAACTCGAGAAACTCACAGGAATTTCCCCAAGGTCTTACCACACTCACCCAGATAATCATGGAGACAGAGAGTTCTCCCTGAAGCCAGGGTGCAGGCGTCTTCAGCCTGAAGGGATGGAGGGTGAGTGCTTTGAATCATACTTGAGTTATTAAGGATGGTTCTTAATCACCACTTGGATTTCTTTCAGGACCAGGGTCACTTTTTGTAGTTACCATAAATCTAAGCTAATATGCATATCAGTGCATATCAGATAACGTAAGCCCTGGAATCGGGCTCTATAGTGATTCCAGCAGGAGCGATGGCAGATCTCCACTAAGCTGGGTGATAAGAGTTACTTCTCCCCACTGGAGCCCCTCATGCGTGGCTCCACTCACGCTGAGGAATGGGTGATGATCTGCTGTGTTCAGTGCCTCTGGTGGTCACACGATGCCCTGGCCCGGCCCCTTCTGCTTCTAGATTCCCAGTGGAGAGTCTGGAGCACACGAACAGCAGTCAGATCGTTTGGGCTGGTTTTGTTTGAACATTGTGGAGTTAGGATTCTGAGACTGATGTTTTCATAAAGGGAAGAACACTTTAGTGTCCTGCCTGGAAATAGCACCTTCTACAATGGGATTGCAGCTCGAACAAATGGAGTGAAAATGAACAGAAAAGCAGGAACCTGGCTTTTCCTCTTCTTTTAAGTATTTATTTAGTTGACTGCGTTGGGTTTTAGTTGTGGAACGCAGGCTCAGTAGTTGCGGCTTATGGGCTTGGTTCCTTCACGGCATGTGGGATCTTAGTTCCCTGACCAGGGCTTGAACTCATGTCCCCTGCATTGCAAGGCGGATTCTTAACCACTGGACCACCAGAGACATTTCCTGGCTTCTTTTTTTGTTTGCTTTACATTTTCAAGCAAGTCCTCCAGCTTCTCAGCCTTATTTTCCCCATTGCCATGGGTACTGAAATGGACCATTTCCATAGCCCACCCTTGTCTCCTGCAGATGAGTTGGATTCATCTTCAGCAGCCTAAGCCCTCCACTGTTCTGCAACATACATTTAAGTTATAATTGCCGGAATCACTCAGACAAGGAAAAGAAATGTTTCCAGTTCTGGATGAGCAGGGCTCACCGCTAAAGCTTGATATGAGAGGAGCAAGGCTGGTAAACCACGTACATGCCCACTTCTTGGGGTCTCCTGGGGGAAAAGACGGCGACCCCAATCAGGTAACCATTTCAGAGGGATAGGAAGCCATGTTACCTAGGTTTCCACACCAGCTGAACTCAGGGATAATTATATGTGACGCAACACAGAGCATAAAACAGATTCACTTAGCATCTGCAAGAGTTGATTGCACCCAGGCCTGCCCAAACTGGCCTTTCTCACTGCAGGGTGTGGGAGAGCAGGGCTGTGCAGGCCCCCTGAGGCTGCTGGTGCTCAGGCGTGGGAGACACGCCAGTTCTCAGGTCTGCTAATGAGTGCTGTGGTGTCTGGCAAGGCCCCGGCCTGCGAGTGAGTGTGACTAATCAGGAACCTTTTCAATAACGCTGACGGTTCATTCTCTTTTTTTTTTCCTCCCTTCCCTGTTCTCTGGGCAGGAGCTGGTTGAAATAAGAGCAAATTAACCTTATTCTGGAAAAGGCAGGGCCTGATAAAGGACCCCTAAAAAGTTTCCCGTGCCCCTTGCCTGCATGCTTTGCAGTCGGGCTAATTATCAGACTTGGGTGGGCTGGCAGGGGATTTTTTTGTGATCGTTCGCGCCACTCCATAGGAGGCAGCATCTAAAAACCGTGCCCTGGCATCATTCCACAGGCTGCTTGACAAATAGGCTTCTGACACCAGCAAAGGCAGTGTCATTGCAATTATTCTCCATGTGTTCCAGCCCAAACTGACGACCCTCCCATTTCCTGTTCAAAGGCTACATTTCATCAAGTACTGTTTCCCTCTTGCATGGAAATGTAAGACCTTAAATGCCCTGGGCTCCTTAACTGGGCGAGGGAGCCAAAGAAGGGGGCGACCCTTTTTCAGACTCCTCTCTCCCCCTGCCACCCACTTGGTTGCTTGATAAGTTCATTGTGCTACTAACACTAGAGCCCAACTGTGTGTTCACTCTTGGGGAAGGTGTGTACGTCTGTGTGTGTGTGTACATCTGTGTGTGTGTGTGTGCGTCTATCTCAGAGGCGTCAGTAACACCATCTGTTAGTTAGCGGGTTGGAAGAATTTCAAGCTGGAAGGCAGGTTTTGCTGATGTTGGACCGAAACTTTTAGAAAGGGGTAGTTAATTGTTTAATTGATGTGGTACCCTCATCACGGACTAGACCTCTGACAATGACTCAAACACAATTTCTTAATGATAGAGCCAAAGGATTTCATGTTGAGAGGCAAGAGCAAGTCAAAGAAACGAAGGTGCTGGAAAACAATGAGGTGGTTTTTAACATTCCTTATTCCCTAAAATAAACACATGGCCTAACTCAACCTTCTTTCTACCTTTTTAATTTAAGCCAGTTTGTTCTCTCTTCTCAACCTTGAGGGACTACTGATAACTGGGTGGGAGGCCCAAGATGCTAACCAGAGTTATCAAACCTTCTAAGTTAAAACTTGAGACACGTGTTCCAACAGGGGTCAGAAAATTCGTAGGAACAAGTGAGAGTATTTAAAATGGGAGAGTTCCTTGAACGTTCTGACCACTGAGTTCTTTTCAGTCTCTGAGCACCTCGTATGTGTAAGGAGTCATGGTTATGGTTTCATGCAGGAGTTGCGACTGGCGACGGGAGACCAGATCTGGCCTTCAGCCACGTTTTATGTTGGAGACCAGGAGATCCACAGATACCACTGCACTGGTGGACAAGAACCCAGAAAGGTAGATCAGGGGACATCACCCTTACTTTATGGCAGAGGAAGCTCCTGTAGAGATTCATAGACTATTCAACATGGACAAACCTTAGGAGTCTTTTGTGATGAACATAGTAACCTCCTCAGTAGACAATGCAATCTTTTTCTAACTGTCGTCAGTATTAGCTCATGTCAGTTGAAGGTTGCTGTTACAGCACTGTGCTAAGGATTTTTTTTATTATTTATTTTTAATTGGAGAATAATTGCTTTGAAATATTGTGCTGGCTTCTGCCATACATCAACACGAATCAGCTATAGGTATACACATGTCCCCGCCCTCTTGAACCTCCCTCCTACCTCCCACCCCATCCCACCCCTCTAGGTTGCCACAGAGCATCAGATTCAGGTTCCCTGCATCATACAGAAAATTTCCACCTGCTATCTAATTTTCCACATGGTAATGCTGATGTTTCAATACTTTCTCAATTCCTCCCACCCTCTTCTTCCCCCTGGGTCCACAAGTCTCTTCTCTTGTGTCTGAGTCTCCATTGCTGCCCTGCACATAGGTTCATCAGTGCCATCATTCTAGATTCCATATATATGTGTTAATATACGAAACCTGCCTCTCTCTTTCTGACTTAGTTCACTCCGTAGGGTAGGCTCTAGGTTCATCCACCTCGTTAGAATGCTCTCAAATCCTGTTATCCTCTCACAAGCCTCTGAAGCGGGTGTCATTACAATTCCTGGATCTCAGAAGAGGAAACGGCAGAACAGAGAGGTAAAACACTCTGCCCAAAGTCTCACAGCTGGTAGTTGTTGGAGCTGGGATAGACACAGTGTAGATACGCATTGCCCTAGTTGTGAGAGAAGACAACAAGAATGAGGCCCTGACTCTTAATGTCATATACACAGAATCCACAACCAACTCGGTTTCAGTCCCCAAACAGTTTCCAGGTGCTAGTCGTGATCACCGGTCCAGAAGCACATGGGACCACACTCAACTCACACTCGCACACAACATGAACATGTGCACTCACGTACACACTTGGGAACAGACTTGCCCTGTTCTGCCTCCCGAACTTGTACATACTCAGGAACACAACAAAAAAGGCAATAAAATGTGGTGCTGCTTCTCCGGCAAGTTTCCTATTCATAAAATGGAACTCAAACATTGCCATGACCTAAATTCCAGGGATATTACATAAAGGAGCCCGCTACTGTTTTTGTACTGTGATTGATTCTCCTTGGGAGAACGGAAATGGGTAATTATGCATTGGCATAGCCTCAGGGAACAGCAGGTGAATTTAAAAAAAGAAAGTAAAGAAAATTGCACATCAGACCCCTTGAGGCCCTTTGTCAGTTACCACCTGATCCTGAGCACAAGGAGATTTGCTTTCCCGAGTATTCTTAGGGCTCCTCTGCAGCAAGCCCCTGGCTCTGTCCTTTGCAGAAAGGCTCCAGAAGTTACTCTTGCAAAGAGGCCTCCCTCCTGACCTCAGCAGAACATTGACATCCAGGCCCTGGAGGGTGACTCAGGTGGTCCTGGGGTGGAAAAGAAGAGCAGACTCACTGGAAAAGACCCTGATGCTGGGAAAGATTGAGGGCAGGAGGAGAAGGGGGTGACAGAGGATGGACGAGATGGTTGGATTACATCCGACTCAATGAACATGAGTTTGAGCAAACTCTGGGAGATAGTGAAGGACAGGGAAGCCTGGCGTGCTGCAGTCCATGGGGTCGCAGAGTCGGATACAGCTGAGCGACTGAACAGCAACAATCACCAGAGAAGGACCCATGCCCTCAGGGGACCCCACCTCCTCCCTGTCCCACTCCCTGCCTTCCTGAAGTCAGCCCCCCGGCAGCAGCAGCCTCTGTAAGAAAACCAAGACTCAGTCGCTAATGGATTGACAAGTGGTTCGAAAGAGATGTTACAGGGAAAATGTCAAAGAGAAAATGTGAAGAAAAGAGAAATGGAGGGGAGTCATGGAAAGGGCCTTCTTGTCAATTTGTTGTTGTTTAGTCACTAAGTCCTGTCTGACTCTTTGTGACCTCATGGACTGTAACCCACCACACTCCTCTGTCCATGGGATTCTCCAGGCAAGAATACTGGGGTGGATTGCCATTTCCTCCTCCAGGGAATCTTTCCGAACCAGGGATGGAACCCGGGTCTCCTACGTTGCAGGCAGATTCTTTACCATCTGAGCCACCATGGAAACCCTCTTGTCAATTACCCTTAGTGAAAGGACAGCATCGCCCTGAGAGGACCAGAAGGGCCTCAGCCAGTGATGACAGGCAAATCCCTGCTTGTCACTGATTTAGCACAAAACTCATTTTGTAAGAGATTTGTTTAAGATGATTTCTCTGTGTTCCAGACAGTGTTTCAGGGACCCAGGCTCTTTCTTTGGCTTCCCTCTCCACTGGTACCTCAATTGTTCACTTCCAACCAGACGATGGAAGATGAAGGAGCTTGGAAGATGACAGGCAGGTTTCCATGGGCCAGG
Organism: Moschus berezovskii; assembly: GCF_049115385.1. Taxonomy (NCBI): domain Eukaryota; kingdom Metazoa; phylum Chordata; class Mammalia; order Artiodactyla; family Moschidae; genus Moschus; species Moschus berezovskii. The sequence goes on along the minus strand of NC_142472.1, from coordinate 64,546,962 downwards.
CTTGAGTGACTCAAGGCTCTCCATCTACATTCCTATACCCAGAACTGAGCCAGGATGGACCATGTAGACACAGAGCTGCCACTTCTTGCCCATAACTCTACCGTGTAGAGGGAAGCCTGAATCTTTGATAGGTAGCTTGTGTCTTTGCTACATCTGCTCACATATTACAATATAGCTAATAAGCTTGAAAAGATTGTTTCAGAGCATTCCAGTCTCCAATTATTCACCCATTTCAAGTGATCACCAACATGCTGTGCAATTTACAGCAGAATTCTAGTTTATTCCACAGGTCAAACAGCTGAGAAGGAAAGCTGTGATTGTATCATTATATATGAGATTATATTTATTGTAAATACCATTCTTTTTATGCTGCTGTGATTTTGGAATATTTTCTATTAGATTCCAGGGCCCTGGAAAAGTTACTGTATTAACTATCTTCAGGGCTGGCATTTTTTATGGTAAATTGAAGTTTGTCTATATCCTTTATGACATCTCAGAGACTATCTTTGGTTTACATGTGTTACAGAAACAATGGCTTCCCAGGTGGCGCTAATGGTAAAGAATCCACCTGCCAATGCAGGAGTCATAAGAGGGTTTGATTCCTGGGCTGGGAAGATCCTCTGGAGGAATAAATGGCAACCCACTTCAGAGTTCTTGCCTGGAAAAATTCCGTAGACAGAGGAGCCTGGTGAGCTATAGTCCATGGGGCTGCAAAGAGTAAGAGTGAAGCTATACAAATACAGTAAGCAAGTCATCTGAGAGCTCCTGCATTTTAGGAGCAGGATGAAGTGAGGTGAGGAGTAAAGGATGCACCTCAAGCCGAGTTACCTTACAGGAAAGAGCTAACCTAGAAGTCACATGCAGTACTTTAACTCGCATCCTACTTTTCATACTCTAGTTACAGGTTCATACCTACTGCAAGGAAAGCTGGGAGGCAGACATTGCGGTTGGGTGTTTTATGACTGGGATAAAACTGGAGTGCTTTGAGTAAGAAAGAATGGGAGAATCGACTTTAGGTGGGCCATTCAGTCCTTAGTCAAGCAAAGTTATACTTTGCGGGCCATTCTTAGGAATAGGGTCTTTGGGCTTCCCTTGTGGCTCAGCTGGTAAAGAATCCGCAGGTAATGCAAGAGACCTGGGTTTGCTCTCTGGGTTGGGGAGATCCCCTGGAGAAGGGAAAAACTATCCACTCCAGTATTCTGGCCTGGAGAATTCCATGGACTCTATGGTCATGGGGTTGCAAAGAGTCGGACACAACTGAGCCACTTTCACTTGGGAATAAAGTCCTAGAACTAAATAAAATTAGTTACAGACAGCAAGGCTGAACTAGGTTTTCCCCAACCAGAGTTGTATTAAATAAGATGAAAATTTCAACTCTGCTATGCATTTTGATTTCCGCAGAGTCTCCACACTGCTGTGAAGGTGGCCAGGTGGGACACATCCTATCAGCAAGCAGAGAAAAGAAGCATAAGGTCCAGGGAAGATGGAACTGAAAGGACAATCTTCTGTTTAATGAAGGTGCCACAGCGTGATCAAGGGGGGAGAGCAGGGCTGCAGAAATGTCTACACCAGCAACCAGGGTTCACAGGCACCACCACACTCCAGTGCTTGAAAGGGCACTGGGAAATGACACATGAAGGTTAGGAACCACTTGAAGTGGCAGAAAATCCACCTCGACCCCACTTCACCAGAGAGGGTTCCTCTGCAGAACAGGGGAGGAGGAGGAGTGAGATCGAGTTAAACTTAATCGTGGGGCCGCAGGGACTGAGCAGACACTTTAAACTGTCCTTGGAATGTGATCAAAGCCCCTAAATGTATTAGGCCGATGCCCTAATGCAGCCCACAACAAGGAAGACTTGGTATCTCTCCTGTCTCCTCCCTCACTCTTTTTGACTAGCTGCAGGGAGTAACCGAGTTCATTGCCTGAGAGAATTAGGTCAGACCAGAGCTGAATATCAAGCTGACAGAGGGGAGTTTGGTGCCAATGTTGATTAAATGAGAAGTGAAAAGAGAGTCTCACTCTGAATCCAAATATGGGAATTTAGAAGGGAAAAGGCTAATATTAGACTGCTTAAGAGTCAGGATGGGAAGATATATTTATTATCGGAGAATCAGGGAGCTTCCATCCAGGTCAATACTTTACTGTAAAGAAGCCACATTTTATGTTCATAGGTATTTAAAATACTCAAACTTTAGCCGTTAGGATAAAAATGATTCATTTGCTATCTGGAAATTCTTGAAAAACTCTATCTATTACTGCTCTTCAAATACATAACATCCATTATTACTGCAGGGCTGTTTCTTAAGTTTTCTAACTCCTATTATTCCAGCCTAGAACTGAAAGAGCAACTCTCGATCATAAAGAGGACATTCTCTGACCCTGTCCATCCTGCATAGAAATGACAATCTCATTAATGATGCTAAGTTTATATTGTAAATATATTATCACCACTCTCACACCAACTGTTTATGGTAAAAAATAATTACCAATTAGTTTCAGCAAATGCATTATAAAAAGGTAGCTAATTTTAACCATCTTCCTCCTCCCTGTTTTAGGGAGAAAAAAAAGAATTGAGTGATTCACGGAAAGCAATCTGTTACCTGGAGGAATTTATAAACTTTTAATGATCTTTAATCAGAATTTTTAAGAATCTCCTAAGAATGGTGGTTCAGGTAACAACAAGAAGTGAGTTGCAGTCTCCAGCTTTTCTCTTTCTCCTTGAAATTTAATGGTACAAATAAATCTACTTAATTGACTTAACCGTTTCTAATTTATCTCTAAGATTCCTTACAGGATGTTGTCTGGATATCTACTCTCTGTCAGCAGGTGTCAATCCTTTTAATCCTTTTCCCTTTCTTCCTTTCTCCCAGGAAACCTGCTCTTCAGTCTCATACAGATATCTTGTCCCTGTCGCTCTCCCCTTATTCTCTTTATTTATTTTTAAAATATTTTTATTGATTGATTTAATTTGGATGCACCAGGTCTTAGTTGCAGCATGTGGGGTCTAGTTTCCTGACCAGGGATTGAACCCAGGCCCCCTGCATTGGAAGCACAGACTTTTAGACGCTGAACACCAGGAAAGTCCCTCCTTGCTCTCTTTAGGTCCACCCTCCCTCTGACTTGACTGCCTCCCTTTTGAGCCCAGACCCTCAGACAGAAGCGTCTCCCCCAGACCCTAATCACCCTGGTCCAGTTTGTCCTTTGCCATTTACCAGCAAATGGAGAGAGATCAACCATCCGTGTTCCCTACTTTTAACCAGGAGAGCCAGAAACTGCTGGCAAAAATGATACATTCTCGTATATCGATTCCACTGATTTCTAATGTCAGTTGTCTCCTTAACACTGTCCAGAAATCTTATCCCTTCCCAAAGGGCTTTTACTTCTTTATGAAGAAGCTAAACATTACCATTCACCACACCAGCTGCAGTCCAGCTCTGGCCCTGGAATTGCACGGACACAGCTCTTCCAAGCTCAACAGGACCTTCTCTTTGCTGAGTTGTACTAAATACCACAAGGGAGGATGTTGGGTTGGACAACTGGGGCTCTTATCTTGACTTTGCTGTTTTTCAGCTGTGTCATTTTGGCAAGTTTCTTTACTCCCTCTAGTCTCCATTTTTTCACTCATAAAATAGATATAAATGGCAACCCACTCCAGTGTTCTTGCCTGGAGAATCCCAGGGATGGGGGAGCCTGGTGGGCTTCTGTCTATGGGGTCACACAGAGTCGGACATGACTGAAGTGACTTAGCAGCAGCAGAGAATTGTGAGAATTAAATGAATAACAGAAATATAATTTTAAAATTGCAGTCTAACAATATTTATCTTTTACTTGGAGTAGTTGGTTTGCATGCGTGCTCAGTAGCTCAGTCATGTCCTATTCTTTGTGACCCCGTGGACTGTAGCCCACCAGGCTCCTCTGTCCATGGGGTTTCCAACGCAAGAATACTGGAGTGGGTTGCCATTTCCTCCTCCAGGGGATCTCACAGACCCAGGGATCAAGTTCACGTTTCCTGAGTCTCCCGCACTGGCAGGTAGATTCTTTACAACTGAGCCACCTGGAAAGCCCTGGAGTAGTTGGTTTACTAAATACTAATTTAATCACTAGTAAATGAGTTTAAAATTTCCACCTGCTTTTTTCTATTTGTCCCCTGTTTCCTTTTTTTGAGCTGTTCTTGCCCTCTTTTGGATTAATCAAACATTTTTTTATTATTGCATTTTTTACCTATCATCATGATTAATATTATTTTTGTTTGGGTCAGGATATTATAAACTGTGGGATTGAAGATTTGCTTCTAGGAAATCGACAAGGATGAAATTTTTGATCTGGGCAGCATGCTATTATTCTTTTATTTATGGAGCACCTACTTTATACCACATGCTGTTCAAGGCTCTGAGAATCAAACCAGCAATAATAACAGACACATGTTCTGCTCTCATGCAGTTTATCATCTGAAAGAAAAAGAGTATGAACTCTAAGCTTGGACAGTCCTGGGTTCAGAAACTAGTATTTTTACTAACTAGTTGTGTAACCTTAGACAACTGGCTACACATGGGGTATTTGAGTGTAAACCCTGGAATGATACTCCTGGAGGGTAATTTTGAAATACAGAGATAATGTATAGAAAACTCCTGCACAGCTGGGGCATAGATGGTAGTAAGTGTGCTATAATTATCATTGTTATATTCACCAAACTCTAATCACCTGAATGCTTTGCCACACAGTAGTATTAAATAATGCCAAATGGGGACCATTTCACTCTCTCTCTCTCTGCCTAAACAAGCAAACTGTTATATGTTTGTATTTTTCTGCACTTTGATTTTCAATTTTGTGAAAATGATTTAACTTACCGTCCATGAGTCTGTAGTAATAATAGGAGTTGGTAAAATAAGAACCATATTATTACTACACGGGGTGACATTCACCATCTTCCTTGTGAAGACACATCCAAAGTTAGTGTCATATTACTTCTAGTGGTTATTATTAACTACTAAGTTTAATGTTCATGTAAAAAGGATATGCTAGGAAAGCAGGATCCCAACTTTAAAGTATAGTAAATCTCCTACATATGAAGGAGTTCCGTTCCAAGAGTACGTTTGTAAACCCAACTTGGTTGTTAAGTCTCACAAAGTTAGCGTAAGTACCCAACTAACACATCTGGTTATATAGTACTGTACTGTAATAGGCATATAATATTTTTCATACAAATAATACATAAAAAACACAAAAAAATAAAGTATTTTTAATCTTACAATATAGTGACTTGAAAAATACAGTAGTACAATACAACAGCTAGCACACAGTGGCTGGAGTTGAGTGAACAGGCAAGAAGAGTTACTGACAGGAGGAGGGCGTGGTGGCGGGAGAGGGTAGAGCTGGGAGAGAGTCAGCAACGGCAGACGGAGGGCAAGCTGCAGTTTCAGTCGCGTCTGATGTTGACCACACAGGTTCTGATTCCCTGTTGGAACCAGATGCACGTTCGCATCTTTGAAAGTTTGCAACTTGAGGGTTCATATGTAGGGAACTTACTGTAGTCCTATCTCCAAATATATCTATTTGGAATCGCATAGTTAATTAGCATAAAATCCCTTTCCAAATTCTCTGGCTCCTGACTACAGTTTTTACACAGGATGGACTAGAAATTCAAACTCTGTAATTATCACTATGTCAGAGTTATCAGTGGCACTTCTGTATATGTATCAGTTATGTGATTTCAATAATATGTGCTTTTGACTCCATCTCCTAAGAATGTGCCCATTAATGGGAAAAATGTTGACTGATTATATTGTCGGGGCGGTGGGGGGGTGGTATTAGTAATTGTTCTGGAACTTTACTTTGCATAAGAATCACCTGGAACTCTGCTCAGTGTTTTGTGGCTGCCTGGATGGGAAGGGAATTTGAGGGAGAATCAAATCGCCTGAAGCTATCACAACATTGTTTATAGGCTATACCCCAATATAAAATAGAAAGTTCAAGAAAATAATCGCCTGGGAAGAAGCAGGAAGTGAGTGAGGGCGTGCTTGGGGGATGGTAATAAATACCGATTCCTGGGTTCCACTCCCTAAGACTTCAGTTGGCAAGCTGACCATGCATGAATAATCTCTTAACCTAAAGTGAGAAATTCAGTGGGCGTCTTTTACTTCCTGTGTCCGTCCCCAGGAACAGAACTGTGGCTGTGATTTCTACTCAGTGGTTATCCTTCAAAACTCTTCCTATCACTTCTCCGGAGGTTATTGCAACTTAACCTTGACCCTGCTGAACCTTTTTATAAACAATTATTTTTAAAGAGGTTAAATTAGCTAGATTTCTTGGACTAAAAATGCAAACTGACAATTTTAACTATAATTTACACGAAAAATGTGAAATTAAAAATATTGAATCAATGCTTGGCGAAAGCAGAATTCAAATCAATTCAACTACAGAAGTATTTGTTGGAGACCTGTTGAGGTTCATTTTTTTTTTTTTAAACATGGTATCTGCCACCTTCCTTGTCTGGCTCATAGTGGACATTCTATGTCTTCTTTGAGTTGATTCATTTAAAAATGAGTTCTTTTGGTGCAGTCAATGAAAATGCATGGAACACAGTTAGAAGCTCAGATGTGAGTCAGACTCTGGGCTCTAATCCTGTTTTACTATTCACCACCCACCACTGTGTGATTTGGAGGGAAATTGACCTCTGTGCTTCTCGTTTTCTTCTTTTCCAAATGAGGCTAACAATAATAGTATGTAATTCATGCGATGGTTGTAGGCAGTCAATGCCTACATGAGGAATGGGTTTGTTTCAATGTCTGGCACTTCTTTTTTTTTTTTTTATTTCTAAAAAAGAATTTTATTAAAAAAGCACAAATGCAAAGAAATGAACAGAGGAAAATTTATGCATCGAACCTGGACTGGTCACTTATGATAATATACATGCTACAATTCCATTCTCTCCAATCATTCCGCCTTCACCCTCTCCCACAGAGTCCCAAAGACTGTTCTAAATGCCTATGTCTCTTTTGCAGTCTCTTATACAGGGTTCAGGTTACCATTTTTCTAAATTCCATATATATGCGTTAATATATGGTATTGATGTTCTTCTTTCTGGCTTACTTCACTCTGTATAATTGGCTCCAATTTCATCCACCTCATTAAAACTGATTCAAATACATTCTTTTTGATGGCTGAGAAATACTCCATTGTGTATATGTACCAAAGCTTTCTTATCCATTCATCTGCAGATGGACATCTAGGTTGCTTCCATGTCCTGGCTATTATAAACAGTGCTGCAATGAACATTGGAGTACATGTGTCTCTTTCAATTCTGGTTTCCTCGGTGTGTATGCCCAGGAGTGCGATCGCTGGATCATATGGCAGTTCTATTTCCAGTTTTCTGAGGAATCTCCACACTGTTCTCCATAGTGGCTGTACCAGTTTGCATTCCCACCAACAGTGTAAGAGGGTTCCCTTCTCTCCACACCCTCTCCAGCACTTATTGCATGTAGACTTTTGGATAGCAGCCATTCTGACTGGTGTGAAATGGTATCTCATTGTGGTTTTGATTTGCATTTCTCTGATGATGAGGGATGTTGAGCATTTTTTCATGTGTTTATTAGCCATCTTTATGTCTTCTTTGGAGAAATGTCTGTTTAGTTCTTTGGCCCATTTTTTGATTGGGTCACTTAGTTTTCTGGAATTAAGCTGCAGGAGCTGCTTGTATAATTTGGAGATTAATCCTTTATCAGTTGCTTCATTTGCTATTATTGTCTCCCATTCTGAAGGTTGTCTTCTCACCTTGCTTAGAGTTCCCTTTGCTGTGCAGAAGCTTTTGATTTTAATTAGGTCCCATTTGTTTATTTTTGCTTTTATTTCCAATATTCTGGGAGGTGGGTCTTGGAGGATCCTGCTGTGATTTATGTTGGGGAGTGTTTTGCCTACGTTCTCCTCTAGGAGTTTTATAGTTTCTGGTCTTACATTTAGATCTTTAATCCATTTTGAGTTTATTTTGGTGTATGGTGTTAGGAAGTGTTCTAGTTTCATTCTTTTACAAGTGGCTGACCAGTTTTCCCAGCACCACTTGTTAAAGAGACTGTCTTTTCTCCATTTTATATTCTTGCCTCCTTTGTCGAAGATAAGGTGTCCATAGGAGCGTGGGTTTATCTCTGGGCTTTCTATTTTGTTCCATTGATCTATATTTCTGTCTTTATGCCAGTACCATACTGTCTTGATGACTGTGGCTTTGTAATAGAGCCTGAAGTCCGGCAGGTTAATTCCCCCAGTTCCATTCTTCTTCCTCAAGATTGCTTTGGCTATTCGAGGTTTTTTGTATTTCCATACAAATTGTGAGATTATTTGTTCTAGTTCTGTGAAAAATATTGTTGGTAGCTTGATAGGGATTGCATTGAATGTATAAATTACTTTGGGTAGTATACTCATTTTTACAATATTTATTCTTCCAATCCACGAACACGGTATATTTCTCCATCTATTCATGTCCTCTTTGATTACTTTCACTAGTGTTTTATAGTTTTCTATGTACAAGTCTTTTGTTTCCTTAGGTAGATATATTCCTAAGTATTTAATTGTTTTCATTGCAACAGTGAATGGAATCGTTTCCTTAATTTCTCTTTCTATTTTCTCATTATTAGTGTATAGGAATGCAAGGGATTTCTGTGTGTTGATTTTATATCCTGCAACTTTGCTGTAATCATTGATTAGCTCTAGTAGTTTTCTGGTAGAGTCTTTAGGGTTTTCTGTGTAGAGGATCATGTCATCAGCGAACAGTGAAAGCTTTACTTCTTCTTTTCCAATTTGTATTCCTTTTATGTCTTTTTCTGCTCTGATTGCTGTGGCCAAAACTTCCAGAACTATGTTGAATAGTAGTGGTGAGAGTGGGCACCCTTGTCTTGTTCCTGACTTTAGGGGAAATGCTTTCAGTTTTTCACCATTGAGGATAATGTTTGCGGTGGGTTTGTCATATATAGCTTTTATTATGTTGAGGTATGTCCCTTCAATTCCCACTTTCTGGAGAGTTTTTATCAAAAATGGATGTTGAATTTTGTTGAAGGCTTTCTCTGCATCTATTGAGATAATCATATGATTTTTATTTTTCAGTTTGTTAATGTGGTGTATTACGTTGATTGATTTGCGGATATTGAAGAATCCTTGCATTCCTGGGATAAAGCCCACTTGGTCATGATGTATGATCTTCTTAATGTGTTGTTGGATTCTGATTGCTAGAATTTTGTTAAGGATTTTTGCATCTATGTTCATCAGTGATATTGGCCTATAGTTTTCTTTTTTTGTGGGGTCTTTACCAGGTTTTGGGATTAGGGTGATGGTGGCCTCATAGAATGAGTTTGGAAGTTTCCCTTCCTCAGCTATTTTCTGGAAGAGTTTGAGTAGAATAGGTGTTAGCTCTTCTCTAAATTTTTGGTAGAATTCAGCTGTGAATCCGTCTGGTTCTGGGCTTTTGTTTGCTGGGAGATTTTTGATTACAGTTTCAATTTCCGTGCTTGTGATGGGTTTGTTCAGATTTTCTATTTCTTCCTGGTTCAGTTTTGGAAAGTTGTACTTTTCTAGGAATTTGTCCATTTCTTCCAGGTTATTCATTTTATTGCCATATAATTGCTGATAGTATTCTCTAATAATCCTTTGTATTTCTGTGTTGTCAGTTGTGATCTCTCCATTTTCATTTCTAATTTTATTGATTTGGTTCTTCTCCCTTTGTTTCTTGATGAGTCTGGCTAGTGGTTTGTCAATTTTATTCACCTTCTCAAAGAACCAGCTTTTGGCTTTGTTGATTTTTGCTATGGTCTCTTTTGTTTCTTTTGCATTTATCTCTGCCCTAATTTTTATGATTTCTTTCCTTCTACTGACCCTGGGGTTCTTCATTTCTTCCTTTTCTAGTTGCTTTAGATGTAGAGTTAGGTTATTTAGTTGACTTTTTTCTTGTTTCTTGAGGTATGCCTGTATTGTTATGAACTTCCCCCTTAGCACTGCTTTTACAGTGTCCCAGAGGTTTTGGGTTGTTGTGTTTTCATTTTCATTCATTTCTATGCATATTTTGATGTCTCTTTTGATTTCTTCTATGATTAGTTCATTATTCAGCAGCGTGTTGTTCAGTCTCCATATGTTGGCACTTTTAACAGTTATTCTCCTGTAATTGAGATCTAATCTTACTGCATTGTGGTCAGAAAAGATGCTTGGAATGATTTCAATTTTTTTGAATTTACCAAGGCTAGATTTATGTCCCAGGATGTGATCTATCCTGGAAAAGGTTCCGTGTGCGCTTGAGAAAAAGGTGAAATTCATTGTTTTGGGATGAAATGTCCTATAGATATCTATTAGGTCTAACTCTTCTATTATATCATTTAAAGATTGTGTTTCCTTGTTAATTTTCTGTTTAGTTGATCTATCCATAGATGTAAGTGGGGTGTTAAAATCTCCCACTATTATTGTGTTATTGTTAATTTCCCCTTTCATACTTGTTAGTAATTGTCTTACATATTGCGGTGCTCCTATGTTAGGTGCATAAATATTTATAATTGTTATATCTTCTTCTTGGATTGATCCTTTGATCATTATGTAGTTTCCTTCTTTGTCTCGTTTCACAGCCTTTGTTTTAAAGTCTATTTTATCTGATATGAGTATTGCTACTCCTGCTTTCTTTTGGTCTCTATTTGCATGGGCTATCTTTTTCCAGCCCTTCACTTTCAGTCTGTATGCGTCCCTCGTTTTGAGGTGGGTCTCTTGTAGACAACATATATGGGGGTTTTGTTTTTGTATCCATTCAGCCAGCCTTTGTCTTTTGGTTGGGGCATTCAACCCATTTACATTTAAGGTAATTATTGAAAAGTAGGATCCCATAGCCATTTTCTTTATTGCTTTGGGTTCAAGTTTATACACTCTTTCTGTGATTCCTGTCTATAGAAGATCCTTTAGCATTTGTTGGAGAGCTGGTTTGGTGATGCTGAATTCCCTCAGCTTTTGCTTGTCTGTAAAGCTTTTGATTTCTCCTTCATATTTGAATGAGATCCTTGCTGGGTATAGTAATCTGGGCTGTAGGTTATTTTCTTTCATCACTTTAAGTATATCTTGCCACTCCCTTCTGGCCTGAAGAGTCTCTGTTGAAAGATCAGCTGTTATCCTTATGGGAATCCCCTTGAGTGTTATTTGCTGCTTTTCCCTTGCTGCTTTTAATATTTGTTCTTTGTGTTTGATCTTTGTTAATTTGATTAATATGTGTCTTGGAGTATTTCGCCTTGGGTTTATCCTGTTGGGGACTCTCTGGGTTTCTTGGACTTGGGTGATTATTTCTTTCCCTATTTTAGGGAAGTTTTCAACTATTATCTCCTCAAGTATTCTCTCATGGTCTTTCTTTTTGTCTTCTTCTTCTGGGACTTCTATGATTCGAATGTTGGAGCGTTTAACATTGTCCCAGAGGTCTCTAATATTGCCCTCATTTCTTTTAATTCGTTTTTCTTTTTTCCTGTTTCATTTATTTCTACAATTCTATCTTCTAGTTCGTTTATCCTGTCTTCTGCCTCTGTTATTCTACTGTTTGTTCCCTCCAGAGTGTTTCTGATCTCATCTATTGCATTATTCATTGTATATTGACTCTTTTTTATTTCCTCTAAGTCCTTATTAAATCTTTCTTCCATCTTCTCAATCCTTTTCTCCAGGTTATTTATCTGTAACTCCATTTTACTTTCAAGATTTTGAATCATTTTCACCATCAAAATTCGAAATTCTTTATCAGGTAGATTCCCTATATCTTCTTCTTTTGTTTGTGTTGGTGGGCAATTATCTTGTTCCTTTACTTGCTGGGTATTTCTCTGCCTCTTCATCTTGCTTATATTGCTTTGCTTGGGGTGTCCTTTCCCTCTTCTTGCAGTTTGTGGAGTTCTCTTTATTATGTAGTTTCTTCGCTGTGTGTGGGGTTGGACAGGTGACTTGTCCGGGTTCCCTGGTTAGGGAAGCATGTGTCAGTGTTCTGGTGGGTGGAGCTGGATTTCTTCTCTTTCCTTTAGAAGACAATGGGCTACTTTTCTGGGAGCCTGATGTCCTCTGCCAGTATTCAGAAGTTGTTTTGTGGACTTTACTCCACGTTCAAATGTTCTTCTGATGAATTTGTGGGGAAGAAAGTGGTCTCGCCGTCTTGTTCCTTCCTCCCCAGAACACTAGATTCTTATATTCCACTTGGTCGTGGAGTATCTCTTCCCAGCTGCTCCAGCAAGACGCAGCCGCTGCAGCTTACCTTGGACGAGGGGTATCTCCTCAAGGCCGCCCCTCCTGCTTTGAATGTGGATCAGCTCCTCCCGGCCCTCCGGTGCCCAAGCAGCCACCGCCTCCTGGACGTGGTACAGCTCCTCTCGGCCACCGCCCTAACTCTGGGCGCGGGGCAGCTCCTCTCAGCCACGATTCTGCACGTGGTCGGTTGCGCCGGGAGCCGGGCGTCTCTCGCGTCTGCGCCGCCGGGAGCCGGGCGTCTCTCGCGTCTGCGCCGCCGGGAGCCGGGCGTCTCTCGCGTCTGCGCCGCCGGGAGCCGGGCGTCTCTCGCGTCTGCGCCGCCGGGAGCCGGGCGTCTCTCGCGTCTGCGCCGCCGGGAGCCGGGCGTCTCTCGCGTCTGCGCCGCCGGGAGCCGGGCGTCTCTCGCGTCTGCGCCGCCGGGAGCCGGGCGTCTCTCGCGTCTGCGCCGCCGGGAGCCGGGCGTCTCTCGCGTCTGCGCCGCCGGGAGCCGGGCGTCTCTCGCGTCTGCGCCGCCGGGAGCCGGGCGTCTCTCGCGTCTGCGCCGCCGGGAGCCGGGCGTCTCTCGCGTCTGCGCCGCCGGGAGCCGGGCGTCTCTCGCGTCTGCGCCGCCGGGAGCCGGGCGTCTCTCGCGTCTGCGCCGCCGGGAGCCGGGCGTCTCTCGCGTCTGCGCCGCCGGGAGCCGGGCGTCTCTCGCGTCTCTGTCTGGCACTTCTTAAATGGTCAAGAAAAGCCTGCAGGACACACATGGGCAGAGCCTGGATGGACTGATGGAAAGAGAAGCTTCAGATCCACTGACAAACAGTATCTAAGGATCGGGTCTTGGAATCTTTTATTTTTTTTAATACTTCTTCCTTTATTCTTTCTTTCAGAAATTAGTCTTGTTGGTGATGGACAGGGAGGCCTGGCGTGCTGCAGTTCATGGGGTCGCAAAGAGTCGGACACGACTGAGCGACTGAACTGACTGATTTTATAAGACCTAAATGATACAGACATAATTAGAATATAAAAATAAAAATCCTAGACCTCTTAACTCCATAATTCAATTCTATCTGGAGATAAAAAATTTTCTACAGTGTACATATCTTTTTCAAGTATAGATATAGATTGTATAGATGTAGGTGTGGATTAATGGGTTAATAGATGGACAGACAAGTGATAAAGCAAATTTAGTAAAATGCTAGTAAAATGTTGGTGGCAGAATCTAGGTGATGGATATATAAGTGTTCTATAAATTTCTTTTAACTTTGCTCTTCAGCAGAGATTTTTCACAATAAAATATTGAAAAAATAACATGACATTCTTAGGTAGAGATTTCTACTGTTGTTATTTAGTCGCTAAGTCATTTTCAACTCTTTTGTGACCCTATGGACTGTAGTCTGCCAGGCCCCTCTGTCCGTGGGATTCTCCAGGCAAGAATACTGGAGTGGGTTGCCATTTCCTTCTCCAGGGGATCTTCCCGACTCAGGGATTCAACTCATGCCTCCTGCTTGGCAGGCAGATTCTTAACACTGAGCCGCCTGGGCATCCCATAGAGATTTCTATAATATTTATTAAATAGGAAAGATCAGGTTACAGAACATAATGTATGTTGTGAAACTAGGTTGTTAAGTAGATGTTTATATTTATAAATTATTTATTGATATAATAATGGCATGCAGGCATAGATAAGTTTGTAGAGATCTATCTTTTAAGTCTGTATATTACCCATATCTATATCTTTATAAAAATCTATATCTGGGACACAAGATATAGTTTTTACATATGGATTTAGAAAAGCTAAAAATGAAAAAATGCATCTTTATATTCATACAAACGTTAAACAAAAGGAAATTGGTATAGTTATAATTATATCAAAAGAGTGGAGTTTGAGGAAAAAAGTATTACTAGAAGAAAAGCACATTTCATAAAGATAAAATAGTTAATTCATCAGGAATAGAATAATTCTAGATTTATATGTTTTTAATAGAGTAGCCTCAAAATATACAAGGAAAAATCAACAGAATTAAAAGGAGAAATGGACACAGCAACAATAACAAATGGAAATTTTAACAAACAGACAAAAGTCAATAAAACCTAGTAGATCTGTGCATCATAACTAGCAAACTTAACCCAGTGTCTGAGGAAAATACTTACCAAACTAGACAATATGCTAGGCCATAAAGCTCTTGAAAAACTTTGAATGATTGAAATCATTCAGAGACTTCATGTTCTTTGAAACATATTTTACTGAAATTATGGGTAGAAATATATAAAAGAAAGCAAATGATATAAATGGAACTAGAAAACGGAACTTAGAAAATATTTGGAACTGAATGAGAATAAGAATACTGTATATCAAAACTTGCAGCTTATAGCATGCAGCTGAAGCCATGGTCAGAGAGACATTTATACTTTTAAATGCACGGAGTAGAAAAGAAAGGATGAAATTTCAATGATCTAAGTATCCAGTAGGGATTTCCCTGGTGGCTCAGCAATAAAGAATCTACCTGCAATGCTGGAGAGCCAGGTTCAATCCCTGGGTTGGGAAGATCCCCTGAAGAAGGGAATGGCTAGTCACTCCAGTACTCTTGCTTGGAGAATCCCATGGACCGAAGAGCTTGATGAGCTATATAGTCCACGGGTTCACAAAGAGTTGAACACAACTTAGTGACTAAACAACAAGTATCCAGCTCAGAAAGTTAGATCATTTGAAGCCAAATAAAGTAGAAGGAAGGAAATAATAAACATAAGAACCAAGATCAGTGAATTGGAAGGCAAATATACACTGTACATTAGATTCAACAAAGCTAATATCTTAAAAGTGAATTTCAAAAAGATCAAGAAAATGCATAACTCCCTAGCAAGACTGATCAAGAGAAGTTAAGAGAGGGCATAAGTGATTCTTATCAGGAAGTAAATAAGGACTTTTTGTTATGATTTGACAGACATTAAAAAGATAATGAGGTTATATAAACATCTTTATGCCAACCAAGTTGAAAACGTATATATCAACTGCTAGTAAAACACAACTTGTCCAAATAGATAAAAATAGAAAATCTACAAACACTGAGGAGTCCACATCTATTAAAGAAATTGAATCTTACTAGATACCATCATGATTATGGTGATGCCATCTGGAGAGGTTTTTAGACCCTGCTGCTGCTGCTGCTAAGTCGCTTCAGTCGTGTCCAACTCTGTGCAACCCCATAGATGGCAGTCCACCAGGCTCCCCTGTCCCTGGGATTCTCCAGGCAAGAACATTGGAGTGGGTTGCCATTTCCTTCTCCAATGCATGAAAGGAAAAGTGAAAGTGAAGTCACTCAGTTGTGTCCGACTCTTAGTGAACCCATGGACTGCAGCCTACCAGGCTCCTCCATCCATGGGATTTTCCAGGCGAGAGTACTGGAGTGGGTTGCCATTGCCTTCTCCGTCTTAGACCCTAGCTTCCATTTTTAATGTTGTGGGATTTTTATTAGCTTAGTGCCTGGATTCTCTTATTCCTCCTGACAGGAGAAGCAATCACCTAACACAGGATTTGAGGGAAGAAACAAAGCATGCTCAGGTCAGTTTTAGTGATTAGAACCTTGCCTGACAATATTTGGGCCTGGAGAATTCCATGGACTGAAGTCCATGGGGTTGTAAAGAGTTGGACATGACTGAGCGACTTTCACTTTCACTTTCAATAAATGTTAGTTGTTACTTTCTTTAGAAAAATCGAATCCTTATTTGGTGCCAGAAGTGAGTTAAATGCTTTACATTGCTTTATGTTGTATAACATGTAAAAGAAATCTTTGAGGTAAGCTCTATAGTTTGGGACTTCCTGGTGGTCCAGTGGTTAAAACTCTGTGCTTCCAATGCAGGGGATGCAAATTCAATCCCTGGTTGGGGAAATGTGATCCCACATGCCACGTGGTATGGCCAAAATAATGATAATAATAATTTTAAAATAAAGATATATTCTAAAAAAAATTACCCTTATGTTTCTGCTACTGCTGCTAAGTCACTTCAGTCGTGTCCAACTCTGTGTGACCCCATAGATGGAAGCCCATCAGGCTCCCTTGTCCCTGGGATTCTCCAGGCAAGAACAGTGGAGTGGGTTGCCATTTCCTTATGTTACAGATGAGGAAGTCAAAATTTGGGAAAGTTAAGTGGCTGTCTAAGGTCATACGCCTTGTAGGGTCTGATCTCAGAGTATACAACTCTTTCCTGCAAATATAAGACATTGGTGATAAGTGGGTCAAACAAAAGAGAGCAAAGGATTGACATGCATTTGTCACTATTCCTAGAGAGGAAATTTAGGGTGAGGGTCCTACTGATCGTCAACCAATAGCTTCTAATCCCAAGAAAATGACAGTGTTTGTATAATGTTTAAAACCACTCAGTTTAACAGAAGTAATATTCAAAACATTACATATTCATGGAACTCCAAGTATGTCCAAGAGTCTTCATGAACCGTTTAAACATCACTTCATTAAATGTGAAAAGAATTGGGTCTTTTCAAATTTCACTGTCTAACCTTCAGGTCTCTCCAACTCCAGTCTCTTTGGAGTTTTACCTCCTTCATAAGAAGGTTTAATGGGACCTGATCAGGTTAAGTAAATCAGTCCATGCTTATAAATGGTTCCAAAATGATTTTTGCTCTCTCTTCCCTCCCACTAAGCTGAGCTAGCCAATGCCTTCTTTCTTCTCAGCCTTCACAGCCTTGCAATCATGCTTATCAGACAAACTTTTCCTAATCATTCCTGAAAAGGAAAAGGCAAGGTCTTTGGGGGAAAAATATATGATACCTGAAGCACTTCTTGGATCGGTGTTCGCTGGAAAAAGCATGATTTTTATAAAAGACAAAAACATA
Source organism: Moschus berezovskii (assembly GCF_049115385.1). NCBI lineage: Eukaryota > Metazoa > Chordata > Mammalia > Artiodactyla > Moschidae > Moschus > Moschus berezovskii. The sequence goes on along the minus strand of NC_142472.1, from coordinate 64,529,902 downwards.
CAAACCCCTTTAGCAAATTTGGATCTTACTGATATTCATGCAGGTGTTTGGAAATGTTTACAATCTGAATCTGAGCCAGGAATTAGAAAGCTATGCTTCTTACACTTTAGTGGGAGAGTATATGTGATGGGGAATTTTCAAGACAACATTTATTTCTGAAACCAAAATTGAATAATACTGAAAAGGTGCATGCATGCCTGCTAAGTCACATCTGGCTCTTTTCAACCCCATGGACTGTAGCCCACCAGGCTTCCCTGTCCATAGGATTCTCCAGGCAAGAATACTGGAGTGGGTTACCATGCCTTCCTCCAGGGTATCTTCCCAACCCAGGGAGCAAACCTGTGTCTCTTAGGTCTCTTGCATTGGCAGGCAGGTTCTTTACCAGTAGCACCACCTGGGAAGCCCACTGAAAACGGGTCTAGGCATTAAATTTTAAAGTGCTATTCAAATAAAGTTAAGTTATCCCAGTATCTGAAATTAAGGAATTAACAAACATTTGGAAGATGTGAACAAAACTGGAAACACTGTAAAGGTTTTGTTTTTAATGTATTTGCATGAAGTCTTTTTAATTGAATAAATCTGACTATAGCATGTAAGTTTATCAAAGTGTCACTTTGATATATTTATATATTGTAATGATTGCTGAAATAGTGATATTTGTCACATTGCATAATTATAGCACAATATTATCGTCTACTGGGCTTCCCTGATGGCTCAGGCAGTACAGAATCGGCCTGCAAGGCAGGAGACTCAGGTTCGATCCCTGAATCAGGAGCATCCCCTGGAGAAGGGAATGGCAACCCACTCCAGTATCCTTGCCTGGAGAATTCAATGGACAGAGGAACCTGGTGGGCTACAGTCCATGAGGTTGCAAAGAGCTGGACACAACTAAGTGTCAGAGAAAAAAAATCATCTATTACTATATTCATTATGCTGTGCATTAGATCTCTAGGGTTTATCTCCTACTTGTTACAAACTTGTAGCTTTAACCACTATCCTTATCCCTCCCACCCCATCCCTGGTAAACACCATTTTACTCTCCGTTTTTTGTTTATTTGTTTTTTAACATATTTAACATTTTGTTTTTAATTATTTATTGGCTGCACCACACAACTTACAGGATCTTGGTTCCCTGACCAGGGACTGAACCCAGACCCTCAGCAGTAAAAAGCTTGGAGTCCTAACCACTAGACTGCCAGGGGATTCTCTATATTTAACTTTTTTAGATCCAACATAGAATCTTTGTCTGACTTAGAAGTTGTCCAAGTCTTGTCTTTGTCTGGCTTAGACGTTTTCTTTTTCATGACTGATGTGCTGTGTCTTTGGGCAAGTTCAAATTTATGCTTAGAGACCTCAGCTTCCCTATTTGCAATTTGGACTCCGTAAAGCACATAGACATGGAAAGAGGATTTTTATAGAATGCCTATATTTCACTTTGGCTTTCTTGCATACGGCAGCTATAAAACCACAAATAGCCCAGCCAGATTTTCCTTATGTCTGGGCTTCCCACCCAGGAGCAAGTAAAACACTTTTCAAAAGTACTATTAGCTCCACTGAATTGCTACTTCCTCGTATTATATGGAGCCCAGGTGGTTTTTAAGTGTTAACACAACTTCCTCAAAACTGCCTCTCTGGCTCCCAGGGATTAACTCAGATGCTTGGAAGGTAAGCTTTGCTCATTATTTTAACATTTTCTGTAGCTTCTCTGCAGGGTAGATTCATTCAGGCCACCCTAGAGTTTCCATTTTATAAGAATGCCCCTTCCCAAAGAGAAAGAATATTTATGGAGCTTGTTCTGACAGCTCTGAAATGAAAGTGATAAAAAATTGTTTAAATTGTCAATCTGAAATTAATGTTCCCTTTCCAGTAAGAAAGAATGTTTTTATGAAGCTTGTTCTGACACTTCTAATATTAGAACATTTTAAGCATGACCTTCTGAAATGAAGGGAAAATAGTTCAAATCTCTGTGGTCTAGGTATGGCATCTCCATGTGAGGTGTTAGAAGAACATACTCTCGCTGTCCTTCCATTGGCTTTGTTGTTTCTTTTCCCTTGTTTTCTTCCTTACATAGAAACAGTACCCAAAATTCAGGTCTTGTGCCTTTTCCCTCTTTCTCCCCAAACTCTCTTTTAGGTTTATACATTCATACAGGGATTTTCATAGAGTGAGAATCTATGAAAATCATAGCAATTTGCAATCCTGAATTACTCCAAAATATTAAGTAAAAGCCTGTGTGTTTCACTGGCGAATACCATCAGAGGGAAAAAGGAAAAGGAAGCTTACATAAGGAGGTATGGAAGAGGAAGAGAAGACAAACGGGGTAGATTTTAAGTTGGTGAAAACATGAGATACATTCCCCTTATTTCCGGAGAAACCATCAGTCACCTAGAATTCTTCGGCAAATCACTCACCAGAAATGCGAGTAAGACTCTCCATCAAAAATCAGAGGAGAAGCACTTACTGCAAAACTGAGAAAAACATTATTTTGCTCAGGCTTATAAAAATAAATAAATTTATAAAAGAAAATAAATTATTCGTAGAATTTCTATAAAGGCCTTTTCCAACTCCATTTATATAAATTATATTCCATCTTGCTGATCCACAGTGAAATCAAATATATTTTCAGAATGGTAAACTGAACAAAACTATTACACTTGTGTATGCATGGCGGGGTGGGGGGATAGGGAGTGCCAGTGACCATAAATGATAAACAATAGGTAATAATGGTATGGGAGGTAAAAGTCTACCTTTTAATATCCTATTTGTAACTATTAAATCCCAGACTTGAGAAAGAAAACACAATTTGTTAAATTACATGTTCAGTGACAAAAACTTTGGTATCTGAACAAACTTGCATAAATAAAATCTATGTGTCAAGGGCTTTTGATAGATGAAACATCTTAAATTTTACTCCTGGGGATTTATCAGATCTCCAGGACCACAGTTGAAATTATAGCTTCGGATTGTTCAGAAATGTACAGTTGGTCCCTTGGGTAGATTATATATGAAGTTATGCTTTAAGCATTTGCAAAATTTATAGCACCTTAAATTGGTATTGGATTCCAAAGTGTTTGAACCTCAAGATAGAGAAAACAATACTGTTGATTTAAAAAATAACATTCCTTTCTATTAAAGCGTATACATGCATTACAGAAAATTTAGATGTACATAAGCCAAAAGAAGAAAGCATGCATAATTCTGGCATTAAGAAATCAAGACCATTGTACATCTCATTATATTTATTCTTTGCGCCATTGTTTATAATGGCCACATGGTATAGCACTGCATGGACATACCATAGTTGATTTAACCAATTCCTCATTGCTAAGAATTTAGGGTTATTTTCCTTTTTTTTTTTCTGCCAAAATTCATCAAGTGTCAATGAATACCCCTGTAACATAAATCTTTGTACAGATCTATTTGCTCTTCTGCAAATAATTTGGACAGAAAGAGAACTTAACGTGAAGAGAATATTTAAAGCATGTAATCATTTTAAAGCTACCCTCCAAGCATTTGAGTTTTATTTTGATGGTCAGAATTTGATATAAGGAGAGTTTATCTTAGGTACTACTCTAAGAAGGGAGATGAATTTAATACTACAAGTTCTTGGTGATATAAGGTGAGTTTACCTGTGAAGTATGTCATGGCACAGAATTAAAGAATAGAATCAGAGGGCCCTTCCAATAAAGCAAGCTTTTCCTACCCCTTTGGGGGTAGCTGCATCTTCCTGTGGGCTTCCTTGGTGGCTCAGTGGTAAACAATACACCCGCCAATGCAGGAGATGTGGGTTTGATCCCCTGGTCAGGAAGACCCTCTGAAGGAGGAAATGGCAACCCATTTCAGTATTGTTGCCTGGGAAATCCCATGGACAGAGGAGCCTGGTGGGTTACAGTCCATGGGCTCGCAAAGAGTCAGACATGACTGAGGAACTGAGCATGCTCACATCTCCCTGTGAATGTAAATAATCTGGGGATGAGGAAGATATGCACCCGGTAAGAAGGACAGTGAGGTCCTTGGACAGAGGTGCCGAGAGGGAGGCCAATTCTGAAGAGCTTTCCCAGGGAATATCATCCTGAAGGATTACACAAAAGAAGAAACAACCTGTCCAACCTACGGTGTTTTCAGGCTTATATTCACATTTTCTTTAAATGCAGAAGTTGTTAGCATTTTGGAACTTTCTTCCACTTGAGAGTCATTTAAACAATAGCCTTGATAATGCAGTATCTGGGAGCATAGGTAAGAGGCACCCAGGATTCTTTTGCTACTGGAGAGGATTCTAGAAAATTGGAGATTTATGTAACAGAGGGGCACATGCTAAGACAAAATAAATCACTGTGCTTGAGATGAATAGAGGCATCTCATATAAAATAGGGCTTCTTCCCAGATGGCGCTGATGGTAAAGAACCTGGCTGCCAACGCAGGAGACACAGGTTCCATCTCTGGGTCGGGAAGATCTCCTGGAGAAGGAAATGGCAACCCGCTCCAGTATTCTTGCCTGGAGAATCCCATGGACAGAGGAGCCTGGCGGGCTACAGTCCGTGGGGTCTTAAAGACAGTCGGACAAGACTGAAACGAATTAGCATGCACACATATCAAGGATCAAGTCAGCTCTAGGGGAAATAAATTCTGAAACTAACAGCCTGTGACTCTGAGTAATGGAGAAGGAGGGAGACAAACTTTTTATTTGGGGTTCTACTGTCTGGATCTTTTACAAATTACTACTATGTGCATGCCTTGCATTTATAAAGAAAAAGAAACTTAAAATAACTATAATGGATATATGCTTTAAAAATAACTGGCTTAGATTTCAGGTCTTCAGGCTGTGACTCAACAAGCTTAATCTTTTAAAGAGGCTGACTTCGTAGACTGTTTAGCAATAATTGTTGCTGCTGTTTCAAATTAACATCTATTAGCAATAACAAAAAGGTTTGTAAAACTAAAAATTAGATATCATTTATAGCAATTTCTTCAAAATCCAAACATCAATGGGAAAGAGAAAACAATATAAGCTTAAAACAGATCCTTATCTTCCCCCTATAAATCACATTGTTTTCTTCATTCTCAAATAATTTAATATAAAAATAGTTTAGAATAATAATACCAAATACTAGTACTATTAAAGCAACGTCTCATAAAAATCACTTATGTTTGAATTCTATTTCATGGAAATATAATTTTCTTCTTGATTCTCTAGCCCAGGTGAAATGAGAGTGAATCTTAAAAAGCATTTTGTTTAGTGTTCCTTGTTTATTAATAGGGGACCAAGAAAGCCTTTTAAAATAAAATGTAATTCAATAGAACTAGTTTGAAAATAAATAGAACACATGTGGTTAAACTTTGCTTTTGAAATTAACCTATCAGGCGCAGATCTCTGTAATTAAAGATTCCTAATTCACAATTCTCTGAATCACTGCATTTGGCAGGCAAATGCCAGTAATTTTCATTTCACAACACAGTGCCTCAGACAGTAATAAGCCAGAACAAAACACATGCAGGTTTAATCAGGTAACAAAGCATGTCAAATACTTACCCTGAAACAAGGGAGTCTGGCACATGAAGTGTGAGCCTCCGAGAAGTCCCTTAGGGGATGTTATATGCTCTGATCTGTACCTTTTCACAGCTTCTGTTGACACCTTTAAGAGGAAAAAAAAAGTCTCCACCAGAACAGGCATTGGTATTCAAAACAAATCACTCTCGATGGGACTTCTGGGAGCCAAAGACAGACACACACACACACAGACATGTGCGTGGACACAGATGCATAAGCACACATTTGCACATTCACATACAAATAATACATCAATGCAAACATAGAGGCAGGGCATTTAAAGAATGATCTTTGTTTAAGCAATTTTGGTTCAAGTGCCATAATAAGAAAAAAATGCCATATTTAGCTCTTAGGAAAGTATGTAAAAGTTTGACTTTGGTCTATAGGTCTATATATATATGGGTTTCCCTGGTGGCTCAGTGGAAAGAATCTGTCTGCTAATGCAAGAGATGCAGTTTCAATCCCTGGGTTGGGAAGATCCGCTGGAGAAGGAAATGGCAACCCACTCCAGTATTCTTACCTGGAGAATCCCATGGACAGAGGAGCCTGGAGATCTACAGTCCATGAGATCTCAAAGAGTCAGACATGACTGAAGTGACTTAGCATGCATATATATATTATATATACTAGCTGTTTCAGAGCCCAGAGATAAGCCAACAAAGTACTGCTCTTAGAAGGAGAACCAAGGAGCAGGAAGACTTTCCAAGGCTCTCATATGGCAAGTCCAGAGATCTTAAGTGAGGGACCTGATATCTAAAATCCATGATCTATGGGGCAAACAAGGAGCTAGTCGGGAGAAAATTTTGCAACATACATTGTACATAGCCCACATGGACAGGGTTGCACACGGTGGCGCCTCTTTTAGACCTGGACAGCTAGCTTGACCAGTGTGGTGCCTCCTTTGACTTTGCCTTTTCTCAAAGACTGAAAGGTCCACAGGACAAGGGGAAGTGCCTATCTGAAGCTCTGTCACCAAATTCTGGATATGGGGTCCCCAGCACATGCCCCTCTACCCCAAACAGCCCAAACCCAGGTCCTTGCTGGATGATGGGGGCCTGCTGGGAAATTGGGTTCTCTCCATTCACTTCCATGTAAAATACCATGTTTATTAGAGAATATATAATCAAGGCATGCTCATTTGAAGGTTACAAAGATATGTTCATAAGTGAAATCAACAATAACTTCAGCAAGTTTTCTAAAGAGTATAGCTAGCAACAGATTTTTTTCAGGAAAGTTCATTTCATCACTGTCGTACTTTAGAAATGCTAGCACATGAAGATAATAAAGAACAGACAGACTTTTAGTTGATTTTATCATTGCTTTTAAATTCTCGGCAAACCATGTACCTGCTTATTACTTGTACTTGGCAAAGGTTGGGGAGGGGAACCACTGCCCTGCCTTTGATAGTCCACTCATGTTTGTAATCATTTATATCTGACTCTTTGATCCTCATGGACTGTAGTGCACCAGGATCCTCTGTCCAGGGGATTTTCCCAGCAAGAATACTGGAGTGGGTTGCCAATTCCTCCTCCAGAGGATCATCCTCACCCAGCGATTCAACCTGCGTCTCCTGCATCTCCTACATTGGCAGGTAGATTCTTTACCACTGAGCCACCTGGGAAGCCCCTTGATACTCCACTGCTCCTCCTTTGTTCCAGGTCTTCTGAAAAGGTGTCCTGATGTCTAAAAGAAGGGCAATAACCGTCTGCCACTATCAGCTCAGGGGCGAAGATGAACAGAACCTCCTAACACATTCAAGAAGAATTTCCTTCAGGTTACATGGCCCTACTTCATGTGGGAGGAGAAAACAAGAATGGTACAATATATGTTGAATATCTTTCCGGCTCTTATACAACACATGGAATTCTGTTCAATGTTATGTGGCAGCCTGAATGTGAGGGTGTTTGGGGAAGAATGGATACGTGTAAATGCATGGCTGAGCCTTTTTGCTGTCTACCTGAAACTATCACAATGTTGTTAATCAGCTATACTTTAGACTAAAATAAAAAGCATATCTTAGACTTCTTTGTCAACCATGATAAGGGAGTCTTCAGAGTTTGTTTCCAAGTGAATCCTTGAATCATACTATTGTAGCAGGTAATGCTGATCATTAGGGGACTTGAGTTCTACTGATATAAAAGTTGACTCTGATACAAACATTTCATGTGATTTTTTTACTGCTACACTCAATATGCCAGAAAATTTGGAAAACTCAGCAGTGGCCACAGGACTGGAAAAGGTCAGTCTTCATTCTAATCCCAAAGAAAGGTAATGCCAAAGAATGCTCAAACTACTGCACAATTGCACTCATCTCACACGCTAGTAAAGTCATGCTCAAAATTCTTCAAGCCAGGCTTCAGCAATATGTGAACCGTGAACTTCCAGATGTTCAAGCAGGTTTTAGAAAAGGCAGAGGAACCAGAGATCAAATTGTCAACATCCACTGGATCATGGAGAAAGCAAGAGAGTTCCAGAAAAACATCTATTTCTGCTTCATTGACTATGCCAAAGCCTTTGACTGTGTGGATCACAATAAACTGGGGAACATTCTGAAAGAGATGGGAATCCCAGACCACCTGACCTGCCTCTTGAGAAACCTGTATGCAGGTCAGGAAGCAACAGTTAGAACTGGACATGGAACAACAGACTGGTTCCAAATAGGAAAAGGAGTACGTCAAGGTTGTATATTGTCACCCTGCTTATTTAACTTATATGCAGAGTACATAATGAGGAATACTGGGCTGGAAGAAGCACAAGCTGGAATCAAGATTGCCGGGAGAAATATCAATAACCTCAGATATGCAGATGACACCACCCTTATGACAGAAAGTGAAGAGGAACTAAAAAGCCTCTTGATGAAAGTGAAAGAGGAGAGTGAAAAGGTTGGCTTGAAGCTTAACATTCAGAAAACAAAGATCATGGCATCTGGTCCCATCACTTCATGGGAAATAGATGGGGAAACAGTGGAAACAGTGTCAGACTTTAATTTTTTGGGCTCCCAAATCACTGCGGATGCTGATTGCAGCCATGAAATTAAAAGACACTTACTCCTTGGAAGGAAAGTTATGACCAACCTAGACAGCATATTAAAAAGCAGAGACATTACTTTGCCAACCAAGGTCGGTCTAGTCAAGGCTATGGTTTTTCCCGTGGTCATGTATGGATGTGAGGGTTGGACTGTGAAGAAAGCTGATTGCCAAAGAATTGATGCTTTTGAACTGTGGTGCTGGAGAAGACTCTTGAGAGTCCCTTGGACTGCAAGGAGATCCAACCAGTCCATTCTAAAGGAGATCAGTCCTGGGTGTTCATTGGAAGGACTGATGCTAAAGCTGAAACTCCAATACTTTGGCCACTTCATGTGACGAGTTGACTCACTGGAAAAGACTCTGATGCTGGGAGGGATTGAGGGCGGGAGGAGAAGGGGACGACAGAGAATGAGATGGCTGGATGGCATCACCGACTCTATGGACATGAGTTTGAGTGAACTCCAGGAGTGGTGATGGACAGGGAGGCCTGGCGTGCTGTGATTCATGGGGTCGCAAAGAGTCGGACACAACTGAGCAACTGAACTGAACTGAACTGTCTCTCTGAGTTTTGACATCTCCAATGTTACTTACAGCTGGAAAGAAACGTTTATATATAACGAGTCACTGATGAGCTATGAAATAGAAAGGAACTTAAGTTGGTTTTAGCCGGGGAGAAATCTGGAGGAGCTTCAAACACTGTGTTGCTGAAAGCCCTACCATTTACCTCTGTTTTACTAGTTATATTTTCTGAGTATTCCTCTGGTCTACGGTATCTTTTATTAGTTGAGTGTCAACTATCTCCTTGGTGTAGAACAGAGCCCTACTCCTCCATCTCTTGGAGCAGAAAATGCAAGAAGGATTGTGACAGACGGGAAGAAGCACAGTAGCCACCAAAGGACATTATTAAAGTGGTTTTAAAAGATCTGTCAGTTTCAGAGTCAGTTTCAAAATATGTATTTCAAAGCAATGGAAACAACTCTGGCATATAGTGAGAGCTTGGTAATCGCTATTGAACAAAACGTTCTCAGCTCCTTAGAAGGCAATGGTTCACTTCATTCAATTCTTCAGAAGTAAAGAATGCGTGAATATGTCCATGTCTTGCTGTCATACTGGCAGTTTTATGGGTAGTGCTGTCCGTGAATTACAATGACAAAATTAGTATCAGGATGGGAAATCAAGAATTATGAATCTTTAGCCAGAGGCGAACTGCTGAGATATCTGATGGGATAAACAATCCCTCAGGAAAGATCAGGGCACAAATCAGAGCATATAGCAGCCTATTCTTTGGATGCTTAGATGTGGTCACACATAATAAAAGGAAAGAAACCTTTAAACAGGGCCAGCGGAAGTGCTGGCCACCATGTTCAGCAGTTAAAAGACTAGCAGATCATTTGGGTTTTCTTTTACCAGTATTCTTGCCTGGAGAATCCCATGGACAGAGGAGAGCCTGGTGGGCTACAGTCCATGGGGTCGAAAAGAGTTGGACACGACTGAGCGACTTTCACTCACTCACTCACTCACACCTTATCTTGAGCTCTCCTTGCAAAATAAATAAGGCTTCCCAGGTTCAGATGGTAAAGAATCTGCCTGCAATGCAGGAGACCTGCCTGAATTCAATCCCTGGAGGAGAGAATGGCTACCCACTCCAGTATTCTTGCCTGGAGAATCCCATGGACAGAGGAGCCTGGAAGACTATAGTCTATAGGGTTGCAAACAGTCAGACACACTGAGAGGAACAGTTTCACTTTCAGTCATGAGACCTACAGATGGAAGGTGTGACCCTGCATTCTGACCAAGGACCTAAAAAGGTCAACACATAATGCCTGAGGTCAGAAAATTCACATCTGTGGTCAAAACATATAGATCACTCCATGATCACTCCATGATCACTCCAAGAAGTGACAGCTTCCTCCTGAGAACATTGCACCCTTCTGAGGACACTGATAGTCAGGCTGGGAGCATATTGTCTTATTCACTGTGTATTATAACCAGACACCCAGTAACAGCCGGGCAGAGATGTTGTAATTTCAACTGCAGACTATTGGGTAGAGTCAGTTCAGTTCAGTTCAGTCGCTCAGTCGTGTCCGACTCTTTGCGACCCCATGAATCACAGCACGCCAGGCCTCCCTGTCCATCACCACTCCTGGAGTTCACTCAAACTCATGTCCATAGAGTCAGTGATGCCATCCAGCTATCTCATTCTCTGTCGTCCCCTTCTCCTTCCGCCCCCAATCCCTCCCAGCATCAGAGTCTTTTCCAGTGAGTCAACTCGTCGCATGAGGTAGCCAAAGTATTGCAGTTTCAGCTTTAGCATCAGTCCTTCCAATGAACACCCTGGATTGATCCCCTTTAGAATGGACTGGTTGGATCTCCTTGCAGTCCAAGGGACTCTCAAGAGTCTTCTCCAGCACCACAGTTCAAAAGCATCAATTCTTCTACGATCAGCTTTCTTCACAGTCCAACTCTCACATCCATACATGACCACGGGAAAAACCATAGCCTTGACTAGACGGACCTTTGTTGGCAAAGTAATGTCTCTGCTTTTTAATATGCTGTCTAGGTTGGTCATAACTTTCCTTCCAAGGAGTAAGTGTCTTTTAATTTCATGGCTGCAATCAGCATCCACAGTGATTTTGGAGCCCCCCAAAATAAAGTCTGACACTGTTTCCACTGTTTTCCCATCTATTTCCCATGAAGCCCTTTCCTAGGCTGAGATTCTATTGTGTGACTGCCTTGCATTCCCACTTGACTTTCTCACAACCTACTTCTGTGAACTGATACTGGGATCAAGGAGGTCGGTATACATGGATGATGTTCAAGTCAGATGTGGAAGGAATAATTGTCCATCCATTCCCCTCCCCCATGTATTCCCCTTTTCTGGTGGAAAATAAAATTCAAGATAAGGATTCAATACAATGGCCCTTACTAGTGCTTTGCTTCTGGTGAGCTGTGCTCCAGTGAAGTGTGATACAGAGCTTAACAGACAACTCTTTCTTGAAGCTCCTCTCTAGACACAAGATGTTATTAAAATTCCATTTTTAGTCTAGCTGTGCCACCGGCTTCTTTCCCAGCCCAGAGACCGTAGAGCAGAGGACCAAAATGTGGTCATCTGAATCCTGTGACTGCGGGAAGCCCAGCACCTGATTTGCCCCCTAACAGTGAAGAAACAGCACAGCCCATTATGCAGACTGTTCCTAAGAGGAAGCTCCTTAAATGGTGTGTTAAGTTCTTTCTCTTAGCAAGATTTTAAAAAAGAAAAACAATCTTCGATGTGGTCCATAAAACAGCGTTTTAAAACTTGGAAGTGAAGACCAACTTGTTTCCTCTGACCCTGACCATAGCCAACATGATCCAACGAAATAAACCTGGGACTGGTGGCTGCCAAACAGGAAGGGGTTGGGGGAGGGACGGAGTGGGAGATTGGTGTTAGCAAATGTAAGCTTTTATATAGAGAGACTGTATAGACAGTAAGGTCTTGTTATATAGCACAGAGAACTATATTCAATACCCTATGATAAAACATAATGGGGAAAAGTGAAAGTGAAGTCGCTCAGTCGTGTCCAACTCTTTACGACCCCATGGACTGTAGCCTACCAGGCTCCTCCGTTGATGGGATTTTCCAGGCAAGAATATTGGAGTGGGTTGCCATTGCCTTCTCCAATATGTATTAAAAAAAATAAATATACATATGGATATATATAGGGCTTACCAGGTGGTGTAGTGGTAACGAATCCTCATGCCAATGTAGGAGACCCAAGAGATGCACATTCCATCCCTGGGTCGGGAAGATTCCCTGGAGGAGGGCATAGCAACCCACTCCAGTATTCTTGCCTGGAAAATCCTATGGACAGAGGAGCCTGGAGGGCTACAGTCCAAAGGGTCGTAAAGAGATGGACACAGCTGAAGTTTCTTAGCACACACACATAACTGAATCACTTTGCTCTTTAGCAGTAATTAACACAATATTGTAAATCAACTATACTTCAATTAAAAAAAATAAACCTCAGGTTACTGTGCATAGATGCATGGTCATGGAGAGAAACAGCAGAAAGAAGTGGACACTTGGTAAAAAAACTAATAAGAGCAAGATGAAAAAAATAATGAACTGCATCAAAGTGAAATGTTCCATTCATAGAAAAAAAAAAAAAACTTTGTGGACTCTTTTCCTAGATCTGCTCTTTCGGACTTTCAAAAATGGTGAGGGCTACATGTTCTAAAGTACTTGGACTCAGCTCAAGCAGACTGGGTCATTTCATCTTTTTTTAAATCAATTTTTATTGGAGTATATTTGGTTTACAATATTGTGTTAATTTCTGCTGTACAGTGAAGTGAATCGGCTATATGTATGTATATGTATATCCCCTCTTTTTTGGATTTCCTTCCCATTTATGTCGCCACAGAGCACTGAGTAGAATTCCCTGTACTATTCAGTATGTTCTCATTAGTTACCTATTTTATGTGTGTGTGTTAGTTGCTCAGTCATGTCTGATTCTTTTTTGACCACATGGAGTACATCACCAGGCTCCTCTGTCCATGGAATTCTCCAGGCAAGAATACTGGAGTGGATTGCCATTTCTTCCTCCAGGGGATCTTCCTGACTAAGGGATTGAACCTGAGGCTCCTGTGTTCCCTGCATTGGCAGGCAGATTCTTTACAATCTGGAAAGCCCCTTATCTATTTTATACATAGTATTAATACTGTACATGAGTCAGTCCCAATCTCCCAATTCTTCCCACTCCCTACCCCCTTTCCCCTTTGGTATCCATATATTGTGTCATTTCATCTTTTTTTATTTTAATTTTGTATTGGAGTATAGCTGATTAACAGTGTTGTGATAGTTTCAGGTGAATAGCAAAGGGATTCAGCCATACATGTGCATATATCCATTCTCTCCCAAACTCCCCTCCCATCCAAGCTGCCACATAACATTGAGCAGGGTTCCCTGTGCTATACAGTAGGTCCTTTTTTTTTATTGGAGGCTAATTATTTTACAATATTATATTGGTTGGTTTTGCCATACATTGACATGAATCCGCCCCGGGTGTATAGATCTCTGTCCATCTTGACAGAGATCTCCTCAAGAAAAGATTCCCTGAATTATACTGCAGGGAATTAAGTTCCTCTTGTTGAATCTCAATTTATAAATATTTGAGAGAAAACTCAATCTGACCAAGAATGTATTTTTACTTGGGCAGTGTTCCTTCTCTTATGATGCATTGTTATCAATGGGGGTTTAACTTTTACCTTTCACTTATCAATAGCTTATTGGAGAAAAAATTGACATTAGATAGAAAGGAAAGCTATACATTAAGTTGGTTTTTTTTTTCATTTTTGTTTTGGCCCATTAGACTCTCAGTTCAGTTCAGTCGCTCAGTCGTGTCTGACTCTTTGTGACCCCATGAATCACAGCACGCCAGGCCTCCCTGTCTATCACCACTCCCGGAGTTCACTCAAACTCATGTCCATCGAGTAGGTGATGCCATCCAGCCATCTCATTCTCTGTCGTCCCCTTCTCCTCCTGCCCCCAATCCTTCCCAGCATCAGAGTCTTTTCCAGTGAGTCAACTCGACGCATAAGGTGGCCAAAGTATTGGAGTTTCAGCTTTAGCATCAGTTTAGACTTCATTTTTTTTTATCCTGTTTTTTTTCTTTTGGTATTATGTAACATAGTTCTATAATGGTCAGTTCACTTATTTATGTAATGATTCTTTTTGTGTATCTCATATGTACCTATTGCTAAGTATTTTAAGCCTAAGGGAAGGATGTTCTTTTATTTCAAGGACTCCATGGTCTGCTGAAGGAGATGTACTTATAGGCAGTGATGACAATGTAGAGTGATCGTTGACGGCATGAAAGATGTATCACAGTGGGAGATGAGTGTGTGTAAGCTCTGTAGGGAATGGAGACATCAGAGGTGGCCATGAAAATGTTACTTCTCTGTAAAAAACTCACTGTGATGAAAATTGTAAAAGAAATGATACAAAGGTACATAGTAAAATTAATTATGATGTTATACTCTTCCATACATTTTTCTATGCATATGGCTATAGATAATTTTTTCTCTCTTTCTTTTATCTTTTAAATTATGAAAATATGATAACTCATTGACAGGAGACTTGGAAAATACAGAACAAGGTTACATATACATGCTAAATCACTTCAATCCTGTCTGACTCTTTGCAAGCCTATGGACTATAGCCTGCCAGACTCCTCTGTCCAAGGGATTCTTCAGGCAAGAATACAGGAATGGGTTGCCATGCCTTCTTCCAGGGGATCTTCCTGACCAAGGGATTGAACCCAAATCTCCTGCATTACTGGCGGATTCTTTACTGCTGAGCCATGGGTGAAATGCAAGGTTACATATAGTTCCACTATATATTACAGTTATTTTTAAGTAGATAAATTAAGATTTTTAGTTGGAGTTTCAATAGCACAGTCTCAAAAATTAATAGAATGAAGATACAGAGTAGAAGGATATAGTAGACCTGACAAGAACTATGAACCAGTTCAACATAATTAAGATTTATAGAATTTTCACACAACAGTAGGATACAAATTCTATTCCCATACACTATAAACTAGAAGACAGTGGAACATATCTAGGGACAATAGACCAAGTGCAAAAATTTGATCATCTAAAGTTACTGAAGTCATGCAGAGACTGTTCTCTTATCACTGTGGAATTATGTTAGAAATCAGTATCAAAAGATATTTGAAAATAACCCACATATTTTCAAGTGCGATGTGACATTTACCAAGAGAGACCTTCAACTTAGCCTAGATAATTTTTAAAAAGTGATAACATGCTCATTCTTTTGTTGTTACTGGGTTGAATTTATTTCCTTCCTTCTTAAAAATAAAGAAGAAAAAGGAGAAAATACTCACATTTATACAAAGTCATGTGAGTCCAAAATAACACTCATCAACTCACAGAATGAGCAGACATGGAGTGACCAACACACATCACTGGCGTTTGTGTCACATCTGACCATCTGACACACTCATTTTCCAAGAACTCTCACTCTGATTTCAAATAGTGGGTTTTATCTTAAGAGCTTCATGGATCCTCCAAGATGGATGTATTTTTGGTCTAATGTTTTTGCATCAAAGAAGAAGTCGTCTTCCTGATGCACCATTGATAATAGTTCTGTCTAACGAGCTGCAAAGTTCAGCAAGAGGCTGGCAGCATGGAGCAAGCAAACATCACACATGCCAGCCCGTGAAATCAGAATGCCTGCAAGTTAAGGGAATGTCTCACTCCTGGTGACTTCTAGAGGAGGCACAGTTCTTGGCACTTTTGTCCCAAGAGTGCCCTCTGCTAGAGCTCCTGTCCAACCTACAAAGCAGCAGTCAGCAGGCGAACAGAGCAGGAGGTTAGGGAGGTGAGCTGCTCTCTCGGTGGGTGCTTTGTGGAGGTGGGGTGTGCCCAGATATCAGGATATCCTTCTCTGGAGCCAGGAGGGGGTTAGCAAGGTGAACTCCCTCAGTTATTGTTCAGTTACTAAGTCGTGTCTGACTCTTTGCAACCCCATGGACTGCAGCACACCAGCCTTCCCTGTGCTTCATAATTTCCCAGAGTTTGTTCAAATTCATGCCCACTGAATCGGTGATACCATCCAACCATCTCATCCTCTGTCGCCCCCTTCTCCTCCCAGCATCTTTCCCAGCATCAAGGTCTTTTCCAATGAGTCAGCTTTTCCCATCAGGTGGCCAAAGTATTGGAGCTTCAGCTTCAGCATCAGTCCTTCCAATGAATATTCAGGGTTGATTTTCTTTCAGTTCAGTTCAGTTCAGTTCAGTCGCTCAGTCGTGTCCGACTCTCCGCGACCCCATGAATCACAGCACGCCAGGCCTCCCTGTCCATCACCAACTCCCGGAGTACACTCAAACTCATGTCCACAGAGTCGGTGATGCCATCCAGCCATCTCATTCTCCGTCGTCCCCTTCTCCTCCCGCCCCCAACCTTTCCCAGCATCAGAGTCTTTTCCAGTGAGGCAACTCGTCGCATGAGGTGGCCAAAGTATTGCAGTTTCAGCTTTAGCATCAGTCCCTCCAATGAACATCCAGGATTGATCTCCCTTAGAATGGACTGGTTGGATCTCCTTCTTCTTGAAGTCCAAAGGATTCTCAAAGAGTTTTCTCCAGCACCACAATTCGAAAGCATCAGTTCTTCAGTAGTCAGCTTTCCTTATGGGCCAACTCTCACATCTGTACATGACTACTTGAAAAATCATAGCTTTGAGTATACAGACCTTTGTCGGCAAATGTTTACCCATAAATTCCACTGAAAAGGAGTTGAAATATACCTTCCTTTTCCTGTTAACCCCACTTCTTCTGAGGGGAAATATGAGTAGTTGTCAGTATCTATACAATGACAAAGCTCGTAGATATCAGTTTGGAAGCCTCATCTCTCATGAGAACTTGCAGGATGAAACATCCTTTTTGATAGTAATCTTTTGTTGTGATGAATCACCTGGTGGAAAGGGGGTCTTTATCATTTGCAACTTAAAGGCTGAGGTTTGTGACGCCTCAGTGTGTGCATTTCAGAGGAAGACTGATTGACCCTTGGATTTCCATGGTGCCTTCACCCTGTTTAGGAAAGACAGTTACTGTGGAGGGGGCTGTGGGGAGGGTCCACAGGAGCTGAAAATGCACCCGCACTCCAAAGAGTTTCTGCTATAAGGAAGAGAGCCACTCATCTTTAGACCTTGAAGGAAATTTGGAGTTGATGTCATCTAAAGCCCACTAAAAAATAAGAAATGATAATTATGTGACGTGACAGTTGCAATAGTTCACACTAGGGTGATAATCGTAATGCAATATAACACTTCCAACTTACTCAACATTATGTGTAAATAATATCTTAATAAATCTTGGAAGAAAAGTGAAAAAAATAAAACTAAGGAAATTGAGACTCAGAGATTGTTTCTAACTCAGCTTGGGTTCAGTTCAGTTCAGTTCAGTTCAGTCGCGCAGTCGTGTCCGACTCTCTGCGACCCTGTGAATCACAGCACTCCAGGCCTCCTGTCCATCACCAACTCCTGGAGTTCACTCAAACTCATGTCCATTGAGTCGGTGATACCATCCAGCCATCTCATTCTCTGTCATCCCCTTCTCCTCCCACCCCCAATCCTTCCCAGCATCAGAGTCTTTTCCAGTGAGTCAACTCGTCGCATGAGGTGGCCAAAGTATTGGAGTTTCAGCTTTAGCATCAGTCCTTCCAATGAACACCCAGGATTGATCTCCTTTAGAATGGACTGGTTGGATCTCCTTGCAGTCCAAGGGACTCTCAAGAGTCTTCTCCAACACCACAGTTCAAAAGCATCAATTCTTCGGCGATCAGCTTTCTTCACAGTCCAACTCTCACATCCATACACGACCACGGGAAAAACCATAGCCTTGACTAGGCGGACCTTGGTTGGCAAAGTAATGTCTCTGCTTTTTAATATGCTATCTAGGTTGGTCATAACTTTCCTTCCAAGGAGTAAGCGTCTTTTAATTTCCTGGCTGCAATCAGCATCCGCAGTGAAGCTTGGGTTAGAGACAGTATTTCAGCTTTTCATCTAGTGATCTGTTGAAAACAGTGTGCTCGTCCTTCTTCTTTGAAGGAGAGAGAGAGAAGCTCTTTGATGATGTGATGAACAAGGGACTAAAAGGAAAGCTCTCCACCTACAGGTCTGGGACTACTTATGAGTAAACGCTCTGCTTTTCTTCCCATCAGAACCAGCTTCCCGTTGAGAGCAAGCTGTGATGGTTGAATAGGGTTTCACTTTCAACCTCAGGCTGACAGACATGGTCATGATTCACTAGGATTCTCTGTGAACAGAAGTAACTTGGCTTCTCACACCTCCAGGGACCGCTGGACGGTGGTGGTTGAGCTGTCTCAGTCCCAGATTCTTCTGGCCCGTCTGCTGCATTTGAGAGCATGTGTTGGATGGCCATCTGTGCTGGGAATGACATGGGCATCTTACCCGCTGACATGGGGCAGCCATAGGTGATGAGTGGGGCCAGAGCCACCCCTGTATGGACAGGAGTGAAAACAAGGAGTGGCTGCAGAGTGCTTTGAGTTGCATCCTCTTTCAATGCACTGATGAAAAACTCTTAACGGCTGAGTTCTGGGCTCAGGTTTCCGAGTTCTACTCAGTTTCATGTTGAACAAAGGGACTTAAACCTAAGAGACAAGGATGCCAAGGAATAAACAGGAAGCTTGTGTGCGTTTGGGGCTTCCCAGGTGGCGCAGTGGTAAAGAATTCTCCTGCCATTGCAGAGACGTGGTTCGATCCCTGGGTCGGGAAGATTCCCCTGGAGAAGGAAACGGCAACCCGCTCCAATCTTCTTGCCTGAAAAAGGTGTGTTTTGTTTTCTGAAGGGATTTTTAAGAAATCTGGTTGTCTTACAAAAAGTCTTGTTGAGAATCCTGTGTGTCCATGACCCTGCTAGCTTGCCTGCAACAAGCAACTCAAACAGTACAATTTCAAGCTTAGGAATTGTTTGGTTCCAAGTAACAGAGACGGACTCCAACTAGCAGATGCTAAGAAGTGCAATTTGTTGGGAGGACATGAGGTTATCTCTTGGCGACCATGGGCAGGAAGAAGAGCCAGGGTGCATGGAGTCCTGGAATGAGGGGCTGGAGCTGAGGCAGTAAGCAGCCTTCTCTCTGGGGACCGGACGGGGGCTCTTCTCTGCTTCTCTGCTTTTTGGCGTCAGTTTTCTTGCTGCAGATGGCTTTTGCGGCTTCACTGGGACCTTGGCTCTATGACACTTCCCACTCTTAGGGCTCCCAACCAGCTGAGCCAGGTTCTAGGTTCACCTTCCAAATTTCTAAGGGAGAGGCACCAACAGGCTCAGCTTACTGGAGACCAGCTCTCCTTGTCCATCCTCAGTTCCACTAACTCTGGCCGGGAGCTCATTGGCGTGTGGAGTGAGCTGGCTGCTGGAGCCCTGAGCTGCGGGTGGGAGAGACGGTTCTCAGAGGAGTGTGGTTTGTGGCGACGACCAGCCCGATGGCAGCCCCCAGCAGTTGTCATTCTTGGAAGGAGCTCAGATGGATCCGGAGACATTGCAGAACGCCCTCAACATCTTAAATTTAGTGGGGTAAGCAAAACTGTCTCACAGATGGGAAAATGAGGGCTGAGGTGTCAGTAAATCATCTAAGTCAGTTTGAAACCTGAGTTGCTGGCTCCTTGGCTCAGTCTCCACCATGTGAAATATTTCTCACTTGCACCGTGAGGGCTGGCTGGCCGCGGACGCTCCGTGTCTTTCAGAGAGACATCGTGAAGTTTGTCCAGATAAACGGCAGTGAAGGCAGGCTGAAATCAAGTAGATCCATGGCTGATGCACCAACACAGTAAATAAAACAGCCCTTCCCCAAAGTGCAAGCTGGCTCACGAGGGAGAGTCTTGGTCCCCTTGGGGAAACGTTCGCCCCAGATTGAACAGTGGTGGCTCGGCTCAGTCTGGTTGAGTCTGGCATTTTGTCGTCAATAAAAATGACTTATTAAATATCACTTTGAAATATTCTTCCATCATTCTGAAAGTATGCACTTTACTCATCTGAAAAATATAACCAACTTGCCAGTTTCTAAGTTGAGATTTGTGTGTACTGCCTAGAATAACATTGACTCAGTATTCCTTTGAACATCCAACTTTGGTCATGTTTCCCCCTTCAATATTCCTTTTCTATACCCTTATTGCAGTGTTCCATGCATGGGTGCATACACACATGTACACACACATACACACATGTACACATATACATGCATGTACCTGCACACAGGCAGATGTGCATGCTTTTTTTCTGTGTGTCAAAAATGACCAGGAATCAATGAACAGAGTCTTTTGAACTAAACAAGCTCTGGAGATGAACCTCTGCATCAGAGGTTAAGTCAAGTTTCAGACAAGTCCATCTCTTTTTATGTGAGGCACTGCATTTGTCCTCTGCAGAACTTGGGGACAAATTCTTACATCATAGCTTGTTGCAGAAAGTGTTTAGCAGCACGTTCAAGTTAAATTTCAGCCAGAAAAGGTACACGGCACTTTTCTAAGAAGAGAAACTTTCTGTTCTAATAGAACGAGTGCTCCAATTCCCTTTTTAAGACACGGTTTATGAAAGACCCTCGGATAAGCTATGGGGGATATCTTTTTAAAATTTGTACTTTATTTTGTTTTTTCATATTTTCTTGGCCGTCCACATGGCATGTGGGATCTTAGTTCTCTGACCAGGGATCAAACCCGTGCCCCTTGCGTCGGAAGCCCAGAATGTTAACCACTGGAGTGCCAGGGAAGTCCCGGCTATAGTGGATTCTTAAGAAAAGCACCCGGGTCCTGTTCTTCATTGTTTTCTGATTCTAAACACCTGTGGTGTGATGAATCTTTATGAGAACTATTGTCTCCCAAGCTCATGTGACGAAAACAAAAATTCCAGGACGTTTGGGCGCAGAGACACTGCCTTGGCAAGAACCTTCTTTAACAGATCTGTGCACAGCTGTTATTTCTTTTTCCGCCCCATTTCCTCACTGGACCCCACCTTCCACTCCATCCCCACCTTACCCCATGCCCCCCAAGAGGGCAAATGTATTTCCTCCTGGCCTGCCTACCTAGCATAAAAAGAAGAAGTGAAATAGCAGTCGCTATAAAGATTTATGAACCCTCCTCCACAGAGCAGTCACAGCCCAGGGGCCAAGACAGGTATGATCACATTTCATCCTCACTCAGCCCTGGGAGGAAGGTTTCATTACCAGGCCGGATAGGAAATCTGCCTGACTCTAAGCCCCACGCTTTTAACCATCAAACTGAATTTTTCATTCACAGCAGTATTTTGAATAGTCCTTTTGAGTAAAGTAATCACCAAAGAATTATGCTTTTGAACTGTGGTGCTGGAGAAGACTCTTGAGAGTCCCTTGGACTGCAAGGAGATCCAACCTGTCCATTCTAAAGGAGATCAATCCTGGGTGTTCATTGGAAGGACTGATGCTAAAGCTGAAACCCCAGTGCTTTGGCCACCTCATGCGATGAGTTGACTCACTGGAAAAGACTCTGATGCTGGGAGGGATTGGGGATGGGAGGAGACGGGGACAACAGAGAATGAGATGGCTGGATGGCATCACCGACTCGATGGACACGAGTTTGAGTGAACTTCGGGAGTTGGTGATGGACAGGGAGGCCTGGCGTGCTGTGATTCATGGGGTCGGCAAGAGTCAGACACGACTGAGCGACTGAACTGAACTGAACTGAATCCTTGAGTGCTCTATTCCAAGGGTGCTAGTGGGAACTTTCCAAGGAGCATCCCCAGTCTTCGGCTCCAGCTTTGAATACCATCCCAGCATCAGACCCAAAGAGCAACTGTTCCACCTGGGCTCAGCTAAACTGTCTGGAGCAAATCTAGCTTCAGATGCACAAATAATCGTGTCAGGATTGGCCCACCTTCTTGTGGGCCATTATTATTTTATCTCATAATTATTATTATCTTGTGGGCCTTATGGTAGATTATTATTTTGTTTACACTTTATCATCCCCAGCAAATAGAGGTGTGCCTGCCTAAAGAGAGAAAATAAATCCCAGAAAAATGTGAGTTACAAAGAGAATGACTTTGAAGTGAATATTCTTTAGATTTGTGGGAGAAAAATGGGAAATGAGTACCAGAGGGCCACAGAGGCTGATCTGTGATTAAAAATTCATAATTTAATTTAATTTTCAACCTCATTTTGTCCAATTGCTTTTATTTCAGAGGCAGGGAAACTGAAGAGAGAAGTGAAATAACTTGTCAATGCTATTCTAATTTGTGAGGTTGGATATGGTCAAAATATATTAGGAAATGCAGTACAACTTGATAATCAGCATGTAAAGAAAAACTAGTTTTTGATAAAGTGATAGTAAACTGAAAATTCTTATTATTTAATGCTCAAATATTTGCAACACAACTTTCTGAGACTAAAACCTATCATTTGATAATAACTATCAAATGAAGTCATTAAAAGGGACTGTGCAATAAAAAGACACTTTACAGAAACATGCTTTATTTAACTTTAGTTTCACAAATATTTATCGAACGAACATCTACTGTGTGTCAGGTCGGAGGTAAGGAGCTATGACTTCACAAATGAAGTCATAGTTTTTTCCTGTTAAGAATCTATAATCTAGTGGATGATCACTTTAAAATGATTACTTTAACATGTAACAGGAGTGGAGACAGTCTTTCGAAAAAATCTAGCTATTTTGCAAGTGTATCAGAAGTTCTAAACCACCTCATTTATATGAAAGATCACACCCACACCCACACACACAATACCTTTCCAATACATATTAATGTGACTGTCAAAACTGTGTCCAGTCTGAGACCTTACTCCACTTACAAGCTAAGAAGATAACCGCCCACAATCCCATGAATGCTGATAGAAGATACAAGATGCCTAAATCAGACACAGAACTTTATCGCTTACAGCAGTAGCAGTATTAAGAAAATCAGCATTTCCCTGTGCTGTTTCCCCAAGACTCTGGCCCCCACGGAGACATGAAGAGGGACAGGGGATCCCTGCACACAGAGGTTTACATTACAGGGAAGGGGCAGAACCCAGATTTTTCATAATGAGTGGGGATCATGTCTTTCCTTTGCTCCTGAGGAAGTACTGCTTTAGTAGTGGTGAGCAATAAGCATACCTGTCCTTACTCTAGAAATAGACACTATCTCCATCCTTCAGTTTATAAACAAACCCGCCCTTTGCTCTGAAAGAGAATTGTCTCTATCTTCCAAGGTGATCGGTATAAAAGCATCCTTAAAAAAAGATAGTCCAAAACAATGACAGCTTCTCTACTCACAAGACCTGTGGAAACCCAAGAGATCCAAGGAAAATTGTCTCCCAATAGTTTTCCTGTTATTTTAGTACCAACATTATAGATGTTTTCATGACTAAAGTTTACATAAACCATTAGAACATCATGTAAGGCTCTTGATATCTGATGAATTATATAGATTCTTGTTCATATAACCACCAAAGCTATAAAGTACATTCATATTGACACTCCTCTTTCCAAACTCATGACTTGATTACTTGTAAAAGGAAATGAACACACTAGAAATTTGAAAATGAAAAACTGCTTATCATTCCCATGAAACATGCTTCAAACTAAATCAAGGATCCTCCATGGCTAATATAGCAGGAAGATAGTTGCTTTATAATCTCTCAATTGTAAGGGACTCAGAGAAAGGCCATCAATTCTTAGATGAAATTAGTTAATCTGTTAAATCTCCAAGTTTCAAATTATCTTAAGTAAACATCTATCTAAAACTAGAATCTATGAATATGCCCCTCATCCTATAAAAGTTAATGTTGATTATTGGTGTGATATATAGACTTTTTTGAGGTATCTTAAAGGAAAATACACAGAAGAACTGTACAAAAAAGATCTTCACGATGAAGATAATCACGATGGCGTGATCACTCACCTGGAGCCAGACATCTTGGAATGTGAAGTCAAGTGGGCCTTAGAGAGCATCACTACGAACAAAGCTAGTGGAGGTGATGGAATTCCAGTTGAGCTATTTCAAATCCTGAAAGATGATGCTGTGAAAGTGCTGCAGTCAATATGCCAGCAAATTTGGAATACTCAGCAGTGGCCACAGGACTGGAAAAGGTCAGTCTTCATTCCAATCCCAAAGAAAGGCAATGACAAAGAATGTGCAAACTACCACACAATTGCACTCATCTCACACGCTAGTAAAGTCATGCTCAAAATTCTCCAAGCCAGGCTTCAGCAATATGTGAACCGTGAACTTCCAGATGTTCAAGCAGGTTTTAGAAAAGGCAGAGGAACCAGAAATCAAATAGCCAACATCCACTGGATCATGGAGAAAGCAAGAGAGTTCCAGAAAAACATCTATTTCTGCTTCATTGACTATGCCAAAGCCTTTGACTGTGTGGATCACAATAAACTGTGGAGCATTCTGAAAGACATGGGAATCCCAGACCACCTGACCTGCTTCTTGAGAAACCTGTATGCAGGACAGGAAGCAACAGTTAGAACTGGTCATGGAACAACAGACTGGTTCCAAATAGGAAAAGGAGTACGTCAAGGTTGTATATTGTCACCCTACTTATTTAACTTATATGCAGAGTACATCATGAGGAACGCTGGGCTGGAAGAAGCACCAGCTGGAATCAAGATTGCCGGGAGAAATATCAATAACCTCAGATATGCAGATGACCCCACCCTTATGACAGAGAGTGAAGAGGAACTAATAAGCCTCTTGATGAAAGTGAAAGAGGAGAGTGAAAAGGTTGGCTTGAAGCTCAACATTCAGAAAACGAAGATCATGGCATCTGGTCCCATCACTTCATGCAAAATAGATGGGGAAACAGTGGAAACAGTGTCAGACTTTATTTTGGGGGGCTCCAAAATCACTACAGGTGCTGATTGCAGCCAGGAAATTAAAAGACACTTACTCCTTGGAAGGAAAGTTATGACCAGCCTAGATAGCATATCAAATAGCAGAGACATTACTTTGCCAACCAAGGTCCGTCTAGTCAAGGCTATGGTTTTTCCCGTGGTCATGTATGGATGTGAGAGTTGGACTGTGAAGAAAGCTGATCGCCGAAGAATTGATGCTTTTGAACTGTGGTGTTGGAGAAGAGTCTTGAGAGTCCCTTGGACTGCTAGGAGATCCAACCAGTCCATTCTAGAGGAGATCAATCCTGGGTGTTCATTGGAAGGACTGATGCTAAAGCTGAAACTGCAATACTTTGGCCACCTCATGCGAAGAGTTGACTCACTGGAAAAGACTCTGATGCTAGGAGGGATTGGGGGTGGGAGGAGACGGGGACGACAGAGAATGAGATGGATGGATGGCATCACCGACTCAATGGACATGAGTTTGAGTGAACTCTGGGAGTTGGTGATGGACAGGGAGGCCTGGCGTGCTGTGATTCATGGGGTCGCAAAGAGTCGGACACGACTGAGCGACTGAAATGAACTGAACTGAACTGAAAGGAAAAGCAAATCATCAAAGTTAAAGAGATGGGAAAAATTAAGTTTGCTTAAAAATTCAACCTTGACTGCTATTGTGATTATGCCTTTTTTCTCTGGAGTCATGTCTTAAAAACAAAATTGTGCCTGATGATCTGTGGTTAAAAATCCACTTGCCATTGCCAAGGACGCTGGTTTGATCCCTGGTCTGGGAACTAAGATCCCACTTGCCATGAAGCAATTAAGCCCCCACACCATAACCAGAGAGAAGCCTGTGTACCACAACTAAGACTCGATGTAGCCAAACAAATAAATATATATTTTGTAATAGTTGATTATGTTCCTAGAGTGGCTTCATTGTGGATGAGCTGGCTGACGTTCAGTATTCATCCCGACATCGATTCTTATGATGTAATGTTAGAGAAGGATCCCATCTTTGTGGTTCAGAGAGATGTTTCCTGCTTTCACTTATCCCCTCCTCCTCGGGGTGTATTATTGCCCTTCCTATAATTGAGCTATATCTGCACTGGCCTCCCAGAACACTGAAATCCATTCTTTTGTTCAGCCAACAAATCTACTCGTTGTAACTTATAAGAAGCAAGTATTCCCTACAGCAGGGGAAGTAGGGAACTAGTTCCTCCAGGGCAAAAATCACTAATAGTAAATACCTTCAGTAGCACACACTGATACTGGCCTTCTTATTAAACATATAGTTTTGTTTCATAAAGGCAACATTGTCTTATGGCCCATAAAGAGCCCAATCTGCTTATTTTATCATACTGGGAGTATGCTTGCTTATTGTATAACTACAATGCTTGGATCACCAAGATTTTGCCCCACTTTTCAAAGACACGATGAAGAGTAGGGCTTCTTTAAAGTATGGCTACTTTAAATTTTTCTTAAGTATATATAGGTTCAGTAAAGCACCTTTGGAAAACATTGACTGATAATTTTAAAGCCTATAAGATGAATAGATTCATGTGGGTGGGACTTGCTTTCTGGAAGACTTCCTTCTTACTAAGGAAAAGTATCCTGAATGTCAAGTACATGTTGGAACTTTGATATAAACCTTTTCCCTTCCTTTTATTAATCTCGTCCTTTAAGGTAGAAATTTTAACATTCATTTTATAGGTCAGGAGTCTGAGTCTTGGACAGGTTAAATGGCAATGCCCCAGGACATCTAGCTAGCAAGCCTATGATCTTTTTTCTTTTTGCCACAATTGCTTCTTTTCCACTGACAGATTTACAAAAATGCACCATTATCTCAACTTCTACACAACCACAGGATGTTTTCCTTCCAGATTTTTCCATGGATTACTCCCTAATTCTCTTGGTCCCTTCTCAGATGCTACTTTTAGTTGTTTTATTCCTTTGGGTACTTAGTACAAGCTAACTTACTCAATATTTTTCCCCATTTATTTTGTTTATTATCTGTTCTGCCCTGGCTAAAGAGCCAGCCACATGAGGTCAGGAATTTTTGCCTGTTTAGTGTTGAGCTTAAAAAAGCTTCTGGCAGGTAGTAGGAGATCAAAAATATTAATCAAGTGAATGGGTGAATCATAAACCTAAGTTCTATACTCCCATCTAAATGCACCATGTATGGGAGGCTCAGTGTGCCTCTTGAAAAGTAGGGAAAGGGAGACTCTATTCTATGATCACAATAGTGAAGAAAATGCTTCCACTTCTACCAAAAGAAGAAAGGAGTACGGTTTCTGTCCTTGAGAGACTGCAAACTAATCATGGAGACTAAACATACAATGCATGGGAAAAAATAGACTGGATATCAACAGGAACAGTTAAATCTAGCAAGGACTGATTTCTAGAAATGGAGAGTCAAGGAGCTTTATCAGAAAAGTATCAGTTATGTAGAAATGAATGAATTCACACCTGAACACTAGAAAGCATTTTTAAGGATATACTTATCTACACCTTATAGAGTAAGTATTAACATTTGAAGTGATTCATTGGTGAAGAATCCGTTTGCCAAGCAGGGGACACAGGTTCGATTTTAGGGTTGGGAAGATCCCCTGGAGAAGGAAATGGCAGCCCACTCCAGTATTCTTGCCTGGGCAATCCCACGGGACAGAGGAGCCTGGCAGGCTACAGTCCGTCGGGTCACAAAAGAGTGGGACACATCCTAGCGACTAGACAGTAGCACATGAGAAGGGCCTCAAGCCATGTATTGCGAATGTTGAGTCTGTCATGAGGGCACATGAAAATTATTTCTCAGCAAAGACTTTGTCCCTCGAAGAAGCACAGTTCCACCGAGTAACAGCATCAGCAACTGAGAGAGAAAGCTGAAACTGCTAGGAACACTCTGAACAAGCAGAAGGTAAACACCTGGCTGGGATCTGGCCGCCACCTGATGAAAACCAATTATATTTGGTAGAGGTGGCGAGTGACGGAAGGAAATAAAGTTAACTGGAAAATAACCCAAGACGTTTGCTTTCAGTCTCTCTGCTGTTTTATGTCTCTCTCATTTGTCCCTCTTCCAATCAAAATGTCCCTCTCATTTCTTAGAAGAGCAATCATACCCCAACTGCAGGTATGAGTTCCAAAGGCAGTTCTCCATAAAAACTAACCAGGAGGTAACTTCTTACTAGTTTGGTTGTGATCTTGAGCTGTCTATAAACTGTTTCATATCCTTTGGAATAAAAAAACTACACAAAGTTGGCAGATACTATGGTGGCAGATAGTACTTTCAATTGCCTAAAAATAATCCCAGTTTCACTTCAGATATTTAGAAGCTTCTATTTTCCTCTATTTTTCTATTTTTTCCTCTTCCTACTCATTAAACCTTCCGGTAAAACAATAAGCAATTTGTTCATGGGTGTAGAATAAATTCAAGATTCAAAATAACAAAACATAGTTGGGGGAACCTACATGGTGGTAGACATCAAAGAGCCTTGTATTAAGTGTTCAACACATTGAGATAGTAAGGGAATATGCAAATTTCTGGAAGAAAAGTCCAAAAGAGGTGTTTGCATTACTCTGGTGGTGGTGGTTTAGTTGCAAAGTCGTGTCTGATTCTTGCAACCCCATGGACTGTAGCCTGCCAGGCTCCTCTCTCCATGGGATTTCCGAGGCAAGAATACTGGAGTGGGTTGCCATTTCCTTCTTCAGGGGATCTTCCTGATCCAGAAATCGAACCTGCATTTCCTACATTGCAGGTAGATTCTTTACCACCAAGCCACCAGGGAAGACCTTGCATTACATTGGAAGGCACTGTGTTCATTTAATGTAACGTACATCGAGCCACATTCTAGAAGCACAGCTACAAGGTGAAGCAGCTTCTTGAGACCAAATCACACCTGTCATTTAGAAAGCAGTGAACTTGATCCCATTTAGAAAGCAGTGAACTTGATCCCATGCTTCCCTAACTTCAACGCACTTCACTTTGTAACTCAGAGATAAAATATACTTTAAGTGGAGAATACACACAGCAGTAGCTGCATGTTGCATTATACCAGATCATTGAGTCTCATGGTAAAATACTGAATACCTCCAATACATGTCTATTTATTTATTTGGAAATTACTTAACATACAAAATAGCATATAAACTAAAACATGTACAAATTAGAACCAAAATGTTCTAAAAAGAGAACACTTTAAAGAAGAAAGTTAAGATGGAATCAGCAGTACTTTTAAATGCCTTGCTAACCATGATGGCTTCATTTTACTGTGAGTTAACAGAAAGCACAACATAAACTCAGCCAAGGTTCACCTTTAATGATAATGGAATTGAGTCTTCCTGATGATTTCAAATATTTTCTGCCCAGTTCTTCACAGATGTAGTGAGATTATCACTGTCTTAAGCTCACAAAAGTCAAAGTCAAAGTGTTAGTCGCACAGCCACATCTGACTCTGCAATCCCGTGGACTGTAGCCCACCAGGCTCCTCTGCCCTTGGAATTTCCCAGGCAAAAATATTGGAGTGGGTTGCCATTTCCTTTCTCCAGGGAATCTTCCCAACCCAGGGATCGAACCCATGTCTCCGTATTTTAGATTCTTTACCACCTGAGCCACCAGGGACATCTTTAAGCTCGCAACGCAGTTGACAAAGAGCTTTCCCAGGAAGAAAAGGGTCAGCTCTGCCATCTTTGCTGGAGTTAATTTCACTGTGTTATCTTTCATCGTGATCTCTTCGCAGGATTAATTTTAAGCTTGTATTTTGTGATGGTTGATTCAGTTAAAACTAGATGATTTCATCTTTAAATCCTTTCCACAAGGGCTCACATAAATGCCATTCACAGTAATGATCCAAGAGAACAGGAAGGATCCTAGTGGACCACCTCTTCCTCCTTCTCCTGACCTCCCCTCACCATCTCAAGGGGCCATGGCAATCCACCACATACATGTTAATAAATCTAAAGATCTTTCTTATTTTTATGTAAATACAGAAGATCTAATATATTCCTTTCCAATCATGCTTGTGGGGCCTTAAACATTGGACATTTCTGCTTTTCAAATATGCTGCTGCTGCTGCTAAGTCACTTCAGTCGTGTCCGACTCTGTGTGACCCCATAGACGGAAGCCCACCAGGCTCCCCCATCCCTGGGATTCTCCAGGCAAGAACACTGGAGTGGGTTGCCATTTCCTTCTCCAATGTGTGAAAGTGAAAAGTGAAAGTGAAGTCGCTCAGTCGCATCCGACCCTTAGCGACCCCATGGACTTCAGCCCACCAGGCTCCTCCATCCATGGGATTTTCTAGGCAAGAGTACTGGAGTGGCTTGCCATTGCCTTCTCCGTTTTCAAATATGATGCTTCCTAATTCTGAGAACACATGGGAGGCATTTTGTGACCCTGATAATACCCAATTTTAATTTTCAGATATCTCTGAAAATGTGTGCTCAGTCGTGTCCAACTCTTTGCCACCCCATGGACTGTAGTTGACCAGGCTTCTCTGTCCATGGGACTTTTCAGGCAAGAATATGGGAGTGGGTTGCCATTTCCTCCTTCAGGATATCTTTCCCACCCAGGGATCACACCCGCATCTCTTGTGTCTCCTGCATTGACAGGTAGATTATTTACTACTGAGCCACCTGGGAAGCCCCCTGGTCTCAATGCCCTTTATAAAAATGTGGAAAGACCCATCTTATGGAGAATGAACTTGGAGCATCTGTACTCCTCCCATAGACTTCCACTATTTGTATTTTATACTCTCCAAGGAAGAGGTTTTGTTTTTTTATTGTTGTTGTTTGTTTTGTTTTCTGATATTTGTTGATGTTCAGTTGCTCAGTCATGTCCTATTCTTTGCAACCCTACGGACTGTGGCATGCCAGGCTTCCCTGTCCTTCACTTTCTCCTGGAGTTTGCTCAGAATAATGTCCTTTGAATCGATGATACTATCCAACCATCTTATCCTCTGTCGTCCCCTTTTCCTCCTGCCTTCAGTCTTTCCCAGCATCAGGGTCTTTTCCAATGAGGTGGCCAAAGTATTGGAGCTTTAGCTTTAGCATCAGTCCTTCCAATGAATATTCAGGGTTGATTTCCTTTAGGATTGACTGGTTTGATCTCCTTGCAAAACTGTAGTTATACTACTGCAAATAGGACAGCCTAGGACCAAAAAGAACATCAACAACCCCTTTGATGATTTTATCTCAGAAGGAAGCACTGCACAGAGCAATCAATTAGGGTTTCATGGACTCTTCATTTGTGCAGTCAGGAACAACTAGATTCCCTGTAGTCTTACTTAATTGAAACAAAGAGAATAACACGTTTCTCTTCAATTAGAACACTACGTGCAAGTTCTCAAGAACACACAGTTCAAATACAAATCTAAGTTTAAAACAATGCTTACAAAAATACTCACCCTAAGGACTTAGCAGCAGTAGCAGCAGGTCTCAAAACACTGGCTTTTTACTGAAATTCAATCAAAATACAATAAAGCTCACCAGTTTTTAGAGTACGAGTCTCACAAATGCATATATTGATGGCATCCACCAGTGCAGTCATGATATATAATATTTCTAGCACCTAAAGTGTCCTCATGTCCCTTTCCAGTCAGTCAGCTCCACCCACACACTAGCCCTTGGCAGCCACTAATCTCCTTTCTGAAACTATCGTTTTGCCTTTTCTAAAATCACATGCAAATGGCGCCACGCAGCATGTGGTCTTTTGCATCTGGCTTCTTTTGCTTAGTATGCATCTTTTGAGGTCTCTTCATGCTGTTGTTTAAAATATTTTTAGGATTGTTTACAGCTTTGGTTCTGGTATTCAAGGGCAGTGTGACTCAACATTATTTGTAAGTTCTGTTTGATGATGTCGATTATTTTTTTTCTGTCAACACAGTTTGAAGTGACTCCAACATATTTCTGTTTCTCCTCTCCATTCGCCTGTCTTCATTCACTTGCTTTTCCTCCTACCAAGGAATAAGAGCTAGAAAGAGTATGAACAAGAGTCATTGACCTGGGTACCGATTCTTGTCTCCTACTGGGCAACGTTCTACAGGCTTTGAAGTTTGGCGTGGCCACATGACCTTTTTGGCTAATGAAATGTGACCAGAAGTGATGTCTGCTCCTTCCAGCAAGAAACCTTAAGAGTGTCTATTCTCTTTCTCTGCTTTTGTGATTTTAGGAGCGTGTGTAGAGATAGACCCTGGGTCCACGAGTGATGACA
Organism: Moschus berezovskii; assembly: GCF_049115385.1. NCBI lineage: Eukaryota > Metazoa > Chordata > Mammalia > Artiodactyla > Moschidae > Moschus > Moschus berezovskii. Next base: position 64,497,752 of record NC_142472.1, on the reverse strand, counting down.
ATCACCAGAGAACTCTGGCAGTTGTGTTGGACATGAAACATGAGCAGGAAATAACAAACCTTAGCCACTGAGAATTTTAAGGCTTGCTGAAGCAACTAGCACACCAGTCAACCCTAGTTGTAAGAGGAAGCAAGTCTACAGGATTAACGCACACAAGCGTTGATTTTCATCTTTCAATCAGAAGATTCTTCTCTTTTTTTCCTATTTTATTCATCAGCTCCAAAATAAACTTCTTTCCTTATGCTCCATTGCCTAAAATTTGCTTTGGAAGATTAAATGCATTTGTTAAACTTTCAAAGCAGCTTGTTCAACTTGATTTCTGATGGTGATCGTCAAAGACAGTATGTCTTTGCTAATGACAGTTGAGTTGAAACAGTATAACAAGCATAAAATAATGTCTCCATGGAGGAATAAAATCGTTAGCAATGTCAGGCTGTAGCAGAGACTTCTAGTGCTCAGCAACATCGACGCTATCCTCCTCTTCATGGGCACAGCCCTTGACCTGTGAGTCAGTTTCAAGCCAAAGCAGTTAAGAGCAGGTATGCGTCCCCATATTCTCTCTCTTTCATTGGTTCAGGACAAGGCATCAGATGAAAGAAAAGTGACATAAAGGAAGGAGGCTGGGTTGTTAAATGACAGCAAGAAGCAAAGTCCTCTCACCCACTTTCCAGCTCACCAAGCTGCACTGGGCACTGTCATAGAATAAGAAGGAGATCTTTGTGTTCTTAAGTCCCTGAGGAGTTTGTTCCATCAGCTAATATCAGTTATCCTGATTAATATGGGACTTAACACGTTAACAATGCTGCAGCACCGCAGTTTGAAAACACCACAAATACTTCTACCCGATTTAATCCACACAACCATCTGAGCTCCACTACACTTGTGAAGAAACAGAATTTATGTGGCTTGACAAATCCATGTACATGGCACTTCCCAGGGGTTAAGAACCCACCTGCCAATGCATCCCTGGTCACGGAAGACCCCACATGCCTTGGGGCAACTAAGCCCATGGGCTCATGCTCTAGACCCCATGAGCCTCAACTATTGAAGCCTATGCACCCTACAGCCCGTGCTCTGAAACTAGAGAAAAGAGAAGCCCAACTAGAGAGCAGCCTCTGCTCACTGCAACTAGAGAAAGCCCACACCTGGTACAGCAATGAAGACCCTCCCCAGCCAACAATAAAAATAAATACTTTTCAAAGCCATGTATCTGATAAATGGTAAATATAAAAGTTCATTTTCCATCCCATATCTCGTGCTCCTACCATGCTGTGCAACTGCAATCAAAGGCTGCAGTCTCTTGGCAACTTATTGCCTCAGATTCAACAAAATTAAATAGATACATAACCGAGAATTATCTTAAGCAAATGTGGCTAATCCATCTCTTTAAGGCGCTGGCTCTGTGTCTGATAGAGAACTCGAGGCACACAGGGAAGGCAGACAGGAGATGACGGTCGGGAGAAAGCAACTACAAGCAAAGCTGGGACCACCCCCAAGAACAGACTGACACCGTGGCTGTTCTTCTGAACCCTAACTTCGGTGATGAGGATTTTCTACAGAAGTCAGCCCTTCATCACTGATTGTGCCACGTGCTTTGGTTTGTCCTGAACCAATCAGAGGGTTGCCCGGACACCAGCTCAAGGACAGCCCATTCATCAGAACAGCCACACCTGGATAGTTCTAAAGGCCTTGGAATCAATGACTTCGTGGTGTCTTCCAAGAAATCAGAGACTAAAAGTAGAATATGGCCTCACACTTGGTCCCCACCCTTCTTCCAACCTCTTGTGCATGCAAAACTCAAGAGGAGTCCTCCTTCTGTAAAATTCCCAGCCAGCTCTTGAAAAATGAACCATCTCTGTTCTGAGGCTATGGATGCCAGAGCCTTAAATGCCAAAGGAAGCCTGCCAAACAGAGACTGTTCTTCTCAAGATCCATCTTTCTGCTGATGTACCCAAAGGGTAACCTTTGCTGGCTGGCTTTAAGGGAGGTTCTTATAATTCAGTCATTCTGGGTCACTGTTCCTGGGTTTGTGTTCCTTTGTCTCTACAGTCTTGTCTTTTGGGGGGTTTGAGGAGGGTGGGTGTTTGGGGGTCCAGGGTGTCTGGTGCCCCAGGGGACCTCTGCAGTTGGTTGTACTAGCCTAGTCAGTCACATTTCTGAAGCAGCCAGCTCCACCTCCCTTCAAACTGGGTGAAGAACTTTCTGGAAGGATCAACACAGTTCTTCTGACTCTTGATGCCAACACAGCCATCCTCAGAGTTTGGCCTCCTTGACGAATGGCAGGAGAAGATGGTGGACACACAGAACCAAGCCTTGTCTCACTTCCAAAACAGATCACATGTTAGCCATAAAGAAGACTATAGAAAATAGACAAGAAGGCGAATAGTCAAGATGGTCCAGATTGTATTTCTTGAGTGTGTTCTGCTGTGTGTGCATGCATGCATGTGTGCCTGTAAGAGAGAGTAAGTACAAAGGAGAGTGGGTGGGGGCACAGGGGTGATATACCTGCACACAGAATTTTTGGTGGATCTGGAAAGGAAAGTGCCAAAGAAGAGATGGTTGATGGCATCACTGACTCAATGGATATGAGTTTGAGCAAGCTCCGGGAGTTGGTGATGGACAGGGAGATGTGGCGTTCTGCTGTCCATGGGGTCGCAAAGAGTCGGACATGACTGAGTGACTGAAATGAACTGAAAGAAGAGAAAATTAGTCTCCCCAAATTTATTGCGGATCCCAAACTTGTTGGCCATTCCAATCTTCCCTAGAATTTAAAGATTTCAGAGGTCTAATAGTTACTAGTATCAGAGACTTGCTGCTGGGACTTCCCTGGTGGTCCAGTGGTTAAGACTTCAGGCTTCCAATGTAGGGGATGTGGGTTCGAACCCTAGTCAGGGAGCCAAGATCCCACATGCCTCATGACCAAAAAAACAAAACAAAAAATGAAGCAATATGGCAATAAAGTCAGTGAAGATTTTTAAAATGGCCCACATTAAAAAAAAAAAAAAAAAAACCTGCTGCAGCAGGAGTGCGACTTGCTGAGTAAAATGACCCAGTTTCAGGTTGTTTTTTTTTTCCAGCCCCTGGAGCATCCAGAAACCTGCTGCCATTACTCCCCATAGCTTTGCCCCCATTTCACCCCCACTGAGTCCCTTCCAAACAAGATAAGAAGACAGACAGTAACTTGTGCCTAAAAAAACCTGGTCCAGGTTCATCTGCCTGCCCAGTTTGCAAGTTCCTGCCAATAAGCTACTTGGCTTATCATGGCGGTAATTAAATGGAGTACTGGGAACTATTTAGTGCCAGATATCTGCATTTCAGCCTTCAACTTTTAAAGAGAATTTACCTTTCAGTTCACACTTTATTGAACTTCCACTTCCCTGGTGGCTCAGATGGTAAAGCATAATGCGGGAGACTCAGGTTCGATCCCTGGGTCTGAAAGATCCCCTGGAGAAGGAAATGGCAACCCACTCTGGTACTCTTGCCTGAAAAATCACATGGATGGAGGAGCCTGGTAGGCTACAGTCCATGGGGTTGCAGAGTCGGACACGACTGGGTGACTTCACTTTCATTTTCACTTTTCACATTTTATTGAAATGATTGTCAGAACCAGGGATAAACACACTTCCAGCATATAACTCTTAGAACAGCCTTAAACATCAATTCCAAGACTTCTAATCCAACTCTCTACTAAATTTATATTTAGATCATTTGAAATAATGCATACATGTTTGATAAAAATTCCTGATTTTTATGACGAACATGTCTCCCCATTCATGATAAAATCATACTTAGAAGGATTGATCTCGGGGAAAGGCCTACAAGATTCGTTATCAGAGCAGTAACATTAACCTTATAAAATTATTGGCAATGCACTTATAAAACAAGCCCTCATTCCCATTGTGCACTGTTGAAGAGCTACTTTCCTTTTGTCTAAAGGTTGGACCAAATACCCATGTGCTTTATAACTGGAAGCATTTAAGCTTTATAAGATTATGCTAATAATATTTTGAACCAAGTGAATTTATTAATATATTTAATTCCAATAGACCATTTAAAAAAGTAAACCACAAGATCAAACATGATTTTTGGGGAGCAGAATATCTAAAAAATCAATGCTGTTGAAAGGAGCTACTTGAGGAACCTCCATACTGTTCTCCACAGTGGTTGTATCAATTTACATTTCCACCAACAGCATAGGAGCATTTCCTTTTCTCCACATCCTCTCCAGCATTTATTGTTTGTAGATTTTTTGATGATGGCCATTCTGATTGGTGTGAGATGATACCTCATTGTAGTTTCGATTTACGTTTCTCTAATAATGAGTGATGTTGAGCATCTTTTCATGTGCCTCTTGGCCATGTGTATATCTTCTTTGGAGAAATGTCTTTTTAGGTCTTGTACCCATTTTTCGATTGTGTTATTTGTTGTTTTGGTATTGAGTTCCATGAGCTGTTTATATACTTTGGAACCCATTGTCTGAAATAGATAGCTAGTGCGAAGCTGCTATAAAGCACAGGGAATACAGCTGGGTGCTCGGAGATGACCTAGAGGGGTGGAGTGGGAGGTCCAAGAGGGAAACACAGTGTTATGTATATTTTTATAAAACATATGTGTGTGTGTATATATATATATTTATATAACTCCTTTATATATATAAAGGAGTTACTTGATTCACACAAGCAATCCCGGCTTCACAAACCCCTCAGCCTATATACCCTAGAAGTTACTTATTTGCAGGGGAAAATATCTATATTTTGTGAGATTCTGATTTACTACTCAGTTAGCCAAGATTATTTAATTGATTGGAGATTTCCATTTTTCATTTGAATCATTATAATTGCAGCAACATAATGCTTGGGTAAAAATTAGGTAAGAAATTAGAAAATAGTTTTGATCAATCATAATTAATGGAGACGGTATCACCCTCTCCTACTCAAGATTATAAAGCTATTTTGCAACGTGCTTCTCCACATGATGCTTTGGTATCTATTTTCACCAACTTTCCTAAACAATTTTACTCTGAAAGCTATTAAATCTGTAGTTATTTTTCATTTTAGGAGGTGTAGATTTGGATTCACACGTAACTCAATTTTTTTAATGCAATAGATTTACAATATCTTTTTGAAATTCTCTGTTAGAAAAAGAATCATTTCTTGCCATCCCTCTCAGCTCTTTACTCTAGGTGCCATGAGGCCACTGCTTTCCAAATTGTAACAGCCCTGGCTCTGTTCTCTTCACCTTCCCTAATAAACTATTTGCCAAATAACTGAGTCCAAGTAAGGAGTCTTAGCTTTGGATTTTTCATTGCCAAACTAGTGTTCAGTGCATCACAAAATAAAGGCAGAGGAAGGAGGAATTGATGAGCCGGGGAATGTTCGAGTGATGAGTTCATTTGTACATTTTTTTAAATTCCATGTTATAATTAGAGTCCCTTGGACTTCAAGGAGAGAGTCAAGGCTAAAGGAAATCAACCCTGAATATTCATTGGAAGGACTGATGCTAAAGATGAAGCTATCCAATACTTTGTCCACCTGTTGTGAAGAGTGACACATTGTAAGAGACCCTGATGCTGGGAAATATTGAAGGCAAATGGAGAAGAGGGCAGGAGAGGATGAGACTGTTGAATAGCAGCACCAACTTAATGGACATGAGTTTGAGCAAACTCCAGGAGATTGTGAAGGACAGGGAAGCCTGGCATTCTGCAGTCCATGGGGTTGCAAAGAATCAAACATGACTTGATGACTGAAAAACAGCAACAAATAATAATCCATCTATATAAATTCCTATCAGAAAGGACACTTTGTTTGCTGTGGTCACATCTCTTTAATCTTTTACCTCCACATAGAAGTGCAGAGCCTGATCCAGTTCATGGCTCTGAACTGGATACAAAGTTTATTTGTATCAGGGTAATTTAAAAGTGATTTCCCTTTTCACATTTCTAAGACTTTCTCTCAAATCAGCCTAAAATATTATCTACAGGGCTATTGAGATGGAAATGAAAAGAGAAAGAAAAAGTCAGAGTTCATTTATTTTTTCAATGACCAGAATATGATCTTGCAGTAAGTCCTGGGAATTAGGCTTTGTTAATAGTGAAAAGGATTTTCTAGGGAGTTTCTCTGGAGAAGGCGATGGCACCCCACTCCAGTAATCTTGCCTGGAAAATCCCATGGACTGAGTAGCCTGGTAGGCTGCAGTCCATGGGGTTGCTAAGAGTCGGACACGACTGAACGACTTCACTTTCACTTTTCACTTTCATGCATTGGAGAAGGAAATGGCAACCCACTCCAGTATTCTTGCCTGGAGAATCCCAGGGATGGCGGAGCCTGGTGGGCTACCGTCTATAGGGTCACACAGAGTCGGACACGACTGAAGTGACTTAGCAGCAGCAGCAGGGAGTTTCTCTATGCCGTGGGTGGGGTAGCTGAGAATGCTGGCCTGCAAGATAGCCACTGGTTTCACTGTAGCGGCCACAGAGGGTCCCAGGAATCATCTGCAGCCACATTTCAGGCTGGTTGCCAGCAGTTAAGGTGAAACCAACCAAGACAAAAGGGAAGGTCATATATGGGGCATCGTGTAAGAAAATAAATACCTGTATCTGTACACCTCTATACTTAAGAATAATCATATAGATATTATATCTAACAATTATATTTCATTTCCTCATCTTCATTGGTTACTGATTTGAATATGGTAAAACATTCTGTGAGCCAAGTAATGGAAACTATAAACTAAGAACATTTCTTCTTTTTCATTGATGATATAATATGGGTCAAATACGGATTTGGATATAGCTACAGATGCAGTTGTAGTTACAGATGGGCTTCCCAGGTGGCACTTGGTAAAAAATCTGCCTGCCAATGCAGGAGACCTAAGAGACATGGTTCGATCCCTGGGTGGGAAGATCCCCTGGAGGAGGGCATGGCAACCCACTCCAGTATTCTTGCCTGGAGAATCCCCATGGCCAGAGGACCTGGCGGGCTGCAGACCATAGGGTCACAAAGAGTCAGACACAACTGAAGCAACTTGGCAGGCGTGCATACACACATAGATATAGATACAGACCTAGACATTTTTTTGGGGAAATGATGGGTGGAGCCGGAAGAATGCGAGATGGTCAATTTGTGGTCTACTTAATATTCTCGAAATATGTTTAACAACAAAAGCAAGACACCTGCCTTCTCAATCTCTTTATTTTTTGTAATTCTGAAATATATGAGTAGGAGTAGACTTGCTTCTCTTTCTAATGTGGACATGCTCATTCATCTATTTTTTAAAAAAAACTTTTATGTTTATTAAGTGACAAGAGTTATGTTTAGAAGTCATTGAGGGATTTTAAGCAGAGGAGTGACATGTTATTTTTTAATATGGAACATGAGATATGACTTTGTTTTTCTCCCAGCTCTGCTTTCAAATGTGTTTTGCCAGATCTTTCTTCCTTAACCTTTGAAGACATCTCTAGAAGATCCTGTAGGGCTTCCCTGATGGCTCAGACAGTAAAAGAATCTGCCTGCAATGCAGAAGACCCTGATTCGATCCCTGGGTTGGGAAGATCCCCTGGAGGAGGAAATGGCAACTCACTCCAGTATTCCTGCCTGGAGAATTCCATGGACAGAGGAGCCTGGTGGGCTGCAGTTCATGGGGTCACAAAGAGTCAGACACAATTGAGCGACTAACACTTTCACTTTCACTATAAGATCCTGTAGCTTTCAGGATATAAGAACAGTTATAAGTCAGCTATAAGAACAGTTTTACTTTGACAATGAACAATGAGATATTGAAAAGTTGAGTAGAGTCTAAATATAAACACCAATCTCACATTCAACCCCAACTTCTTCTTTTCCCTCAACTCAGTCCTGAGCTGGGCCATGGAGGCTGCAGTTGAAGTCTGTTCTATCATTCTTGTTTCTAGCTCCTCTGGAGTAAGATTTGAAGGAAGGGCGGATTCAAGGAAAAGAGAAAAAAGTTCTTTTGTGCGTTCATTTTGAGATTTGGAGGCTCTATGAACTCTCTGTACTGTGTATTTCTCTGACATGGGTAATGTATTCCAGAGGTAGGTATTTGCCAACAATATGATCACTTGCCCAACACTCAACCTCAATGAATATCTTGAGGTATCTTATGATACCTCCCAGCTCCTGCCTCCAAGTGTATACCCAGTCCCTTTCCACTGTTGGGTCAGGATACCTTAAAGATGGCAGTAACTTCCCTCTCTGGCATGACTTTTCCATGAAATGTGTGTATTCTTGCTGGGAATTCAGGCTGATCCACTGGTTTCCCTTTTCCCCCCAGGTGATTTGTCTTCAGGCTGCTCCAGGAGAAAGACAGACACCTGCCTCTGTCTTCACACGTGTTTGAAAACTCCAGAGGATGCAAGTCAAGTTCTCCCAAGAACCCTGCTCTGGGTTGCTAGCTCCAAGTTAATATCATTCAGTGGACATCAAGCTGGGAAGTGAGTTTCCTGGGTTCTTCCTTGCATGCACTTCCACTCTTCATGAAAAAGTTATGTCTTATTCCTTCACTTAGGGACAGTGAACTCTCTTCTTTCTCTGAGACAGAGAGAAGGAAAGCTAAAACATTCTTTTCCTTTACCCCAGGAAGTGACCTGCCTCTTCCCTAATAACTTAAAGAGCTCCAGTCTTCTGTACACATATGTTGGAAGCAGTGTTGGAAGTGAGACCTGAGTCTCATTTGGTCACTTTTCAGTCAACCCTGGGAGGGAGTGCCTGGTGGTTCTATGGCTCGTCACAGTGGCCTATGGTTCTTAGTGATGGGAGTCTGGATGAAGAACAAGACAAGAGCCAAACCCCATTCCACAACAAGTTTCATCTTGTATAAATAGTACCGCGATAACACTGTGAAGAACTGACTTGAAGGAGATGAGATGGGAGACGGGGATTTCAGGAAGCAATCCAGATGAGAAGTAAAAGGACCCTGAACTCCTGGTCATGGGAGTGGAGAGGAGGAGATGGATCTGTGAGATATCCACTGAGGTTGAGTGAGTGATCGTGCAGTTGGCAAGTATGTAACAGAGAGCAGAGTAGACTTTGAGGACATGCCTTGATGTCTCTGGGGCGATTCAGGCAGAGAAGCCCAGGGGGGCAGTTAGAGGTATAACATGAGGCTCAAGAGAAGGGTCTGACTTGAGGCTACGGCTGGAGGAATTGGCAGAGTTCAGGTGGTTATCGACACCTGGGTCTTTGGGGTTACCCAGGGCCAGTGCCTAATGTGAGAATGAAAGGGACCCAGTAGAGCCCCAAAAAGCCCCCGCATTGAAGGACTGGGTTGATTTGCCTGGGAGACTGAGGAGGGACCAGAAAGGTGGGAGGAAAAAGTTCTCCGAAGGATACTGAACAAAGCCTGTGCCCCCTTTCCTTAAACCGTTTAGTATAAATGTCACCTCTCACCCTGCACTCTACCACTGGCACTTCTTTCCCTGGCCCTGCTCTCTTCATCTGCTCTGTAAAGCTGCTCCTTCCTTGACGAGCCATTCCACAGATCCACAAAATCACTTGCTAAGGCTTCAACTGCTTCCTCAAACCAAAGGCTCCTTCACAAAGACTCCTAAGATGAGAGATAACTAACTGGAGGATCACGCTTTGCATTTCTCAGGTGAGCTGCCAGCGTCTCCTGATGATGGGCAGGGTGCCACCGTTCTGCTGTGGTTCCCGCCTCTCTTCCCCTCACAGCTTGCCGCTGTCCCCTCCTAGGGGGACCTTGTGCATTCCCAAAGGCTGTGCTTTTAGTGCCCTTCTGGTTTGGCGAGGAATTGGAACTGAGTGGACCTCATCAAGTCTTCGCATTTCTAGAAAAGATCTCGATGTCACTGGTGGAAAAGGAAGATGATCATCACATATTACAAGTGATATTAATACTTTGTCATGGGATTTCCATTGTTCCTCTTTTAGAGAGGATTATTACAAGGCCCTTGTGCTATTCTGGGCTAAGCCACTTTAGTTGTGTCCGACTCTTTGCAACCCTATGGACCTTAGCCCGCCAGGCTCCCCTGCCCATGGGATTCTCCAGGCAAGAATACTGGAGTGGGTTGCCATGCCCTCCTCCAGGGGATCTTCCCGACCCAGGGATCGAACTCGAGTCTCATGTCTCCTGCATTGGTAGGCAGGTTTTGTACCACTAGCACCACCTGGGAAGGCCTACAAGGCCCTTATAAATCTCCAAATAGAAAGAGATTTCTATTCCCACCAATGGATTCCTTTTAGTTGGACAGAAGGACAGAGAGGAGAATCCTAAGAATGACAAAGAGGAAAAAAAAGTTTTTTCTAGACACCCCCAAAGCAAATCAAAATATTTGGGGTCAGAGAATCCAACAGATAAAGTCTGGCTCACTTCTAGAAGCATCCATTAAGCAAACCACCTACTTCAATAGTTGGATCCTTTGCTGCCTTCAGTCAAAACAAGTATTTCCCCTTCTGTGTGCTTGCCTTCCCCAGCTCCCTCCCAGAGTATGTGTCAAGACTCACATCTGCTTTTGTTTTCCAGTTCTTTTGAAGTAGTTTGCCAATTTGCAATGCCCGCTTTCATGCCAGGATAATCCATTGCTATAGTATGGGCAAGCTCTTGATCCCATGCCCTGTGTAGCCTTGCCAAAGTCATGGAGGAGGCCAGTGGGGAAGCCAGGAATAGCACACATAGCTTCAGGCTTTCAGGGCCCTCCTCGAGCTGCAGACACACTGCTCTTTTTTTTCTCCACAAGTGTTCCTTGGCTCTCATAGGGAGCAAATTTGCTCTTTGAAATGAAATACATACTCTATCCCCTTAAACAATACCTTACAATATCATATGATATTTTTCTTTCTCTCTCTGACTTACAATTTAGTGACTTACAACTTACAACTAATATTTACAACTAATACTTACAACTAAAGTGACTTAGCCCAGCACAGCACAAGGGCCTTGTAATAATCCTCTCTGAAAGAGAAACAATAGAAATCCCACGACAAAGTGTTAGTATCACTTGTAATATCTGATGATCATCTTCCTCTTCTAATGACAATTTCTTGGTCCATCCATGTTGCTGCCAATGGCATTATTTCATTCTTTTTATGACTGAGTCATATACCATCATACATATGTACCACATCTTCTTTATCCATTCATCTGTTGATGGATGTTTAAGTTGCTTCCATGTCCTGGCTATTGTGAACAGTGATACTATGGACATAGGGGAGCATCTGCAAAAGCTTTTCAAATTATGGTTTTATTCTGGATATATGCCCAGAATTGGGATTGTTGAATTATACGGTAGCTCTATTTTTAGTTTTTTAAGGAACCTCCATACTGTTAACCCAGTGGCTGTACCAATTTACATTCCCTCCAACAATGTGGGAGGGTTTCATTTCCTCCACACCCTATCCAACATTTATTGTTTAAAGATTTTTTTGATGATGGACAATCTGATCAATAACCTCAGATACGCAGATAACACATTGGAAGGACTTATGCCAAAGCTGAAACTCCAATACTTTGGCCACCTGATGTGGAGAACTGATTAATTTGAAAAGACCCTAATGTTGGGATAGATTGAAGGCGGGAGGAGAAGGTGATGACAGAGGATGAGATGGTTGGATGGCATCACCGACTCAATGGACATGAGTTTGAGTAAGTTCCGAGAGTTGTTGATGGACAGGGAAGCCTGGTGTGTTGCAGTCCATGGGGTCACAAAGAGTCAGACACGATTGAGCGACTGAACTGAACTGAAAAAAGAGTGGATATATGTATAACTGATTCACTTTGCCATACACCAGAAAGTAACACAACATTGTAAATCAACTACAATAAAATTTTTTTAATGTCTTGCAAATATGTGTCTGTGTGAGCATGTGCTCAGTAGCTCAGTTGTGTCTGACTCTTTGCCACCCCATGGACTGTAACCCGCCAGGCTCCTCTGTCCATGGAATTTTCCAGGCAAGAATACAGGACTAGGTAGCCATTCCCTTTTCCAGGGGATTTTCCCAATCCAGGGATCGAACTGAGCCACCAGCGAAGCCCATAGTAATATTGAGTAAAGAGAATTGCATATAATATTGTAAAAGGAAATAATACCACTACCTTCCCCAGACATTTATTGTCAGAAATAAATAACACAAAGTGCTTTCTACTACAAAATGCTTTATAAATGTGAGTCATAATTATCTTCTATAATAAGAAACTGTGGGTTTATTCAAGTTCACTCTTTGAAGTACTCAACCACTGTGTCTATCAAAGCATTATGAAATTCTACTCTCTATCATGATTTTTAGGCTGTTGCTTTTATTTCCTCTGTGTTCAGTCTGCTGAGTTTTGTAGGCGCTCAAGATGGAAACCTACTGACCTAACACTAGTGCTTCTGGCAGGAGCTGTCTTTTGTCCCCAGGTACAAAGGTTTATGATACCCGCAGATTATCTCTACAACGTCTAGATTCTACAATGATCTTGTTGTTTTTGAAACATTCCTCCGAGACTATACCATATCTAGCACTCACATCCACACTTGCTTTGAAACTGTATCGTTGACCAAAATATTTGGGGGAACAGTTGAGAAGTAAGTACAATTTCTAAGTCACCATGGTGTCTGAGTTTGTGTCCTGGCCCCTGATCTGAGACTTAAACCGAAGCCTTGCTTATGAGAACGCGGTCTACACAATCGTCTCAGTGTTATTGAACACAATGAATAAGATGACTCTGAAAATTCACTCTTCCCAGAGTTGTCTTTTTAGACCACCGCCTTATTTTTCCAACGGAAACATCTGAGATTTCTGCCTTTCTTCTTATGAAGCGTGAGAATTCCAAAAGGTCACTCCCTGAGGTTTTCTTCCATTTATTTTCACATTCTGTGAATCTTTGTAAAACACTCTGTGGGGTCCTCGAGGGGCATGTGAGATATGGTTTCTGCTTTTAGGGTTTCATCTAGTTACTGGGCTCCAACAGACTCAACACAGGAAACCTTACAGGTGCTTCCAAGGTGAGCCTGGCTACATGTGTAACCTAACTTCAGTGGGACACTGAGCATGGCTCTAGTGAGGGTGTCAACGCTGGACTGCACTAGCAAATAAGCCTCAAGATGTCAAAAAAGAAGGCCGCTTCCCCGTTGAGTCATGGCCACAGCCTATTGGCTGGCTCTCCTCTGTATAGTATTTAGTGATCCAACTTCCTCCATCTTGGGATGTTGCCATCACACCATATGGCTCTCAGGGTTGCTATGGAAAAAGAAGAGAAGACTGAATGAAGGCGGCACCCTGGTTCCCCAGTGTCTCATCATGGAAGGGACACAGGCATTTATGGTCACATCAGTTCAGTTCAGTTCAGTTCAGTCGCTCCGTCATGTCCAACTCTTTGTGACCCTATGGACTGCAGCACGCCAGGCCTCCCTGTCCATCACAGGCTCCCAGAGTTTACTCAAAATCATGTCCATTGAGTCAGTAATGCCATCCAACCATCTCATCCTCTGTCATCACTTTCTCCTCCCACCTTCAATCTTTCCCAGCATCAGGGTCTTTTCCAAGATTCTTCACATCAGTTCTTCACATCAGGTAGCTGAAGTACTGGAGTTTCAGCTTTAGCATCAGTCCTTCCAATGAATATTCAGGACTGATTTCCTTTAGGATGGACTGGTTGGATCTCCTTGCAGTCCAAGGGACTCTCAAGAGTCTTCTCCAATACCACAGTTCAAAAGCATCAATTCTTCGGCACTCAGCTTTCTTTATAGTCCAACTCTCACATCCATACATGACTACTAGAAAAACCGTAGCTTTGACTAGACAGACCTTTGTTGGCAAAGTAATGTCTCTGCTTTTTAATATGCTGTCTAGGTTGGTCATAACTTTTCTTCCAAGGAGTAAGCATCTTTTAATTTCATGGCTGTGGTCACCATCCACAGTGCTTTGGAGCCCCCCAAAATAAAGTCTGTTACTGTTTCCGCTGTCTCCCCATCTATTTGCCATGAAGTGTTGGGACCAGATCATGGGGCCATGATCTTAGTTTTCTCAATGTTGAACCTCAAGCCAACTTTTTCACTCTCCTCTTTCACTTTCATCAAGAGGCTCTTTTGTTCTTCGCTTTCTGCTATAAGGGTGGTATCATCTGCATATCTGAATTTATTGATATTTCTCCCAGAAATCTTGATTCCAGCTTGTGCTTCCTCCAGCCCAGCATTTCTCATGAAATTTCTCACTCTGCATAAAAGTTAAGTAAGCAGGGTGACAATATACAGCCTTGAAGTACTTCTTTTCCTATTTGGAACCAGTCTGTTATTCCATGTCCAGTTCTAACTGTTGCTTCCTGACCTGCATACAGGTTTCTCAAGAGGCAGGTCAGGTGGTCTGGTATTCCCATCTCTTTCAGAATTTTCCACAGTTTGTTGTGATCCACACAGTGAAAGGCTTTGGCATAGTCAATAAAGCAGAAGTATATGTGTTTCTGGAACTGTCTTGTTTTTTTGGTGATCCAACGGATGTTGGCAATTTGATCTCTGGTTCCTCTGCCTTTTCTAAATCCAGCTTGAACATCTAGAAGTTCATGGTTCACGTACTGTTGAAGCCTGGCTTGGGGAATTTTGAGCATGACTTTACTAGTGTGTGAGATGAGTGCAATTGTGTGGTAGTCTGAGCATTCTTTGGCATTGCCTTTCTTTGGGATTGGAATGAAAACTGACCTTTTCCAGTCTGTGGCCACTGCTGGCTTTTCCAAATTTGCTGGCATATTGACTGCAGCACTTTCAGAGAATCATCTTTTAGGATTTGAAATAGCTCAAGTGGAATTCCATCACCTCCACTAGCTTTGTTCATAGTGAAGATTCCTAAGGGCCACTTGACTTTGTGTTCCAGGATGCCTGGCTCTAGGTTGGTGATCACACCATCATGATTATCTGGGTCATGAAGATCTTATTTGTATAGTTCTTCTGTGTATTCTTGCCACCTCTTCTTAATATCTTCTGCTTCTGTTAGGTCCATACCATTTCTGTCCTTTATTGTGCCCATCTTTGCATGAAATGTTCCCTTGGTGTCTCTAATTTTCTTGAAGAGATCTCTAGTCATGGTCACATCAGTTCAGTTCAGTCGCTCAGTCGTGTCCGACTCTCCGCGACCCCATGAATCACAGCACGCCAGGCCTCCCTGTCCATCACCAACTCCCGGAGTTCACTCAGACTCATGTCCACAGAGTTGGTGATGCCATCCAGCCATCTCATTCTCTGTTGTCCCCTTCTCCTCCCGCCCCCAACCTTTCCCAGCAACAGAGTCTTTTCCGGTGAGTCAACTCGTCACATGAGGTGGCCAAAGTATTGCAGTTTCAGCTTTAGCATCAGTCCTTCCAATGAACACCCAGGATTGATCTCCTTTAGAATGGACTGGTTGGATCTCCTTGTGGTACAAGGGACTCTCAAGAGTCTTCTCCAGCACCACAGTTCAAAAGCATCAATTCTTTAGCGCTCAGCTTTCTTCACAGTTCAACTCTCACATCCATACATGACCACGGGAAAAACCATAGCCTTGACTAGGCGGACCTTGGTTGGCAAAGTAATGTCTCTGCTTTTTAATATGCTATCTAGGCTGGTCATCACTTTCCTTTCAAGGAGTAAGCGTCTTTTAATTTCCTGGCTGCAATCAGCATCTGCAGTGATTTTGGAGCCAAAAAAATAAAGTCTGACACTGTTTCCACTGTTTTTCCATCTATTTCCCATGAAGTGATGGGACCAGATGTCACATACCATGGGCCTAAAGTATCCACAATATCTCATGTCATTGCTAGTTGGCTGGAAACTATAGGGAAGAGCCTAGAGAATGAATAGAACACCTCTGCTGTCACCATCACTGGCTAATTCCTTTGCTCCCAGTTCAATTCAAAGCCCATGGTCCGCACATAATCTGGCTTCCGTTTCACTGGGAAAAACCGAGTTATTGTGACAATCACCTCCTCCTTTCCCTGGATACCTGCATCACGGAGAAGCTGAAGCTGCGGCTCTCCTCAGTTCTCAGGTTTGCTCTGTCACTGTGCTGTTTTGTTCTTTGACATTTTTGCTGCCTCGAAGCCCCAACATAATTCTATAATTATGTAGTCTCACGCCAACACCTTCAAATACTCACAGCAGGTGTGTATCTCAAGCTCAGGGGTGAAAGAACTAGAATTATCTCAATTTTTTAATGATGATTTAATTTCTTTCGAAGTCCCCATTCTGTCAGGGTCGGAGAAAACTTTCTCTAGGTTCTCTTTTATCAAAAATCAGGCTGAAGTTGCTTCTAATATCTGGTCCATTAGGGTGGATCCATTTTCTTTTAGGGACAAATGACTTCCTTCTGAGATGCCCCTGCCCTTTGTGTGTATGTGAAGAAGAAAGTGGTGTGTGGGGCGCTGGGGGGGCAGAGCACCACAGGCTGCGGCCAGGCCTGCCTCCCCCTTCATCCTGCTGCGAGTGTAACTCTGGTCATCAGTTGCAGTCTGACTGGGATGCGGTGTCTGAAACAAGGTTTCCTCTTAACCCTCCCAGCCGAAGTTCTTCTCGCCTACTCTGAGACCGCACAACATGCTTTCTAGGTCTTGCTCACAGCATTTTACCCCTTTATATCGTGCATTGGGGATATTATGTTTATGTCTTCATATTCTTATTAAACTAAGCTCCTCCTTTCCAGCAAGATCCATCTGTCACTCATCTCTATGTTCACCTCCTAAATAGTTGCCTCAAAAGTAGGGGTTTCAGACTTAGAGAACAATTTTATAGTTATCAGCCGGAAAGGTGGGGAGAGGGTTAGATTGGGAGTTTGGGATTGACAAGTACACAATGCTATATTCAAAATAAGTAACCAACAAGGACCTACTGTATAGTACAGGGAACTCTGCTCAATACTCCGCAGTAAATAAGAAAAGAACTCGGAAAAGAATGAAAGTGTTAGTCACTCAATCATGTCTGGCTCTTTGTGACACCACGGACTATAGCCTGCAGCTCCTCTGTCCATGGAACTCCAGCCTACAATAATATAAAGCAACTCTCGGATAGCAGAGTTGTTTGCTTTTTCAATACACCAACGCTTTAGGTATTCTTTTGTAAACATTTATGGAGAACCTACTTAAAAAATTTTTTTTAATTTTATATTGAAGTATTGTTGGTGTGGAACTCAAAAGCCTCTTGATGAAAGTGAAAGAGGAGAGTGAAAAGGTTGGCTTGAAGCTCAACATTCAGAAAACAAAGATCATGGCATCCGGTCCCATCACTTCATGGGAAATAGATGGAAAAACAGTGGAAACAGTGTCAGACTTTATTTTTTTGGCTCCAAAATCACTGCAGATGCTGATTGCAGCCAGGAAATTAAAAGACGCTTACTCCTTAGAAGGAAAGTGATGACCAACCTAGACAGCATATCAAAAAGCAGAGACATTACTTTGCCAACCAAGGTCCGTCTAGTCAAGGCTATGGTTTTTCCCATGGCATGGATGTGAGAGTTGGACTGTGAAGAAAGCTGATCGCCAAAGAATTGATGCATTTGAACTGTGGTGTTGGAGAAGACTCTTGAGAGTCCCTTGGACTGCAAGGAGATCCAACCAGTTCATTCTAAAGGAGATCAATTCTGGGTGTTCATTGGAAGGACTGATGCTAAAGCTGAAACTTCAATACTTTGGCCACCTCATGCGACGAGTTGACTCACTGGAAAAGACTCTGATGCTAGGAAAGGTTGGGGGCGGGAGAAGAAGGGGACGACCGAGAATGAGATGGCTGGATGGCATCACCGACTCTGTGGACATGGGTTTGAGTGAACTCCGGGAGTTGGTGATGGACAGGGAGGCCTGGCGTGCTGTGATCCATGGGGTCGCAAAGAGTCGGACACGACTGAGCGACTGAACTGAACTGAACTGCTTGTTGGTTAACAATGTTGTATTAGTTACGTATATATGTATAACTGAATCACTTTACTGTACATTTGAAACTAATAAAACATTGTTAATTGACCATACTCCAATATAAAATTAAAAATTTTTTTAAACATTTCATAAATGTTTATATACAAATACCTAAAATGTCGGTGCATTGAAAAAGTAAATGACTCTGTTATCTGAGAGTTGCTTTATATCATTCTAGGGAAAAATGAGAGGGGAGAGGGAGAGTTGAAACAAGTTTAGTGAGTCTCTACCACTGATGAAATTGGGTAATGGGCACATAGAGGGTTATTATTCTGTTCTATATACTTTTGTGTGTGTTTGACATTTAAAAAAAAAAAAAACAAAAAAACTAATGCTTCATTTCAAAAACCCTCAAATAAAATGGTTGCTTTTAGAGTTAGATTTCCAGTTTCAAACAGCTGAGATAATAGTTCATTCCAATAGGTTAATTTTAGGATACTGAAAGAATAGAGTCCAAGAATATATTTTGGCTCCCTGCCCATAGCTCTTTAAAAACTAGGAATTATATACATCTTCATTGACAGAAAGTTTCTCGGGGTTATTTGTACGTGAGTGAGAACTTGGCGATGCTGGGCTCTGTAACATTGTTTTCTTCACTTGAAATGCTCTATTCTGCTACTGTTACTTCTAGATAAAAATGGTTTGCTGACATCATTTCTGCAAATCTGCATGGAATATTAATATTTCTATTTTGTTTTATAACTTGAGTCATAAATGTAACCTTTTATTGTCTCACTTCCCTTTGCTCTTCAACACCTTCTTTCTATACGAAATCATTTTTAAAAATAAACTTTATATTTCAGAATAATTTTAGATCTACTGAAAAGTTGTGAAGACACTGCAGAAGGTTCCCATAAACACTGTACCCAGTTTTCCCTGTTATTAATATCTTACCTTATTGTTGTTAGTTGCTCGGTTGTATCCAACTCTTTGCAACCCCATGGACTGCAGCATGCCAGGCTTCCCTGTCCTTCACATCTCCTGGAGTTTCATGTCCATTGAGTCGGTGATGCTATACATTAGGATGGTGCATTTGTCAAACTAATGAACTGAAATTGATATGTTATTATTAACTGAAATCAATTTTTTATTCAGATTGCCTTTGTTTTACCTGCTGGGTTTTTTTTTTTTTTTTTTTTTCTGTTTCAAGATCCCAAGTATCCCAGGATACTTCATTAGGATACATTTAGTTGTCACATATAAAATAATTTTTAAAAGGACACTTATGTTTCTCTAATCCATGATAGCAACTTAGTGTTTCCTCAGAATATTCATCTTGCCTAGAAAATGTATGATCTCTTTGCTCCCTTTTAAAATATATTATTCATTAGAAATTTGACTTCCTCTGAGCATTCCATTATGACTAGGTAATGACACTTTGAAATTTCAGGAGAGGAGAAAAGAAGGTAAAAAAACCAAAAATCCTCTCTCACCAGGTCGTTCAAGTTGGTGAATACATCAAGCTTTGAGCTCAGAGCTTTTCTTCTTCTTTTCCTTATAATTTTATTTATTTCTTTATATATATATTTGGTTGTGCTCGGTCTTCCTTGCTAAACAGGCTTCTCTCTAATTGCAGCTGTTCTTTGCAGTACATGGGATTCTCAGGGCCACGTCGTCTCTTGTTGCAGGGCACGGGTTCTAGGCACTTGAGTTCAGTAGTAGCGGCTCATGGGCTCCAGAGCACAGGAATAGTTGTGGCACAGGGGCTTAGTTGCTCCACAGGAGGTGGGATCTTCCCGGATCAGGGATCAAGCCCATGTCTCCTGCATTGGCAGGTGGATTCTTTACCACTGAGCCACCTGGGAAGCCCGGGTTGATAAGTAGTTTGCAGCTACACAGTAACTCTTTTTAAAAAATTAATTTATTTTAACTGGAAAATAATTGCAATATTGTGATGGTTTTTGCCATACATCAACGTGAATCAGTCACAGGTCTACATGTGTCCACCCCCATCCTGAGTCTCCCTCCCACCTCCCTCCCCATCCTATCCCTCTGGGTTGTCCCAGAGCACTGGCTCTGGGTGCCCTGATTCATGCTTCGAACCTGCACTGGTCACCTATTTCACATATCACCAGAGAGCTGCCAAAACAATCAGAGCTAAGAGTGTCAAGATTCTGGAAAACAGGTCATTGGAAAATGAACTGACAGTTGTTGTCTACTTTCGCCCTGGGAACAGTTACTGATTCTGGGTATAAGAAGAGAACCTGAGCTTTCCCCATGCAGCAGCCACCACAGAAAAAGAGAAACCAGCAGAGGCTCTGGTAATCACATGGGGATGAAAAATCAAAATTAGAGACTTGATAGATTAAGATCCTGGTGAGAAGAGTGAGTCAGAGAACTAAGCTTAGCATATGGATAGTTTTCCCTTGAAGATAATTACCTAAATCTGGGTAATTTAAGAAGCTAAGCAAGAAGCTTCTGAAAAGCATCATTCCAGTTTACTGGAGTCATGTTAAATGGATTTAGTAGCCAACTTGTAGGCAGTTCTACTACCAAAGTTGAGATCATTTAAGTGTTAAGAAAGAGACTAACCATAATGCATTGAAATATATTAAATATGTCAAAATCTACACATTCATTATTACGCTGCTGCTGCTAAGTCGCTTCAGTCGTGTCTGACTCTGTGCGACCCCACAGACGGCAGCCCACCAGGCTCCCCCATCCCTGGGATTCTCCAGGCAAGAACACTGGAGTGGGTTGCCATTTCCTTCTCCATTATTACACTAAAAGATACAAATCACAACAGCATCATAGGCCACCAAGAATGCTTTGGAACCACTTCATCATTCTGAAAACTGGTGAAGTAAAAAGCAAATATTTATATTGTCTTTCTTGCTTATGTTATGTCTGAGGATAATCAAATGCTTGATGAGTGTTGTTTGTACTTATAAAAGAATTCCAACCAATACACTAAAAAGTGATGGAATATTAGCAAAGCCTCTTGAAATAACGAATCTCACAAGCACTTACCAATGACTGTGAAAACCTTTAGATGAACTTTTTTATAAAGAATAAATAATTTATTTATTTATTCTTTATAAGAATAAATCAGGCTGATACGCTCCAACCCACTGATCAATCTCAATGTGACCAAAAAGAGAAAGAACCACAGAATACATGCCTCTTGAAAGGGCAGTGGAAAGCCCACCACAGCCTCTCTAAGATATTCCCAACCAAACATCCAGCCTGAATCTAATCAACATCTGGGTATAGCTCCCACTTTACAGAAAGTAGAATAGATAGAGGAAAATGTTGGAAACATAGGGACACAAGGTGCAAATCCAGAATGTAGGAGGCTCTACAGAACAAATCACCCAATTTCTTCCATAAATATACAGCCATAGGAGAGGAAGAAAAATCAAGAGGGAGAGAACCTGTAGATAGGATGTGAGCTGTAGCAACCAAATGCAAACAGCGACAACTCTGGGGACAAGAAACACACCAGCTGAGTTACAAAGATACTGATAATTGCGGTCATGTGATCTGTAAGTAACTCTCATGGAAGGTCATTGGCAACGGAGGGTGAGTGGGAGACCTCAGAGAGGAAAGCACTTGAAGGAAGAGCATGAGTGAAGGCCATTATGCCAAGTCTTCTCTCTTCCACTCATGCTCAAGTGGACCTGGCTTAAGAAACATGCAGGTGCAGTTGGGGCTTATATGGGGTGTATGGCTCAGAGCACGTTACCTCGACTAGAGATCAGTTCCCACCCTGATGGTACCCAACATTAACTTCTCATTATCATAGACTTTGCACTTTGGGGCTTTATTTCAAATATCATGATTTAGGGACTGATGCTGAAGCTGAAACTGCAATACTTTGGCCACCTCATGCGACGAGTTGACTCACTGGAAAAGACTCTGATGCTAGGAAAGGTTGGGGGTGGGAGGAGAAGGGGACAACCGAGAATGAGATGGCTGGATGGCATCACCGACTCTGTGGACATGAGTTTGAGTGAACTCCGGGAGTTGGTGATGGACAGGGAGGCCTGGCGTGCTGTGATTCACGGGGTCGCGGAGAGTCGGACACGACTGAGCGACTGAAATGAACTGAACTGAACTGACTGACCCATGTAAACATGCATAAATATGCCAGAAGTATTTTCACATACATCACCTCATTTAATAGTCACACTACCCTAATTTAGGTATTATTTCTTCTTTACAAAGAAGAAATCAGGCTCCAAGACATGAAAGAGACGTGAAAGGTCACATAGATAATACAGCACAGAGCCTGAATCCAAACTCCTCACTACAAATTCTAAGTTCTTTCTTCTTGTAAGTCCTTGTAAGTGGGCAGAAATCAGCTACTGTTGGGCTAGCCTGACTAATCCTCTCCTAAAGAGTGATGACAAATGTCACACCCTCCCTTCTATCCCCAAAGTATCTCCATCCTCAGGGTCATCCTAGAGGACTTGACACCAAAAGTAGATCTTATGGGGAAACTTTTTTGTTCTCCTTCCCAGATCATTTTATTTTGGAGTTGAAGACAAAAAAAAAAGAGAGAGAGAGAACTTTTTTCCTCCCCTATCATTTTGACACATTCAGATTAAAATGACACCCTTGTCAAAATTCTTAATGCTGCTCTTAGAACTACACAAAGGCAGACAGATGATGGAGGGGAGAGGGGGGTGGAGAGGAGGTGTCCCTGAATTGATTAGAGATTGTTCGAAATGGATCCTATACAACTGAGTGATCTTCATTCTCTCCATTGTTTTCCACTCTGACGGACAGCATCTGACTGGTAGGTGGAGTATCTTTTTTTTCGTATCTTTTTTGTGTAGTTGCCAATTCTCCCCACTTGTGTCTTGTCATTTGCAAGCACAAACCACCTCTGAGGCCGTTGCACGAGACTTTGTAGGAACAGGGCTTTTCAGAGGCATGGACCCCCAACTTGGGATAGAAACTTGCTAAGATAAGAAGAAAAGTTTCAAAATAGGAATCTGGGCAAAAACTACTTGTTGCTCCTCCTAATAATGATTAAAGAGGAAAGTGAGAAAAGACTTTAATAAAGATGCACTAAACTAAGTGTCAGACAAGGTGTCCTGTGTCCCGGAATTCCAGCTGCATCTTGCTGGAGAGTAGATCATTGACTTGGATTGAAATGGACAAATACGGACTCTGCTTAATGCTCATTAAGTCCACAAAAATGGACTCCACTTAATGCTCATTCCCTTTTCATGTTCAGATACTAAATGCATTGGGAAGGGCAGTTAAACTGTTATATTATCTATCAAATTCCCCATCTTACGTGTTCTTCAGAGGGAAGAAATAACAGCAAAAAGCTAAGTAGCACTGAATTCATCCAGGTTTGAGACCCTCATTTTCATTGTTCAGTTTTTCTCTACCACGTTGATTCTCAAGGTTACAAAATAGATTATGAAGAGAATATTTTGTTCCCACTACTTGTGACCAGATCAGTTGATATATTGATAAATGAGACATGCTTTGAAATAATGTTAAAAACAAAACAGGAACTAAATTACTAATGTATTCGCTTTTCTATTATCTAGTCAAAGCTATGGTTTTTCCAGTAGTCATGTGTGGATATGAGAGTTGGACTATATGGAAAGCGGAATGCCAAAGAATTGATGCTTTCGAACTGTGGTGCTGGAGAAGACTCTTGAGAGTCCCTTGGACTGCAAGGAGATCAAACCAGTCCATCCTAAAGGAAATCAGTCCTGAATATTCATTGGAAGGACTGATGCTGACGCTGAAACTTCAATCCTTTGGCCACCTGATGCGAAGAATCAACTCATTGGAAAAGATCCTGATGCTGGGAAAGATTGAAGGCAGGAGGAGAAAGGGATGACAGAGGATGAGATGTTGGATGGCATCACCAATGCAATGGACATGAGTTTGAGTAGGCTCTGGGAGTTGGTGATGGACAGGGAAGCCTGGCGTGCTGCGGTCCACGGGCTCGCAAAGAGTTGGACTTTACTGAGTGACTGAACTGACTGATTCACTTATCCATAATCATAATTGCAACAACACATGCACAATGTCATTCTATTAATGAATTCAAAATAGTGGCTCAAATCTCAAGAGATCTGTTGCTTTCAGTCCTTTATGTCTTGTAGGTCATTGCTTTCCTTGTCTTCACCATGAAAGCAATGAGCATATGAGCCTGAATACAGAAGGAATTATGTGTTTTCAGTCAGAGCCCTTTCATGGTTGTGCCGTGCTTAGTCGCTCAGTCGTGTCTGACTCTTTGTGACCCCACGGATTGTAGCCCGCCAGGCTCCCCTGTCCACGGGGATTCCCCAGGCAAGAATACTGGAGTGGGTTGCCAAGCCCTCCTCCAGGGAATCTTCCCAACCCGAGGATCAAACCCAGGTCTCCCACATTGCAGGCAGATTCTTTGCCATCTGAGCCACCATTTTGTCAGGAATTAGCTGAAGCTTCTTTGGGCTAGAAACACTAGTTGGGACCTATTTAATAACATGAAGGCAATATTTGCTCATTGGCTCCCTGAGTGAGCATCCTTTCATCTCCTGTTATTGGTAAGTTATCTAAATCTTAGTAGGTAAACACCCTTGCTCAGGTAAGTCCTTAACCATTCACAAGTATGATGAACATGAACAAGTATGCGTGGCACTCAGAATTGTACTTTCAATTTCTGACTCACAGTATGGGCCAATTGACATTGGCAACACCCTCCGTAATATTTGATTTAAGGAGTTTAGCTCTTATTTAAGAAACTATCATAAATGAGGGCAATAGCTGAAAAAAAAATTCTTGTAATTCATCCTCAAACTTGTTGGTTGTGCTAACTCAGTTTAGACACCATACCAACAACAAGCAAGCTTACCTAGGATCTTTTGGCACAAAGGACATCCATTCTTAGATTTTGTCTTAAGATCTTCTAAGTCTTTTATTTGGCAGAATACTTAAAACTCTTGTTTGACTGAGTGTGTCTACTCAGACACTTTATGAAGACTTGTTACTTAAGAAAAAAGGAGTTACCAGTTGCAATGATCTTGGAAAGGAAAATGGGGTGGAGGAGGAAGAGGAGACAAATAGGAAAGGCATTTGCTCTTTATCAGGTTGCAACTAGCCAGGCCATTTTTAAACACTTCATAAATAGACCTGTCATCCAGTCTCAATTAAAAATCATCTCTTACTGCAGGAAAATCTAAATCAGGAAGTTCACACTATAATAAGACACTGTATATGGGTGGAATGCTGTCTTCATATCACATTTCTCAGCATAAATCCAAGTATGTTGTAGATGCCTGGTGACTCGTTGCTGTATCAATTAATTAACTAATTAACATATGAACTAATTGTAGAATTTCACTCCAGATGCTCTAATTTTAAAAATGAATCATAGAAAAGTTAATATAACAAACACCCATGTAACTTACACACTGAATTTAAAATATACTAACATTTTATAGTATTTGCCTCAATTGTTTTTTTGTGCAATAAAACTCTGCAAAGAGAAGTTGACATTCTTTGTGTGTGTTAGTCGCTCTGTTGTGTCCAGCTCATTGTGACTCCAAGGACTATAAACTTCTAGGCTCCACTGTCAATGGAATTCACCAGGCAAGAATATTAGAGTGGGTTGCCATTCACTTCTCCAGGGGATCTTCCCAACCCAGGGATCAAACCCCAGTCTCCTGCATTGCAGGCAGATTCTTTACCACTGAGCCACCAGGGAAGCCGACATTCTTTGCCCACCACCTACCCCACCCTGCCACTGCCTTTTAATTTCAATCCTCTTCCTCCTTCCACAAAGGCAACACACTAGATATTCATTTTCTAAGAACCAGCATTGGTTGATATTTAGAGAAATTCAAAGAGCAGAACAAATAATTTTGTAAAGGAAAGAAAGAAAGAAGGAAAGCAGGGAGGAAAGAAGTAAGAGAGAAAGATAAAGAGAAAAAGGGAGGGAGGAAAGATTATTGAAGATTTTCACTGGGATAGTGCAAATGAAAGGATATTTAATAAAGATGATCAGTTGGCAAACACAATATTCTTTTTATATCATCTAAGCCCAACAGGCTGGGTACCATTGTTCTCAGTCACATTCTATGAGTTCAGGTCTCTATCCTTGGAGATTCAGCTCAATTTGTTAACTTAATGCTTCTTAATATTTTGTGTTGATACCCTCTGCTACCCCTATTCTCAAAGACTCAGGAAAATAATCCTCTATTAAATCTTGTACCAGTTTTAAAGAAGTGTATGAGGAAAACTGAGGAATGGAAAAACCAGGATTAACCAAGCAAAGGGAACCTGACAACCCATGTAGCTGCTGTAAAATTCATGACTGAATAAGAGGAGTTCTTCAACATCTGCCCTTCAGTTTCCTTGTTCTTTTTGTCTTCTTGAGGGGCCTTAATTGACATATAACATTAAGACGTTCATATGGAGAAGGCAATGGCAAGCCACTCCAGTACTATTGCCTGGGAAATCCCATGGATGGAGGAGCCTGGTAGGCTGCAGTCCGTGGGGTCGCTAGGGGTCGGACACGACTGAGCGACTTCACTTTCACTTTTCACTTTCACACATTGGAGAAGGAAATGGCAACCCACTCCAGTGTTCTTGCCTGGAGAATCCCAGGGACGGGGGAGCCTGGTGGGCTTCTGTCTATGGGGTCACACAGAGTCGGACACGACTGAAGTGACTTAGCAGCAGCAGCAGCAGCAGCAGCAGCAGCAGCAGCAGCAGCAGCATGGTTATTTGATCTGTGGTGCTAGTGGTAAAGAACCTGCCAGTGCAGGAGACATAAGAGGCATAGGTTCAGTCCCTGGGTCAGGAAGATCCCCTGGAGGAGGGCATGGCAACTTACTCCAGTATTCTTGCCTGGAAAATCCCATGGACAAAGGAGCCTGGTAGGCTACAGTCCATAGAATCACCAAGAGTTGGACACAACTGAAGCGACTTAGCAAGCATGCATATTTTGCAGTATGATTACCATGACAGAGTTAGCCAACACATCCATCACATCACATAATGATCATTTCATTTTGTCGTGAGAACATTTAAGTTCTATTCTCTTAGCAGCTTTGAAGTATAGAATACAGTATTGTTGTCCATAATAATAGTTGTGTATTAGCTCTCCAGACAGAGAAGGCAATGGCAGCCCACTCCAGTACTCTTGCCTGGAAAATCCCATGGACGGAGAAGCCTGGTAGTCTGCAGTCCATGAGGTTACTAAGAGTCGGACACGACTGAGCGACTTCACTTTTCACTTTCATGCATTGGAGAAGGAACTGGCAACCTACTCCAATGTTCTTGCCTGGCAAATCCCAGGGACGGGGGAGCCTGGTGGGAGGCCGTCTATGGGGTCGCACAGAGTCGGACATGACTGGTGCGACTTAGCAGCAGCAGCAGCAGCTCTCCAGAACTCATCTTCTAGCTGCAAGTTTGTATCCTTTGACCAACAGTTCCCTTGTCCTCCCCCACACACCCCCACACCTAGCCCCTAGCAATCACCACTCAACTCTCTGCTTCTAACAGTTTGACTTTTTAGATTCCACATATAAGTGATAAACAGTATTTGTTTTCCTCCATCTGAGTTATCTTATTAGCATAATGCCCTCCAGGTCCATCCATGCTGTTACCAATGGCAGGTTTTCCTTCTTTCTCATGGCTAAATAATACTCCATTGTGTAAATATTGACAGACACTTAGCTTGTTTCTATATTTTGATTATTGTGAATAATGCTTCCATAAACATGATGGTATGTATATCTTTTCAATATCCTGTTTTAATTTCCTTTGGATATATACCCAGAAGTGAAATTTCTGAATCACATGGTAGTTCTGGCTTTCCCAGTGGCTCAGTGGTAAAGAATCTGCCTGCAATGCAGGAGACATGGGTTCGATCCCTGGGTCAGGAAGATCTCCTGGAGAAGGAAATGACAACCTACTCCAGTATTCTTGCCTGGAGAATCCCCATGGACAGAGGAGCCTGGCAGGCTACAGTCCATGGGGCCGCAAAGAGTTGGACATGACTGAAACAACTTAGCATGCACGCATGGTAGTTCTATTTTAATTTTTTGTAGATACTCCATGCTGTTTCCCAAAGTGGCTGTCCTAACTTACCTTCCTACCAACAGTGTACCAGGGTTCCCTTTTCTCCACACTCTTACCAAAACTTGTTATCTCTTGTCTTCCTGATGATAGCTGCTCTAACGTTAGTGAGAGGTGATAAGTCATTGAGGTTATGATTTGCATTTCCCTGATTATTAGTGATAATCGAGTATCTTTTCATGTATCTGTTGGCCATTTGAAAATCTTCCTTGAAAAAAAATGTCTATTTCATTTCCCTTCTCATTTTTTAACTGCATAGTTTGATTTTTCATTGCGTTGCAGAAGTTCTTTATATATTTATATTAATCCTCTATCAGCTGTATTATTCGCAACTATTTTCTCCAATTCTGTGGGTTGCTTTTTCATTCTGATGATTGTTTCTTCTTTTCTATGGAGTCCTTCCCTTTAATACAGTCCCACTTGTTGAATTTTGCTTTTATTGCTTGTGCTTTTGGTGTCATATTAAAAAAATCATTGCCCAGACCAATGTCAAGGAGGCTGGTTCTCTCAAGCAGTCTTGTTCTTTCTTGAAGAGTCTGATGGAACACTTCAAAGAGTGTGGAAACAGCTGAGTTAATGAAAATGCCTCTCGCTGGCAGAAACTATCTATTCCTGCATGGGTTCAAAAACAAATACATGCATTTCTGATACATAAACTTATGTACAAAACAGAAACAGATTCACAGACTAATAGAATTAACTTACGCTTACCAGGGGGGAAGGGTGAGGAGGGGATGGGACAGTTAAGGACTTTGAGATCAACATGTACACATGGCTATATTTAAAATGGATAACCAGCAAGGACCTACCACATAGCACAGGAAACTCTGCTAAGTGTTATGTGACAGACTGGATAGGAGGGGAGTTTAGGGGAGAACGGATACATGTATATATATGTATGTCTGAGTCCCTTTGCTGTGCATCCGAAACTATCACAACACTGCTAATTGGCCATCTTCCGATATTAAATAAAAAGCTTTTTAAAAAACAAATACAGACATTTCCTATGGAAAAGAAGTGTTATTGATCATTTTCAAATTCATAAATATGAGCTTTGCAGGGGGAAGAAATTCTTCAAGGTCCTGTTTGAAGAACTGTAGTGACATGAGTTTATGAGAAAAGAGCTGGTTTGTGGGTGAGGAAGGCATAAGATCTGTGAGACACATTTTTGAGATAAGGAGCTTGGTAGACTCATTCCTTCCAAGGAGAACACATTCCTGGCCCAAAAGCACAGGCGCCACCATGGCCAACAAGCTCCCCAGTTGGGCTTTCAGACAACTGGAATTGAGTCTCCCCTCGACCCTTCCATCTTTTCAACTAAAACTTTTAATAACCTTTCCAAGCACAAGGAAACAATGAGTCTGGCAGGTGATTAGAGGAGACAGAAAAGATAATTTTCCTGAAGCTGTTTTTTATCATCTGCCTAAGAATTCATTTCCAGAATGAAATATTATATTAAGAG
This sequence comes from Moschus berezovskii, assembly GCF_049115385.1. Classification (NCBI taxonomy): domain Eukaryota; kingdom Metazoa; phylum Chordata; class Mammalia; order Artiodactyla; family Moschidae; genus Moschus; species Moschus berezovskii. The sequence continues at coordinate 64,468,369 of NC_142472.1, read as the reverse complement.
AACCAGATAGGGGGGCCTAAACATTTTTCTTCTCATTTTAAGGTGTTTCTACAGTAAAGCCCTATTATTTCAGTTGTTTTGAATCATTAATTTTGAGTATGTGAGGTTTTTTTCCCAATGACCATTTTTTGTATGATCATTTAATATATAAACACCAAAGATCACCTTGGGCTTCCTTGGTGGCCCAGATGGTAAAGAAACTGCCTGTAATGCAAGAGACCTTGGTTTGATCCCTCAGTCTGGTCCCTGGGTCAGGAATATGCCCTAAAGAAGGGAATGGCAGCCTACTTCAGTATTCTTGCCTAGAGAATCCCATGGATAGAGGAGCCTGGCAGGCTACAGTTCATGGGGTCTCAAAGAGTTGGATACAACTGAGTGACTAACACACATGGAATAACTTCTATGAGATGCAATCAGATCAAGATATTTCACACTGTCCTTTACCATATGGCACAAATATAATAACCTTGAAAGGGGAATCAGAATTGCTCTGAGGTTTGTCCAGAAGTGGTATCTGAAAGTTCACAGAATGTCAGACCCATCACTAAGTTTTCTCACGAAGCAAAAGCCTCAAACAACACATTGCTTAGTCTTTTGAAACCAGGGCTCTTAGGATATTCTTTAAATGAAAATAAATTGCCATCATTACTTGGGTTTTGAAACCTGTTCAACATGATTTCTATACTGTCCAAAAAACACATGGCTTGGTCCCATAAATCTAATGAACACTTAGAACTTAATGCCTCTGATAGAGGCTTATCTCTCCCAGCTTGTCTACATAGCCTACTTCATGATAATCCCAATTAGATTAGAACCCTAATTATGTTTCTGCTCAGGGTATTTTTAGATAGCCTTAACATTTGATCTGTTTAGTCTAGTTTTACAGGTGGCAAAAGATTAAAAACAGGTTTTAAAATAAGATATGACTATTACGTTTCTAATAATAGGCGATTGTGGTCCCTGAGCTACTTTTTATTTAGTGACGCATGGAACAACCCTTTGATGATGGTAATTGTGCCCACACACCCTATCCCTACACTGGGAAAAATAAGCCACCCTTTGTAGTCAAGCCTTCAGCCCTACCATATACACTTTAGCCCTTTCATTGCAGGATCTTGAGTTTCTTTCACTGCTTCCCTCTAAAATAACCTACCTTTTCAATTCTGCCCAAACCCTCTGGTTACATATTCCCAGGGACACTTGTCCTGATATTACCTCTATGACCTCACTACCCCTGAATGAAAAAAATCACACGTTCTCCAATGTGGCCTCTCAAACTAGCATGTATGTAAGGCTCGCCAGGGAGCTCTTTAAAAAATGCAGATTCCCAGGATGCACCCAGAGGGTTTCCACCTCTGGATATGTCTTTCAGGGGTCTGGGAACTTATATGTTCAACAACCAAAAATCCTGGGTTATTTTTTGGAGAGATTTTGAGAAACATTGCTTTCCAAAACATTTTTCACTTCCAAATACACAGTTTCAAATTTTCCATCATGCTTACAGTTATTTTCCATAAATGAGAACATCCTACAGTTATAAAACATTAGACAAGTAGACAAATATAAGGTGCTATGTTTACTATTTTTAATATTTTTCTAGGATAAACTTGGGGCTTCCCTGGTGGCTCAGTGGTAAGGAATCAGCCTGCAGTGCAGGAGATGCAGGTTCAATCCCTGGATTGGGAAGATCCCCTGGAGGAGAAAATGCAACCCACTGCAGTATTCCTGACTGGGAAATGCCATGGACAGAGGAGCCTGGCGGGCTACAGTCCATGGGGTCAAAAGAGAGACACAATTGAGCGACCAAACCACCAACAGATTAAACTTGGCTCTACTGAAAATCTCCTTGATTCTTCCCTCACTTTTCAAGGTAGAAGAAAAGGAACACCAAGAATTGTACAAAGGCAGAGGGAGATCGCAGGTGAGTTCAGTCTGGCTGGACTTGAGGTGACTGTAGATCTACTGTCCCTGCTCAAGAGGCAAACTTTGTCCTCCAGGGACCTTGGAGGCCCTGTTGAGTCTTTCCTTTTTTTTTCTTTTTTAATGAATGAATTTATTTTTGGCCGTAGCGTGTCTTCATTGCTACACGCAGGCTCTTCTCCAGTCGTGGCAAATGGCCCACTCTCTAGCTGTGGTGCAGAGGCCTCACTGTGGTGGCTTCTCTTGTTGTGGAGCACAGGCTGTAGGCAGTGGAGTTCAGTAGTGGTGGCGCACAGGCTTAGCTGCCCTGTGGCATGTGAGATCCTCCCAGACCAGGCACTGAACCCATGGCCCTGCACTGGCAGGCAGATTCCTAACCACTGGACCACCTACAAGTCAGCCACTAGCCCCACTGACAAATCAGGCACACAGAACCCTTCATTTATTCTTTATTTACATGAAATGTTTAAAGTTTCAAGACTTGACTTGATGGTCAGACTTCAGCTTGAATGTGTTGTGCGCTTATGCCATCTCAGTGGCCAATTCCGTTGTCAAAAGCAGACAACTCTATATGCAAGTCAGAGTTTCCATTTTATTGCAAGGACAAAAAGAATAGCCTGATGGTTGCCCAAGGTATATGCAACCTTTCTGGAGAGGATGACCTTGAGTGATACTGGTTTGCAAAGTCAAAAGCTTTGACAACTTGAAATATGAATTTAAGCCAGGGTTTCAGGACATTTTAGATTAACGCGAAATGGTACTTGACTTACTACTACCTGATCATGAATGGGTTAAGTAGGATGTGCCCTTAGTAATGATACCTCTTATACTCCTATACGTGGAGGAGGAATGTCAGCCATTCACAAATATTTATTCACAGGCTTTTATTGACTATCGACTATGTACTGGGGCAACAAAGAGCCAAGAGTAGTAAGAAACAATCCTGGCCCTCAAGAAACAACCAACCACCCCCCCAAACCGGGAAAATATGTTTGAGTGTGATATGCGCCACAAGAGAAGGAAGCTCGGATTACTAGTGGGTGCAGGGAAGGAGAGACAGGAGGAGAAAACAATCCAAGAGGGTTTCCCAGAGGAAGGGATGCTTAAACTGAATTTTGAAGAACAAACACAAACAACCAGGCAGATTATGTATAGGAGAGGTAATGGCTGACATTCCAGACAAACATGTCCAAAAAAAAAAAAAAAACAGACGCTAAAAAGAATATGGCTTTAATTGGAAATGCAAGTAATTTTAAAACTCTAGACAGGAGAGGAGGAGCCACATCAAGATGACATCTCTAGATGTGGTAAATGGAATATTACTCAGCCATAAAAAAGAAGGACATAATGCCATTTGCAGAAATGTGGATGGGCCTAGAGACTATCATGCCAAGTGAAGTAGACAGAGAAAGATAAATACATGATGTTGCTTATATGTGGAATCTAAAAATAATGATACAAATTAAAGCTATGCACAAAACAGAAATAGACCCACAGACATAGACAACAAACTCATGGTTACCAAAGGAGAAAGGCAGAGGAGGCATAAATTAGGAGATTGGGATGAACATACTCACACTATTATATATAAAATAGATAACAAACAAGTACCTATTGTATAGCTCAAGGAGCTATACTCAGTATTTTGTGATAACCTATAAGAGAAAAGAATGTGAAAAACAATATTCAGTTATTTATATATATAAATGAATCACTGAAGCTAACACAACATCATAAATCAACTGTATTTCAATTTAAAAAATGACATCTGCATATCATGCAGAGTTTAGCATTTCCCTGACAGGCTATGGACAGCCTTGAAAGGACTTTAGGTAAGGGATAAACATAGTAGAATTTAGGTTCATTCATACATTCATTTGATTCAGTGAATGTTTATTACAAACCCATTAGGTGCTAGGCATAGTGTCATGGTGAGCACAGAAAACATAATGCTGAAAAGATAGAAATGGCCCCTGCCCTCAGGGAGCTTAAATTCTGATGGAAAAGATACACAATAAGCACATAAGAATAGAAGAAACAATGTATCACCTTTGAATGAGTGCTGGAAAGAAAACAAAGAGGGATGTGAGAGAACAAGGAGAAAGGGCTGTTCCTTTAGTTCAAATGCCTGGGAAAATTTTCTCTTAAGACTTGACATTTATGATAAGGAATGAATTAGGAATTAGGTTCATTTTTCTTCATAGCTCAGTTGGTAAGGAATCCACCTGCAATGCAGAAGACCCCAGTTCGATTCCTGAGTCAGGAAGATCTGCTGGAGAAGAGATAGGCTACCCACTCTAGCATTCTTGGGGTTCCCTTGTGGCTCAGCTGGTAAAGAATTCACCTGCAATGTGGGAGACCTGGGTTCAATCCCTGGGTGGGGAAGATCCCCTGGAGAAGGGAAAGGCTACCCATGCCAGTATTCTGGCCTGGAGAATTCCATTGACTTAGTTGAAATGTATTTGACTATATGAATTCCATACAGTCCATGGGGTCGCAAAGGGTCAGACACACCTGAGTGACTTGCACTTCTACTTCATTCATTTACTTCAACTAATATTTATGACATGCCAACTTTAAAGTGATTTGGGAGAAGAACTGGGTGAAGCACATTCTAGGCAGAGATAAGAAGAAATGAAGACGCTGGGAAGAAAGAAAGGACTTGGCTTAAGAAGTGACAAAAGACCAGGTGTATGACAGACAGACAGGGGACCAGCCAGAGAAGAGACAGACAGGGGAGCAGCGGGAGTGTAAGTGGAGAGACGTGCCTTGATTCACCTCTGTAAATGCATTCCGGCAGCTGTGGGTTTGGGACGGACCGGAGGGGTGAGGGTGAAGCCACAGACTGGCTGGGAGGCTATTTCAGCTGGTGCAGGTGGGAGGGGAACATGACTCAGACAAGATAATAACCGATGACATGAGAGCGGTTTTCGCGTTTGCCCTGGACAAAGTAGGAAAGAGAGAGCCTTTCAGAAACCACGCTGCTGCTTATGACCCAGCTGCTTAGCTGCTGCCAGAGCCCAGACTGGAAACGCGGTCTCCTCGCTCCATGGCAGTGGTCTTTCCACTGTGTGATGCAGAAGAGTAGAGAGATTTATAAAGTTTGGGCAAATACTTTTATTTTGCTCTCATTCAAACCCCTTTGATTTGAAAGGCTGTCAAAAAGCATAACACGCTGGTGACATGGATATTCAAAGTCAAATGAAAGGAGAGAGCGTGAACAGGAGATGATACACAGTTTTCTATCCTCCTCATCATCATCCATGTGTTCATAGATGGTTTTTGCTTGAAACATATTTATGCAGATGTTTTTGATGTATAAGAATGTGTAATAAGTTATTAGTTAAGTCAAAGTTTTCCTTTTTAGTGTCCAAGAGGACGTTAGCTGTATGCCGAATGAAGGCTAAAAGATTGGATGGGAGCCCTGCACCAGTCTTTATAGGATGAGCAACAGAAAAAGCAGAGCAGGGTCCTGTGCTAATTCGAGCACTCCATGAGGTTTAAAAGATGACTTTTTGTCTGGTTTTGTCTTTTTTAATCCTGTGTAGCACAACACTCAGACCTGAGCCCTTGGGGAAGGACCTACCGTCTTAAGCCATCTGGGCGCTCTTCCTTCCTCCAAACACGCCTGTCGCCAGGCTTCTCTCCTTCTACATCCTTTTCTCTTCCAGGCAGTATTGCTTGCTTTCTTGTCTTCCCTTTCCCTCTCTCGTGCTCTAGTCACTGCGTGTGTGTTCCGTTGCCAGTTGTGTCTGACTCTTTGCAACTCTTTGTAGCGCCCCCAGGCTCCTCTGTCCATGGAATTTTTCAGGCAAGCATACCGGAGCAGGTTGCCATTTCCTACTCCAACACTACACAAAGGGAGGAAAAGACGAGATAAAATGTTTCAGGGAGAAAAATAGTAGAAGATGTTTGCCGCTAGAATCACCACATGTAAGTGCCACTCATCATGTATTGTTCCTTCAAATTAGTAGCTTCATCTAATTGAGCGATGCTGCTCTCTTGAAAGCTTCTCTATCAATGTCAAAGTCAAAGACAGAGGGTGGAGGAAAGGCTGTTTAGAAAGATGGTATTTAAAATGTGGATTAGCTAAAGGAAATGCCACACTTCTTCCATCTATCTTTGTAAGCCTTTGTTCTCAGTGTCTTACAGACTCTGCTAGAGTTATCAGCTTAAGCAGGAGTCCCAAGGAGACTTCTTCTTGGAAGTTAGAGGTGGTGGGTTGGGGCTCCCTGTGTGTCCTGGGAGAAGCCAGAGACCTGGGTTCAGAGTTCAAAATCTGCCACTGAATAGCTTGGTAATTTGCGGTATATCAGTTTTGAGGTGAGTCCTAGATCCCATTCTCACTGGGTACATCAAGTCCCTTCACCTATTTTAGTGCCACAAGGGAAGCTAAAGAGCATCAGTTGACCAGGCATTGGATTGAGCACCATTTAAGATCCATGGGCTAGGGATTACTAGTCCAATTTTACAATGAGGAAACCCAGCCTCCACAAGTTAGTTTTCTTTTTAGACTCTCTTTCCATTACTTGTCCACTTCCATGATTTCCACAAACATTTTGTGTAAAATTCACTTTTTAAAAGTCCGTGTTGACTGTTTACACTGTAACAAACCCGAGAAATACACTCAAATGTGTTTTATTACACAGGTTACAACACTAGAGACATTACTTTCTGCTGTCAAGTTTACTAAATTTATGGGGGATGGACTAATGCTTACTCTGTCTGTCTTCTCTGTTGAATTCAAGAGTATCCAGAGATTGCAAGGAGAGACGGTAAAAGTCCATTACCTTTTGCAACTGCTTGCCTGGTGTATTAGTTATTGCTGCATAACAAGTTATCTCAAAATGGAGTGGGTTAAACTAACACTGGTTATCTCACAGTTTCTGTAGGTCAGGAATCTGGGCACAGCTTAACCGGTTCTCTGAGTTTGTTCCAAGCCACAGTCAAGGTGTTGACCAGAGCTTTAGTCATCTAAAGGCCCCACTGGGGGAGGATCTGATTCTAAGTTCACTCACCTGGTTGTTGGCAGGATTAAGTCCCTTGCAGGCTATTGACTGGAGGACTCTCTTGTTCCTTGCCATGTGAGTCTCTCCATTGTGGGAAACTAACATGGCAGATGGTTTCAACCAGAGCAAGTAAGGCAGAAGGGCCAGAGAACATGAATGCTAGCAAGATGGAAGACATGGGATTTTTTATAACCTTATCTCAGCAGTGACATCTTATCATCTTTACTGTATTCTAGTCATTAGAAATAAGTCACCAGACCCAGACTATGTTCAAAGGAGAAAATTACCAAAGGCTTGGACACCAGGAAGCAAACATCATTGGGGACCATCTTAGAAGTCAGGTTGACACACCTGGTGGACTGTTACATTCCAAATATTATGAAACCAAAACGAAGTTGAGGAATGACGATGCCGAGCGCAAGAGAGCTATTGTCATCTCTAACTTCAAATTTCAACTTTTTGCATTCAGTAGGCTAACATGCGGAGAAGGCAATGGCAAGCCACTCCAGTACTCTTGCCTAGAAAATCCCATGGATGGAGGAGCCTGGTTGGCTGTAGTCCGTGGGGTCGCTAAGGGCTGGACACGACTGAGCGACTTCACTTTCACTTGTCACTTTCACACATTGGAGAAGGAAATGGCAACCCACTCCAGTGTTCTTGCCTGGAGAATCCCAGGGACGGGGGAGCCTGGTGGGCTTCCGTCTATGGGGTCACACAGAGTCGGACACGACTGAAGTGACTTAGCAGCAGCAGCAGGCTAACATGATTTTTTCATCAATTCAGCTACTAATATGTTTCAATTCATACCAGTAAGTTCAGATTTATAAAGTATATCTCGCTATCTATGTATATATTGTGCTTCCCTGGAAGAACTGGTTGGGTGGGAATGAGGAGGTGAAATGTCTCTGTTTAAAAAAAAAAAAGTACAGCATTGTCTGGATTACCTTATGCGCCATGGAAAATGAGAAAATTGGACTTTGACACTGAAGTTTTCTTTCAGATCTAAAATTTGTTTTACTCATCTCTAAAATGGTCAAATTGATTCTTTTTGGACTACCTCACAGATGTGTTGGCAGAATTAAACAATTAATAATGGATGTGAATGTGGTTTTGTAAATTATAAAATACTAATTTGTCACATGTATTTAAAATTTTTTTAAATTATAAAATGCTATTCAACCTAGAGATTTTCCATCCTGACCCTAGTATGCACCTGGATTAAACTGCCACGTCCTCTGAGTTTTCTTGAGGGAGGAGAGTGGAGAGTTGGGAAGAGCTTCCAGAAAGAAGAGGCAACAGCCTCTGACATGCTGCAGTAATTGGTCGGTGCCTCTTGGTGGCGGGGCTGCAGATTGAATTAAGGACCGGTTTCCATGAAATGCTCTGAAAATGACCAGGACCCACAGAGTGACCTTCAGAAGGTGAATGATAGAAAGTGACTCAGAACTGGGAGAAGGATGTTTCCTCCAAGCAATTTGCTAAAAATAATTTGATCATAAGCAATTTAATTCAAAACAAAATGGCAGTGGTGAAAATCAACAATTTGTCTTAGAATGAGTATTTGGATGGTTTTTGGGTTTTTTTTTGAAAAATACTTCTTAAATGTTATATTCTTCCTGTGTTGATAATTTGGGTTCATCACTAGCCAGTTTTACAACCATTTACGCGAACATCAATTATTTTTGTTTTTTTAAAGAATTTATTAGTAGATGGATATATTTCTTTTTTCCCTGATTTTCTTTCTTCCAATATGTTTTCTGCCAATGAAATCATTGTACTCTGAGGAGTTTATAATCATGAAAATGTGGCAGCAGTTTAAAGGTTGTTTCCAACTCTGCAATATTACAGCTTGTACAGGCAGGAACATTTGGATGAAATCATTTTGAAAGTAAAAATTGTAAAAGTAGAAAAAATCCTTGAGGAACATAAATATCAATTGGGGGTATTTCACTTACATCATATCATCATTTCAATGAAATTATTATCTTAAGTCACTGTTTTCCTCCAAAACACATTTCAGATGTCGGCATCTTTTTAAAAAATTAAAAAAAAAAAAATTTTGGCCTTGCCATGTGGCATATGGGATCTTAGTTCCCCTATCAGGGATTGACTCCGTGTCCCCTGCATTGGAAGTATGGAGTCTTAACCACTGGACCACCAGGAACATCCCTCAAATGTTGGCATCTTGAGGGAGTCCCAGGATGCAGGGCTCTGGGCAAATTATCCTTCACCAAGGACAGTAGCCTGGTGACAGTGGCAAAGCACCCCCACCTTGGGTGACTGTCCAGACAGCAGACACCAACGTGGAAGGCATGGAGAAGAACTTGAAGAGATGATTTATAAATATGGGTAAAAGGAAGATCCAGAAATTATTTATTGGGACTGTAGGAGAAATTCAATGTTTTACAATAGGCAAGTAAGTTCAAGATGACTGTAAAACTTAAAATATCACTGTTGATAATTTTTCTTGTGAATTTTAGGGAGATTCTGATGATAATACAGCTGTAAGAAGTCATAGTTAAACTTTGGCTAAACCCGACCATTTGTTTAAGATAGTGATTGTCAGGGATGGATACACGGCTTCCCTGGTGGCTCAGTGGTAAAGAATCTGCCTGCCAATGCAGGAGATGTGGGTTCAATCCCTGGTCCAAGAAGATCCCACATGCCTCGGAGCAATTAAGCCCGTGTGCCACAACTGTGGCGTCTATGCTCTAGAGCCCTAGAGCCGCAACTGCTGAAGTCTGCACACCCAAGAGACCATGCTCAGCAACGAGAGAAGCCACCAGAATTCAAAGACTGCGCACTGCAGCTAGAAAGTGGTCCCCGCTCACTGCAACTAGAGAAAAGTCCATGCAGCAAGGAAGACCCAGCACAGCTAATAAATGAATGCATAAATAAATAAAATTATAGACTTCAGAGTGAAGGATGGACAAAGATGATCCAATGAACCTGAAACTGCTCTAAAAAAATAAAGTCTATTTAAAAACAATGGTCCCCTGGGGTATGGGAAAATATTTGCAGTCTTACTTTTATTATCACATATAAGATAAACGAAATGTACTAATATGTAATATAAGGATTTACACTGACTTCCTTACTCAGTCAACACACCCCATGGTCCCAGGCCACCAAAGGCAGGTGCGGGGGTGAAGTAAGTTACCTCCCAGAGTCCTATGAACTATGATGTTTTGCAGTTAATGTGTGCCATAATTAATTGGATTGTACCATTTAATTCTAACTAAACTAATATTCCCCCAACTATACAAGTGGTTCATAAAGGTTTCTACAAATTAAATATAGATAACATTTAATATAATTCTAACAAAGAAAGAGTAAGTTATCAGTAGGAAGAATGGAAAGCTTCTCCATCCAGTACAAACTTTAATTAGATGTAAATGCAAACTTTTCCTTCAATGTAAAGGTGACATTACAACAATGAATAAAAACCACCCACTTTTTGAAAGAAACTCTGGTTATTGAGAGAACACACACTGTGGAAGCAAATGTCTGGAAAACTTCCCAATGTTTTATTATTTTAGTGCCAGAAGCAATGTGTTTTGCCTTAAAAACTCATCATTTATACATTTAGGAAACTTGCAAACTTTTTTTTACCATGTTTAAAAATCTTCCCCAAAAAAAGGATTTCAGTAGTTTTTAAACCCATTTGTAAAACATATTCAAATATAACAAGTTCTGATTAGTTGAAAGAACACTTGATTGACATCAAGGAGGATGGAAAATTACTAGCCACATTTCAACTGCAACTTTTACATAATTACTGAGAGGCTGGATAAAAGCACCATTTAGTAGAAGCAGCCTGAGTTGCACGTCCCCCACCTGGAACTGCTCATGCTTGTGGTATCTTTGCCAGCTCTGACAGGTTTAAACCATGTATGTAAATAAGCCCAATTTATATCCAATTATGGATATACCAAGATGTCAAAAATTATAAACCATATTTATACATTTTATTCTCCCTAAGACTTTTAACATAAGAAGATGCATCATTTTAAAATAAACATACCAATATTGTGGAGCATGCTAAAGTGTTTTATGGGTAGGAGTACAAAATAAAAAAGTTTTAGTACCATATAGTTAAGACCGTGTTTTTCATTTTGCACTGACCATGGGGCTCAGTCATTCAGTCTTGTCTGACTCTTGGTGTCCCCATGGACTGTAACCCACCAGGCTCCTCTGTCCATGGGATTTCCCAGGCAAGAATATTAGAGTGGGGTGCCATTTCTTTCTCCAGGGGGTCTTCCCAATCCCAGGAGATTTGATCCTTCCCAGGGATCAAATTCTTGTCTCCTGCATTGGCAGGTGGATTCTTTACAGCTGAGCCACCTGGGAACCTCTTGAACTGACAATAGGGATATCAGATAAATTTATAATTCATATTAATAAATAGCTTATTCTGTCCGAGCACTGGGTCTTCACGGCTGTACAGGTTCCTGGATGAGAGAGATTTAGATTCCAAGACAGACTTGAGGGAGGGGCAGAGGTCTCCGGCCACAGTCATCATCAACCTGCAATGGATTGTGTTCAGGCTACAGTGGAGAAATTTCTTCCAAAGTGGATTTAAATTCAGCAGAGGATCAGGTAGTCGGTATTCGATGGTGGATTTGAGGTGGGAAAAAGAAGACTCTTACAAGATCGTTTATAAGACCCTTTCTAAGAATCTGCCTACAGTGCAGGAGACAAGGCTTCGATCCCTGGGTTGGGACAATCTCCTGGAGAAGGAAATGGCAACACACCCCAGTATTCTTGCCTGGAGAATCCCATGGACAGAGAACCCTGGCAGGCTACGGTCCATGGGGTGGCAAGGAGTTGGATATGACTGAGCGACTAACACACACAGCACAGGCACAAGTAGGTCTGGGGGCTGCATGTTCATGATCCTGGTGACTCTAGACTAAATTTGCCAGAACACTTACGCATTCACCCTCTGACCTGAATTAGCAAATCGTTCCACCAAATGGCCAGCTGCCCTCCACTCTGGACCAGCCCCTATCATGGTGCACGTGGATCCCTGCAACAGTTTGTTCCTGGTTTCTTTGACGGCAGCTGCGCCAACCACTTCACACCCAGTCCTGAACGCCTGAGAGCCGTTCATTCATCCTGGGGCCCATTGCCAGGCAGCTCTTCCCTAAATGTTGCTGTTTAGTCACTATGGCATCTGGTCCCATCACTTCATGGGAAATAGATGGGGAAACAGTGGAAACAGTGTCAGACTTTATTTTTGGGGGCTCCAAAATTACTGCGGATGCTGATTGCAACCATGAAATTAAAAGACACTTACTCCTTGGAAGGAAAGTTATGACCAACCTAGACAGCATATTATAAAGCAGAGACATTACTTTGCCAACCAAGGTCCGTCTAGTCAAGGCTATGGTTTTTCCAGTGGTCATGTATGGATGTGAGAGTTGGACTGTGAAGAAAGCTGATCGCCAAAGAATTGATGCTTTTGAACTGTGGTGCTGGAGAAGACTCTTGAGAGTCCCTTGGACTGCAAGGAGATCCAACCAGTCCATTCTAAAGGAGATCAATCCTGGGTGTTCATTGGAAGGACTGATGCTAAAACTGAAACTCCAATACTTTGGCCACCTCATGCAGCGAGTTGACTCACTGGAAAAGACTCTGATGTTGGGAGGGATTGGGGGTTGGAGGAGACGGGGACGACAGAGAATGAGATGGCTGGATGGCATCACTGGCTCGATGGACATGAGTTTGAGTGAACACTGGGGGTTGGTGATGGACAGGGAGGCCTGGCGTGCTGTGATTCATGGGGTCGCAGAGAGTCGGACACGACTGAGCGACTGAACTGACTGAGCTGAACTGAGTCACTAAGTTGTGTCCGATTCTTTGTGACCCCACAGACTGCAGCCTACCAGTCTCCTCTCTGTCCATGAGATTGCCCAGGCAAGAATACTGGAGTGGGCTGCCATTTCCTTCTCCAGGGATCTTCCTAACTCAGGGATTGAACCCAAGTCTCTTGCATTGGAAGGCAGATTCTTTACCACTGAGCTACCTGGAAAGTCTCTTCCCTAAATGATATTCCCCTAGTCTGTACATAGATCAGACTGTATCAATTGTGACTGCCAGGGCTTCTGCCCTGTGGCTCCATTCTGTTTTCTGACTTCTCAGTACCAACCTGGTCATCAAATCAGACTAGCCATTTCAATCCTCCAAAGACACATGGTCCTCACTGCTTTCTTTTCAGGAGGTGGTTCCTTTGCAAACAAAACCCACCATTTCTTCTCTTTTTGTTGGAATCTTGAAATATGCCCATTTCAGTTTCCATTCTTCTGTGAATCCCTCCCCTGTCTATTCGGGCCTTCATGAACCACTGTCTCTTCGGACTTCTATAAGGCCTATATGTAAGATATAATCTAAGATTCACTTGATACTTTTGCTGTTATTTACCTCCGATTATATTTTGTGAGTAAGTAATCCATTTCTTAACCTTTACTTTAAAATCTCCTTAGCACCTATATAGAGTAGATGACCAGCAAATACTACTCTTCATTGATTTCTCTGCTCCAGGAAAATTTCCTTTTTCTCTATCTTTGTTTATCTTGTTGATTCGCTTCCTTTATCTGACACATTCTTAAGAAAATTGAAATATCCTGCTTTCAGCAAAGGTTAAAGGGTAAGCTTCAGTTCCATCCAGACTTTGGTGTTTCTGACACTGACTTTTTCCCAGACAGAGAGAGCTCTGATTCTGTGAATGAGACCATTTTCAAATATTCTCTGGGGCTTTATTATTCCGGAAAGAAGAAACCTAAAGCATAAAAGATAAATGCCATATAAACCCTTAAGTAAAGATGAGTTTTCATTAAACTAGTCTTAGAAGCAGTAATCTTCAGATTTCCAATTCTGACATTATAACAGAATATGTTTATGTGTCTAAAGTGAAGAGTGAAATTGTTAGTAGCATCGTGTACAACTCTTTGTGACCCCATAGACTGGGGTCTGTCAGCCTCTTCTGTCCATGGGATTTTCCAGACAAGAATACTGGAGTGGGTTGCCATTCCCTTCTCCAGAGGATCTTCCCAATTCAGCGATCAAACCTGGGTCTCCTGCATTGCAGGCAGATTCTTTACCATCTGAGTTCCCGGAAAGCCTTTTTAACCATACTAATTAAGAGTTGAAATCTTCTGATCACCTTTTCATTCAAAAGGTTAGTTAAAAAAATTAAGATCTTGTGGATTTACCTAAGGTATTGCTGAACAGACCTTTCTGCTGTGAAATGCAAGACACACGAAACTCAACTGTGTGAAAGAAAAGCAGTTTTAGTTCCCAAGGGATGGATCAAAACAGAATCTATTTCAGCAAAGTTCTTCATCATTTTTAAACAGAAACAAAAAATCACATATCTACTGAATTTTCCTTTCATTTGATGGGCATTGGTATTTAGTTGTTTGCTAGTTCAAATATGTTTACAGACTAAATGAGGAGAATAGGGCTCATGAAAAGCCCAGGAAAACAAATTCCACATTTTTAATGCTAGCACGATTGCACTTTTTGCCTTTGCTACTTTTCTTGACTTTTATTTTCATTCTGTGCCGAGCAACTAGTTAATTAACATTTCAGATGAGACCGTCAAAAGCAGGGAGATGACAGACTGCTACTATTCTTGGTCTTGCCGACACCTTCCTCATGGCAGGATGACAGCCACAGCTGCAAGTCATTGCAAGGAATCTGCTTGAAATTGGTATTAATATTGGGTCAAGAAAGCTTCCATTTTTCAAAGCAATTTTCATCGTTCTGAGTGGTACCCAGCCAAAACCCATTCTAAGGAGTGGGTTTGTATGTGAGCCTCTTTTGAGAACCACTGCCAGAATTCAATGGGAAGACCATGAACCAAACTGTGCATTTCTCAACATTTATTGAGCCTGTATCCATGGCATTGAGAAGAATACAAAGAAGTGTAGAAAACAGTCTCTGCTTATAAGTGGTTTCCCATCTTATTGGGTTACTTGAGACCGTCTGTAACTCCAGACTTTCATGAAGGCTCGGCATTCTTCATGTTCACACTCAGCTTCGCAAAATGGCGTCACTTGAGTTGTTTTATGAGGGAAAATAATGGACTATTAGGCAGTTACTTATGTCAAGAACTGAGATAATAACATCAGCCTATTTAGTGAATGAGACTAAGGAAGATGAGGTGGGATAAGAGAAGACTCATTCATTGAAAGCAGGGTTGGTGGGGGGTTGGTTTCCAACCTCTTCACTTCCCTTCACCTGTGTAGACAGTGATGTCAGGTCTATCAGTGATAGACAGTGATGTCAGCAGTAGTCATGACCCTGGGCTCTGAGATCCTGAGGACACACAGGGCTCAAGGGATGTTCCTGACTCTTGTCTGTTGACGTATAAGTTTGGGGTTAATGGTACACAAAGGGGGATGCTATATGGAGAGGCAGACTGGCGTGGTTCGTCTTGGCTCTTACCCTTCAAATTGTATTCTTCTCTGTTGAGAAACACACACATTGGCTCTTATTTTATTCTTCTATCCATACTTACACAAAATGCATGAAATGAGTGAGATTTTCAACAGGAATCTTGTAATCTGGTTTTTTTTTAACTTTTTAAAATTTAAGTATGGTTAATTTGCCATTTTGTGTTTGTTTCAAGTGCACAGCAAAGAAGGATGGAGCTGGAGGAATCAGGCTCCCTGACTTCAGACTATATTACAAAGTTACACTAATCAAAACATCATGCTACTCACACACACGCACACACACACACAAAAAAAATCCCACCAGAAATAGATATCAGTGAAACAGGAAGAAAGCCCAGAAATAAACCCATGCTCTTATCGTCAATTACTCTACAACAAAGGAGGCAAAGATACAATGGAGAAAAGACATTCTCTTTAATAAGTGGTGCTGGGAAAACTGGACAGCTACATATAAAAGAATGAAATCATAACATTCTCTAACATCATATACAAAATAAAAAAGTGAAAAAGCTAAACTAACCTACTTTAAATGCATATTTACTGTTAGCAATAGGACCTGTTGTTTCCCCCCCAATAAAGTGATCAGAAAATAATTTTTTGGCATAAGCAAAGAGATTTCTTGGGTTTTTGTTTTGATTTTCTCTGTCCATGAATCTTGCTTGACTGATTACCAAGACAAAACCCACAAGATGCTAGTGGAACTGAAAGTAATGAAATAGCATCTAGCTTTAAAATTTACAGACTTTTTTGAAATTACCTGTCTCTCTCAAAGATCTTTAACACATTTTGAGATAACAACTGATTCTCTTGCTCTCTCTGAGGGTAATCTTTGATTAGAAAGAGGGTTCTACTATCCAAGAGATGATGTCAGGTTAGTTGATATTTTTGAGCAGCCCAGTGGGCACACTCTTGACTGCCATAGTCAGAGGAAGTCTATCCAAGTGTTGAGACATGTTAGATACAGGGAAGTCATTCACCAATACCAGCACAAACTTAAGTCAATAAACAAGAGTCTTCATTTTACAAAGCCCATATAACCCATTCAGAAGTTCTAACCTGGTACACGTTCTTGTGTATCGGGGAGGAAAGGAGATGGAGGAGATGATCCACTTCAGCTCAAGCTACCTCTTAATCCTGTTCCTCCATTTGTACCCCCCACACAGTTACTTCCTGGCCTCCGTAATTTTATCCCTTCCCCCATCAAGGTGTTCCTCTTTCCAGAGAGCGAAAAGCAGCAAAATGAGGCTCCAAGCTAAGTAGGAGTCACCTCCTCAAACCACAGAAGCAGTTTTTGAGCTTGTTGCTTATTCCAGGACTACCTCCTCTTTGCAAAATTCAGCCTTTAATCCCCGTCATCTCTGCCACCACAATCCATCATCATCTCTTGTGTGGACTGAGCCTCAGCTTTCTAACTGGTTTCCAGTTTGAAAACTTCTACCTGACTCCATTCCACAGTGGAAACAGCTTTCCAACCCAGGTGTGGTTATGACACTCCAGTGTTTAAAACCTGATAAGAATGTCCTACAGTCTGAGGTTAGGCAATGTCCAGACTTCTCAGCACCTCTTATCGGATCCTACAGCACCTGACCCTTGTGTTCATCTGTAGTCTCATCTTCACTAGTTTTCATCTTTATTCATCCTTCTAGCCATGCCAAATGTTTCCCATACTCTCTTTCATACCTGGGCATTTGTTCATACTTGTCTGTCTCCTTGGAATAGTCCCTGCTCCTCCAACTTCCCAATACCCCACCAACCAGGTTAACTTATTAGTGAGCATTTGGATTTCAGCTTGAACATCACATCCTCAGTTCTAGAAGGCTCAGCAATTTAGGATCCCTTAATCTCTGCTCTCTTATCACTCTTCCCCTTTCAAAACAATCAGTGTGCTCACTGTAATTACATGCCGAGGGACTTCCCTTCCAGACCAGGGGTCAGCAAGCAATGACCCACAAGCCAAATCTGGACCTCCACCTGTTTTTGTAAATAAAGTTCCTCTGGAACACAGCCATGCTCATTCATCTATGTACTGTCTATGGTTTCTTTCACGCTAAGATGGCAGAGTTGAATAGTTGCAAAAGGAACCATAAAATGTTGGCTACCTGCCCTGTTACCAAAATATTTGCCAACACCTGTGCTAGACTATAAGCTCCATGACTGCAGACACTGGGTCTGTCTTGAATATCAGCGTGTCCTTGGTACCTAATGTAGTACCTAGTGGTTAGTAAGTATTTGCCAGACGAGAGATAAAGAATAGGTAAAGTGGGTGTGGAATCAAGCAAGGGTTCTATTGCCTGCAGTGCACAAAGGCAAAATCTGACAGCCAGTATTTGTAGCAAAGTCAGGGTTTATTTGCAGGACCACAAGCAAAGGAGTATGAGGCAAGCCTCAGGCTCACTCCAACGCCATCTTTGAATTAGGATTTTTTATTTTAAGGGAAAGAACTAAGAGGCTGGGATTAATCATTATCTTGTGACTTTTCTGTGGCATTTCTTAATCATGGTTTCTGGAATCAGAATATCTCTGGTTTACAGGCTATCTCAGGCCAGGTGTTCCACAGACTTGAGGGTCTATTAGCTCAACTTAGCCTGGAGAAGCAACCTGAGTTTGTACATTAACGATGATTTCTATCATAGCAATCACACGTTACCGAAGTGATTGACAACAGTAGTTTTAGCTCTTTGACTCTGGTAGATTAGTGTTCGTTAGCAAAGGATTGAAGTCAGAAGGGATGAGAAAGGGAATGGAGTTGTGACTAGAGAGATGAACAGTAAAGAAACTTGGTTTTCAGAGGGACTCAGCTTCAGGAATGTTCAGGACTTGGTGAAAACCACGAGGACTCTTGCTCTGCCTTATCCCAAGAAGAACATTTATTAAACAGAGCAGAGAAGTACAGGGGTTGTGGAGACTCTGATTCCTGCTGTGGTTCAAAACTATTTCAGACTGATTGGAGCCTGAGGGAGATGGTGGCTTTCTCTCTCCCAAAATCAACTCCTATACCCACTTCCCACCCACCCCTTCCTGCAGCCTACTGATCAGTTCAGCATCTTTAATCGTGCCTTCTGAGCCTTTTTCCATTCAGGGCTTGGCTCACTGTAGGTATTGGATAAATCTGTGTTGAATGAATGGAAAGTCTGGTGGCTTTCCAGTGGTCCTCACGTCCAGTCCCAGATCCTCTTCTTGCTTCCGCACCTTCTCCATGAAGATTTCTCCATCTCAACCAAACCACTTATGGGAGCATGTGGTGTCTACTTCTTAGGAAACTGAGTGGATCTAGTGACAGAGAATGGAAAATGAGCTTCCAAGCCAGGTAGGAAGGAAACTCGTCCATACCAATTGGCCTCAAACCAAAACCACAGTTTCGGGTTTGTTTGTTGCTTTGTTGTTGTTCATTTGCTCAGTGATGTCAGATTCTTTGTGACCCGATGGACGGCTTGCTGCTTACTCTAGTGATGTTTCAGAGCTGTGGAAGGCAAACAGGACACAAGAAAAGGAAACAGGGAAGTCTGTTACTAGAGTGATCATTTCTTGAGCGTGCATGCATGTTAAGTCTCGCAGTCGTGTCTGACTCTTTGTGACCCTATGGGCTATAGCCCCCAGGTTCCTCTGTCCATGGGATTCTCCAAGCAAGAATACTGGAGTGGGTTGCCATGCCCTCCTCCAGGGGATCTTCCCCACCCAGGGATTGAACCTGTGCCTCTTACATCTCCTGCATTGGCAGGTGAGTTCTTTACCAACTAGCGCCTCCTGGGAACCCCTCTGTGTGCTGATAGCACTGCTCAAGAAGATGTTAGGGACTTCCCTGGTGCTCCAGTGTTTGGGACTTTGCCTTCCAATGCAGGATGCTGGGTTCAATCCCTGGTCTGGGAGCTAAGATCCCATGTGCCTCTCCACTGAAAAACCAAAACAGAAAACAGAAAAACGTTGTAACAGATTCAATAAAGACTTTTAAAAAATGGTCCATATCAAATATATATATATATATAAAATGTTAAATGAATTTCTGTTTGGTTTTTTAAAAATAAAACTTGAAAGTAATCTTGTCTCAAACCATGCATTCATCAGAATACCAGCATTTATCAAGGAACTGCAAATTCTTCAGGCATCTCTGGGATCCTGGGAAGCCAGGCGGAGCCTTGTGGGTCTCCTTTTCCGGTAGGATTTTCCCCTCTTCTCTGGCATCAGCCTTCCCTTTCTTCCTATGGGTAGCATCTCTTTGTTTTTAGAGCCTAGTGGGGTTTGAGTTCTGGGCTGGGAGGCCCTTGGTGGGTGGCCAGGCCTGGCTCCCCTCTGCCTGCCCAGAGTCCTCTTTTCCCTTTGCCTCTCTGGGGCCCGACAGCAGTGGGCTGGCTTCCTAGGGCTCTTATGGCAGAGGCTGCAGCTGTCAGAGATTTGCCTCCTGTCTTCTCTTTTTCACGCTGATGCTGCCACCCTGATGGTTAATCTGATCCTGCTCTGAGCAGGTGCTTCCCAGGTAGTGCAGTGGTAAAGAATCTGCCTGCCAGGGCAGGAAACATAAGTTCGGTCCCTGGGTCAGAAAGATCCCCTGGAATAGGAAATGGCAACCCACCGCAGTATTCTTGCCTGGAGAATCCCATGGACAGAGGAGCCTGGCGGGCTACAGTCCACAGGGTCACAAAGAGTCGGACACGACCGAAGTGATAAACAAAGCAACAATGCTGTTATGAGCAAGACAGCAGGAGAGGATTGCTACAACTTTCTCTTGTGTCCTTTCCTTCTTCCCTTCAGAGACCAGAAGCTGGTGGAGAACAGTCTTTAAAGCTGGGTTCAAATTTGCCCAAAGTCTGCCGGGGGGGATGCGCGTCTGTGTCTGGGCCCTGCCTCTCCCACAGACCGTGGCTGTTGGGGCATTCAAGGAACCGAAGGTGATGCTCTGGTACTTAAAACAATGGCTTTGTGCAAGCCTCGCCCTTGTTCCCAAGACAACTCATGACTGTGGCCTGCTTTACAGTTTTGTCTTCTTGGCTGCGCTGGGTCTTTGCTGCCATACACAGTCTTTCTCTCGTGGCAGTGAGCAGGGGCTACTCTTCCTTGCAGCGCTGGGGCCTCGCGTTGTCGGCTCTCTCGTTGAGGCGCAGGCTCCAGGCGAGCAGGTTTCAGTGTTGCAGTACGCAGGTTCTGTAGTTGTTGCTCCATGGGCTTAGTTGCTCCAAGGCGTGTGGGATCTTCCTGGACCAGGGATTGAACCCATGTCCCTGGCCTTGGCAGGTGGATTTTTATCCACTGTGCCAGCAGGGAAGTCCCTACCTTATGATTTTTTGATGCATAGATCACAGAGGTTTATAACAGGCAAGAAAATTTTCCTGGGTGAGCAAAGGCCAGGGAAATGGCCCTGGATTCTGGTCTCTGCAGTGAGTTCAGAAAGAAGCATTGACTCATGATTGCCTCCACCGTAACATTCCGGTCTCCAAGGCTGTGCATCTTGGCGTAGTGAGTTCTGCCCCGGGCAGAACCTCCGTCTCATCTTCCCTTTCAGTACCCAGGAGTCATCTTCCAAACGGCCATCCAGAAGGACTCCCCGTGGCTTTTCCATCTCAAGCGCCTCCACCCCACCCCCCCACCACCCCACCAATGATGATCAGTCTCCTCCCTGATGTTATCATCTGCAGGAAATCAAAACACCATGTGTGTGAACATAAAGTCCTGTCATTTATTTATGCTACAGATTTCAGGAAGGAAAAAAGAAAATCATAGCTCTCTTTTCATTAAAAAAAAAAAAAAATTGGCGCAATGCTCAAGCCTTGGTGGCCTGAAATCAGCCTGTTATTAACAGCCAGGAAATGCCTGACCCCAGAGGTCCTCACTGCTATTATAAACTGTGAATATTGTAAAAATGGAAATAAAAAATAAAGTAATTACCTCTTCACGGGTTAAAAAAGTTAAGTTGAATGGCCCGTTGCCATAGAGATGACTTCCTGTTTACCGGGCTGGTCTTCCCTCATAGTTAAAGACCAGTCATCAGCCAATGAGAAAACAGCATTTAACAACCCATATTCCATTAACATTTGTCATAGTAACTCAACGCAGTCTATAATTTACCAGTCAGTAAAATTTGGTAAGTTGTGTTTTCAGATGTATTCATGATTTTTAATTTTTATTCTTTGTATGAAATTATTACCATGGCCAAAAGCACTACTTTTTATCATCTGAGAGGGGGAGAAGTCTATATCTGAAATACCGTAGTTCCCCCTTTTAAAAGCCTGATACTGTCTTAATACTTCAGCACAAGAATTCTAATGATTAGAGAGCTTTTCATCTTCCCAATTTTTAAGGATGGCTGTTTGGTATCAGTAGTAATATTCCTAATAGTATTCACTCTCGCAAAGAACCAAAACGACCATTCGTATTAAGTATCAGTTCTTTGGACTTTTTACTTCAAAGATCCCAGGATTCTGAAATAAACTAACTACTCCAAGTTGCGTGATAACAAATACAGTTGTTTGAAAATCAAGGAATTATTTGCCGAAACATAAAAATAAAGAGCAGTACAAAGGTATCAAGTAACTCTTAGGAGATAGAACCACAGATTTGAGCAACAGAGTTTTGAGAACAAGAAAGATGTCTTGACTTGTTGGAAGTTCCTGGCCCCATGGAAATACAAAGAGTGGAGATAAAAAGGAAAGGAACTGTATACTTTCTCTTGAATTTGGGGTTGATAGGAAGGCGGCTTGAAGTGGTTTGCCCAGAAGATTCAGTGTTCGTATTATATAGCTGGCCCCAAACCACAGCTCTGGGAACACTGCCTTCCATGTCTCTTCTTGATGGCCCCGCCTATGCCTCTGACAAAACCCAGAGATTTTTCCACCATTCCCCTACACGCCCAGCTGGTCCCCGCCCTCTCCTGACCTCTCCTTCCTGCTCCTCCTTTGCCATCCACCTGGCCTTTGCAGCTGCCCCTCTGCAACACCTGTGGCTCCCAGACCCACCCTGCCTGCAGACGCAAAATCCCGGCCACAGAATGAAACAGAAACAGCTCATGGAAGGATCCGCAGTATGCCTAAACTTTGTCTCAAGTAATTACAGTCATTTTTTTTTCACTTGGGTGCTCATGGTTTATAACATAAATGGCATTATTTTGAGAGAGGGATAACTTAGGTATGGCATTGGGTTTTTATTTTTCTTTTTGCAGCCTGAGGCAGTTGTAAAATAACTTAATGAAGCTTTTTACAACTGTGCAAAGAGATCCAACCAGTCCATTCTAAAGGAGATCAATCCTGGATGTTCATTGGAAGGACTGAAACTCCAATACTTCGGCCACCTCATGCGACGAGTTGACTCACTGGAAAAGACTCTGATGCTGGGAAAGGTTGGGGGCGGGAGGAGAAGGGGACAACAGAGAATGAGATGGCTGGATGGCTTCACTGACTCTGTGGACATGGGTCTGAGTGAACTCCGGGAGTTGGTGATAGACAGGGAGGCCTGGAGTGCTGTGATTCATGGGGTCACGGAGAGTCGGACACGACTGAGCGACTGAACTGAACTAAATATTTTTTTATTTTTAATTAAAAAATAAAAGAGACTCGTTTAGCAATAGATATGTGTTCAACATGGTACAGATGAACCTATATGCAGGGCAGGAAGGCAGGAATAGAGATGCAGTTATAGAGAATGGACATGTGGGCACAGGGTGGGAGGGATAGGATGGAATGAATTGGGAGATTAGGACTGACATATGTACACGACCATGTGTAAAACAGATGACTAGTGGGAAGCTGCTGTATAGCACAGGGAACTCAGCTTGGCGCTCTCTGATGACCTAGAGGAGGGATGATGGGGTGGGAGGAAGGCTCAAGAAGGAGGAGACATATGTTTACATATGGTTGATTCAGATCGTTGAATAGCAGAAACTATCACCACATTGTAAAGCAATTATCCTTCAATTTAAAAAAATTGAAATTGTGGAGTTTTAAAGGACCTCTGCCTTGTGTCCTCCCTGGGCTCTCACATAATGTGGGGAGCCCTATAGTTATCCAGGTACTTGTTTAGTTCTTCCTCCCTTGATAACTACACCTTGAAGGAAGCAATCCTGTTTTATTGACACTTGTATCACTCAGCGTCTTGGGCAGAGTAGAATTACTCATTGATGAAAGGAATACTTAGCAACTTAGCAGCAGCAGCAGCAAACAAGGTCAAAAAGCATATTTTGCATGCTAACCTTCACTGCATCCTATTCTCTTTGTACTAAACCTCCTTAGTACTGTGTGTTTGTCAAAATGCTTGAAGTACATGTTTTGTGGGTTGTACTAGACTTGGAAGATGAGTACGGAAGGCGATGTGCTATCTCATCAGGAAGTCTGAAAAACTGTCTGAAAAACCCTGAACAAAAGGCAAAATGAGCTTTGCTTTTGTTTTGAAAGAGATGAAATGGAGTTTGGGCAAAAAAGCAATGCAATGCTGTTGAACTGAGTTGCACCGGCAACAGCAGGGGGCTGACCTTTGTCAAATCCATTGGAATTTGTGTATTCAAACGAGGGGCATCCTCTTTAGAGTTGTAGGATTTGGGGACCGCATGTTTGAGGTATAGGTGGATATTTTTAAGTCAACCTCTGACACTATGGCTGTAAAATACACACAGTTCTATTGTATGATTTGTAGAATAAAACTCAATCCATTGTTAAATGCTAATCCTACCTTTCTCAATGTGAAATAAATATTGACATTTTCATCAGTATTGCCAGTTATGGAATAAAAGGATTCCTCATCTTTGATTGGCAGGTGCAGGAGGGATCTTGGTTTCTTCACTTTGGGAAAGTTGGAGGGGAAAGAATGAAGTGCCCTATGGGATGCCCGTGGTGGTGACTTTGGGGTCAAAGTGGACACTCTGCTCTGAAGGTCAGGGGCTGAGACGGTGAGCAGAAAGATCAGATGGCATGAGAAGTGAAAGTGTTACCTGCTCAGTCATGTCCGACTCTTTGTGAGTCCATAGACTGTAGCCCCCAGGCTCCTGTTGTCCATGGGATTCTCCAGGCAAGAATACTGAAGTGGGTTGCCATGCTCTTCTCCAGGGGATCTTCCCGACCCAGGGATTGAACCTATGTCCCTTATGTCTCATGCACTGGCAGGCAGGTTCTTTACCACTAGCACCACATGGGCAAGAACTTATTCTGGAAACAGAACCTTGGCTATTGATACCATCAGCTCCTGCTACTTTGAGAGTCTAGGGATGGTCCACATTGATGTCCCAGAATTTATAATTAGGAGTCACCATTTTATTAATCACTTCACATGATCATTTCCATTTCCATCTGATTTGATTCTTTGCCTTAGCCTTGGCCAAATCTTTTGGGAAGGCTTTGTCTTAACAGCTTATATTATTCATCTGTCTTCTGTAAGTTACATAAAGAGTATTGAAAAGTAATGAACTTCTGCCTTCTGAGAGAGGAAGGAGCTGGAAGATTTCCATTGTATTCTCCGAGAAAGGAGGTGAGGCATAATATACTTACCTGTCTGACATGTGCCAAGCTTGCAGTGATAGGTGATGTTAACACAAAGGTCAGAGGCCTCTGTCTCTGAAGATACAGATCACACAAGCGACGGTGTTCATGAAAGTTCAGTTTCCCAGTCTCTACATGCTAAACGGTCGAACACTGCAAAAAGAAAAATGATAAAGGAATGCGTAAGGTGTGTTTTTTTTTTCCTGTATCCAGGTTTGACACTAGTCATCTCTTCTGATTCACACAGAAACTCTGAGGCAACCGTGGGATGCATTTAATACACTGGGTGTTGAGCTTAATCTGACACCCAGAATTAAGGGCAGGTCACCATTGTCATCACTGTCATCATCACCAGAGTCTCAGGGAGTGCCTCTGACCCCAGGCCAGGCACATGGTGGAAGGGTCTCTTCAACTACCTCAGACTTCCCCGAGGGTTTCTCAGGGTATCCACTCTTCCACTCCACCCCACCAAGTTACTCTCTCTCCTTAGCAAATGGCTCAGCACAGCACCGTCCAGCAGAAATATAATGTGAACCACAGACAATTGTTTTTATTAAACTTTTTTTTTGTGAAAGCAGAATGTGGGATCTTAGTTTCCTGACCTGGGATTGAACCGGCGCCCCATGTATTAGAAGCAAGGAATCTTAACCACTGGACGACCACAGAAGTCCCCAAACATAGGAAATTTTTAATTTCTTTTATAAATGTTGAATCACCATGCTATATACCTAAAACGAATATAATGTTGCAGGTCAACTATACTTCAATTAAAAAAACACAAGCACACATTAAAAATTATATGGGAAAATGACTACACCAGGTCCTAAGCCCTTTCATATTACCTAAAAATAAATAATAAAAGAAATAAATTAATTTTAAACAACAAAAGGAAAAGAAGTTATTTTAATTTTACTAATAGATTTTATTTAACCCAATTATTCAAATATTATAATGTCAACATATAATCAATATACAAAATTGAGACTTTTCATTCTTTTTCTTTCACACAAAGCCTTCGAGATCCGGCGTGTAATTTGCAGTTTGAGCACATCTCCAGTTGCAGGAGTCACATTTCAAGAGTTCAGTAAACCACACATGGCTCGCGGCTCCATATTGGACCACACACATATAACTATTCCACTAGTCATTCTCATGAGAGACTAATACGTGGTTTTTAAGAGCTTAACCAGCTTGTTCATCCCTGAGGTTTCTCTTGCAAGGTCTCCTGTGACTGCCTGCCTTCCAATCAGCTCCCAGGGCTCTGAACCCCAGGACAGCTTCGCATCAGCTTTCTGGGCTCTACCTCTGGAGGGCAAGTTGTCCCGTGAGCCCTCTAGTGACTGCTGTCAGAATGCACAAGACCGTGCAAAAACAACTCTTCTGGAAGTTTTTGAAAGGAAACCACTACAGTAACATCACAGAAGCTCCACAGCCATCACATTTCCAAGCCACTCTTTTTGGCCATTGCTGGAGCAGGACCCAGCCCCATAGCTATGCTCCTTGGAACCAGGCAGCTGTCTCCATGAAGACCCTTTCAGAGGGGTCTGCATATACAATTCATCACCCCTGGGGACCAGTGGCAGAGTTCTGTCTAGGAAGCTGCTAAGCTTTGTGCTCTTCATTTGTCCTACCCGGCCCCCTACCATGTTCTTCAGGGCGTTGCTGCTGCTGCTAAGTCGCTTCAGTCGTGTCCCACTCTGTGCGACCCCATAGACGGCAGCCCACCAGGCTCCCCCATCCCTGGGAGTCTCCAGGCAAGAACACTGGAGTGGGTTGACATCGCCTTCTCCACTTCAGGCGTTCAGTTCAGTTCAGTTCAGTCGCTCAGTCGTGTCCGACTCTCCGCGACCCCATGAATCACAGCACGCCAGGCCTCCCTGTCCATCACCAACTCCCGCAGTTCACTCAAACTCATGTCCATAGAGTCGGTGATGCCATCCAGCCATCTCATTCTCGGTCGTCCCCGTCTCCTCCTGTCCCCAACTTACCCAGCATCAGAGTCT
The DNA here is from genome assembly GCF_049115385.1 of Moschus berezovskii. Classification (NCBI taxonomy): domain Eukaryota; kingdom Metazoa; phylum Chordata; class Mammalia; order Artiodactyla; family Moschidae; genus Moschus; species Moschus berezovskii. Next base: position 64,441,523 of record NC_142472.1, on the reverse strand, counting down.
TTTCCAGTGAGTCAACTGCGTTACCCTGCCCCAAACCTCTCCTGTCCTTTTCTTCTGCCTAAGGGAACCCCAGGTCTAGGCTGTTATCCACCACTCTTCTCAGCACTCGAGGGATTCAGGGACTCTGCCCAAGCTCAGGACCAAGAGCAGACCTGATTGGTTTCGGGACAACCCCTTCTCCCTCGCCATTGGTTGATGGAGGTGCTGAGACTAAGCCAATCAATGCGTGGCATTTCCTGCACCAAGAGAACGTGGATCAGTTAGATACTAGAACTGTGATGAGAGCTTCTGGGTAAGAAATTTCCTCCCTTTTGAGACTGAGCCACTGGAATCAGCAGCTGTTTTCTCCTCCTCTGGACATTGAGGTGCGTGGATGTGAAGTCTGAAACTACAGTACCAATTTCTGCCGCCACAGAGGAAGCGGCGCACAGATAAGGGAGCAGCCTGGGGAACTGTGGGGAGATGGAGTTGGAGCCACTAGGTTAAACTGACTCTGACACTCCCTTTCTCAATTCCCAGTTACACATTTAATACATTTCCTATCCTTTAAGGAGTCTGTTTAGGATGCCTGTGATTTGTAGTGGGAATCTCTCCACCCGAAACAGGCACCAACGCGGATGGGATTGTAGAAAGGTCTCTGCGTAATCTCAGCTGCTGAGAGCAGGTGAGCAAACAAAACTTATTGGAATTATTTGTGAACACACACATACACACAGAAGCTAATATCCTATGCCCCTGAAGTTAGGATGGATGCACTGGATTTATGCCAAACTGGGCAACTTAAGGCAAATTAAACGAAGTATCTGCTTACCCCTCCTAGAATGGGGACCTTGATTCAATCTGATATTTAATTAGAACCATTCTGAAAAAGTTAGACTCCTATCCACTCTATAGACTGAGGCTTCTTTAGAGATTATCAAATCACTGTGTTGTACACCTGAAACTAATATAATATTGTAAGTCAACTATACTTCAATAAAGATTCATCATAAAGTTGTACTAAGTTGCTTCAGTGGTGTCTGACTCTTTGCAACCCTATGAAGCTGCCAGGCTCCTCTGTCCGTGGGATTCTCCAGGCAAGAATTGGAGTGGGTTTCCATGCCATCCTTCAGGGGATCCTCCCAACCCAGTGGTCAAACCCAAGTCTCCTGCATTGCAGGCGGATTCTTTACCACCTGAGCCACCAGGGAAGCCCATCTCATAATAAAAATCCTATCTCAATAACTGTTAGCTATTACTTTGCCGTTACTACCACTGTCTTAGTTTTGCTGCCCCTCCTAACCACCTTATAACCAAAGGGCTAATGAGGGACTTGGAGGGAACACAATGGATTTGTGATCACCCAGATCTAGATTCAAATACTGTCTCTGTTACGTTCAAGTGTGTAACCTTTGTTAAGTCACTTATACACTCTGATTCTCAGTTTTCTCAAGCAGGCAATGGCGTTAAGAACATCCAAGCTGAAGAGTTTGGGGGAAGATGAGTAATACTTGAGATAAAACACATAGTACCTAATAAATGTTCAAAATGATCACCCTCCTTATGATCTTCTAGATGAGTGCTTCTGATAAAATGATTCAGTAAGGGAGGGTGCAATATTATTGACTAACAGATAGTTTCAGTTATCAACTGATTTTATTTATCTGTGGCAATGCTGACTGCATTAACATGTCAACACAGAAGAATTCATCTTGAGGAATTTCCATTGTTATAAACGTATGCTTTTTTAGTTTTAGTTTGTATTCCGAATTGCAGCACTGGCACACACTTGTATTGTTGCTGTTGTCCAGTTGCTCAGTCGTGTCCAACTCTTTTCGACCCCATGGACTGCAGCACACCAGGCTTTCCTGTCCCTCACCACCTCCTGGAGTTTACTCAAACTCATGTCCATCGAGTCGGTGATGCCATCCAACCATCTCACCCTCTGTCATTCCCTTCTCCTCCTGCCTTTAATCTTTCCCAGCATCAGGGTCTTTTCCAATGAATAGGCTCTTTGCATCAGGTGGCCAAAGTATTGGAGCTTTGCATTAATAAAAAGAAAAAAAACAAACCTCAAAACACAAGTAGAGGTAAATATTTCTAACAATCAGAATGCACAATGCCCAGTATAAATGGTTATAATGGGCTGAAGACAGGGTCCATCAACAACAATTTGACTTGATTTACTGATGAGTCACATTTTCCCACTCAGAGCTCTTATTTTGTTATTTTGGGAATTAGGGACAAGTCACCACCACCACCAAACACACACACACACACTGTACTGGGTATAATGAATCACTTCTCTGGTTGGTGGGCAAGTCTTAAACACCCACTGTCTTCACTGGCTACATATTCACTGCCTTTCTTACCCATCACCTTAAAAAGACAGGGTGCTCCATTACACTCCCCCTCTTGGAACAAAAACAGGAGGCACTTCAGGAAAATGGGGTGAGCTTACAGGCCCAGTAGGTTTAGAGAAGCTCGAACAATTTTATACTGTGGTTCAAGGTACTTTTTATTTTCAGAGATAGTTGAGTCTTTGAAAAGCTACAAATACATATTTAAACAATTGATTATTGCTGTTAAGAAAAGAGTTTTCCCCCAGGAGCTACAAATACTCATCAATAATCCAAAGTAAGCAAATGTGAAGACCCAAAGATGGAACCACACAAAGAGAAAAGACATCAGAGATGCATTAGATAGAGCAAATGATACCCTACATTTGGGAGGCTTGATAAGTTTTTCTTGAAGAAAACACATTAAAATAAAAAAAATCTTAAAATAAGAAAATATCTTCTTTTAAGAGCACATCATCACATAAGACAAGAATAGTTGGGGCATGCTCTGCTTTCCTGGAACAAGTTGTAAATTGGCGGTAAGGAATAAGCTGACCCCATGGTATTTGGGGCTAAACAAACGTTCCAGTTTTATTTTCCAATGTTTGGGTTTTTGTAAACCAAAACACGTTTTGCCCTAAGCTCTGGATTTTACCAAGTCATGTGTATTTGAAGGGAAATTGAATCCATATGTGCCTAATCTATTTACACTTAAGTCATTAAAATGTTGTTTTGTAAGATTATTTAGGTGACCAGGAAACCTTCTGAGCATCATCAGAACTCTGCTTCTCACACCACAGAAGTCCTCCTTCTACAAAGAGGTCACATTTGCCCACAGGCCCTAGAACCTGACCTTATTATACACCCATAAACCAGATCCCTGAAACAATTCCAATTTAATGAGTTGATACCACATGACTTCCCAATTCCAAGAAAGGAAATAAGCTTGTATGTGTGTTACCAAAAAACAAATGACTCCAAAGGCCTTAGATAGCAACAACTGTGTCTTGCCCAATATTGGAATAAGATAACAGGAGACAAATGAGGAAGAAAGATACACTCAACAGACACAAAATAGGAGATAACTGAAGGCTTGAAATAGATACAAAATAGTGCTTGGGATTATCAGAAATATTAAAGGACGGGAGGATAAAGAAATCCTACCCAGTAAACCACATAGTAAGTCATGTATCTGAAGTGAAGGGCTTGTACCCACATGTTCCTACAATGAGAGTTCTAAAAAATCCCAATTGTAGGGGGAGAGAAACCTAGGCAGGTTATTCCATCGCACTTTGCAAAGATGGTATTTTATGCAGGGCTGACGCGGGAGTAAATAACAGTCATTAATGTCGAGGTACGCTGCAAAGACTTGCACAGCTTCCTGTTAGTACCTCTGTTGGACATACGTGATAGGACTCCATCACCTTGACCATGTTAAGGCAAAAGAAGGTGTCAGCTCACGTTTTGCATATTTCAGTGAAACTAGCACTTCAAGGAAGACTGAGTCCAATTCCACCTCAACATAACACATTATAAAAATTAAAATCAACTGCAATGTTTGCAGACTTCCAACAAAGAGAATTTTATTAAAGCGCTTGGTAAAATACACCAAGCTTAATGAAAACAATCACAAAGGGAGTTTTTGTCTTCTAATGGATGTGGCAACTGGTAGGATTGGCCAGGGTCTCTCTGAACGCATGCTAGAGCCAGATAAGACATATACACAGGGACTTTGGCTCATGGTCAGACTCAGAAATAGTGGCTGGATTCTAGAGTGATCTCTGATTTTCATGCAGCTGCCCTTTTCTGATTATCAGCAAGACATTCAGTGCTAAACACGTGTTTAGAGAGAGCAGAAGGTGAAGGGTTAACACACACATGTTCTTGATCACATTGTCATTTCCTCAGCACATCAGACTCATTGCATCCTGGGACAAAAATGCCTGTGTGTGCTAGAATTAAGCCTTAACTCTCCCCAACATGGACAATAGTCTACATGATGGATAATAACCACATGCCAGGCTTGGAGCAGCTACATTATATACAACTAGCTCTCAAAATAATCCTCCATGGGAGAGGAAACTAACACATGTTAAATGTCTTTTCCATTGATGGCATGACATAAATGAATGAAATCATTTAATCCACCCCCAAAGCCTAGACTTATGTTTTGAAGCTTGCCTTTTTCACTTTACCAAGTGAAATAAATGTGTCAAATATTCTAGAACTTTTTAATGGTTACATGGCATTGCACTGAATAAATGTACCATATCTTATTTAATATGCTTGAACATTTATGAAATTTCTCATATTTTGTTCTTTTGACAAGTGAAAGTGAAGTCGTTCAGTTTTGTCCAACTCTTTGTGACCACATGGACTGTAGCCCACCAAGCTCCTCCAACCATAGGATTCTCCAGGCAAGAGTACTGGATTGGGTTGCCGTTTCCTTCTCCACGGGATCTTCCCAACCCAGGGATCGAACCCAGGTCTCTGCACTGTAGGCAGACGCTTTACCATCTGAGCCACCAGAGAAGTCCTTTTGGATAATGCAAAAAAGAATCTCTATTTTAAATAAGTTCTGGTGCACCTCTATAGTAATTTTATCAAACTTATGACTGGAAACAAATTTCTGGGTCCAAAAGTCAGCACATTTTAAAGAATTTTGATTCATATATCAAATTTTTTCCCTAATATATGGGATCGATTCATGTGGCAGGGATCGATTCCCTGCCCAGAGTATACAAATTCTCTAATAAAATTATGATCTCTTTTGGGCCTGGGATCATAACCCACATTACTACACAGTATTACTCATTATTCCCTCATTACTACTCATTATTAAAGGGCTTCCCTGGTAGCTCAGCTGGTGAAGAATCCACCTGCAGTGCAGGAGACCCTCGTTTGATTCCTGAGTCAGGAAGCTCCTCTGGAGAAAGGATAGGCTACCCACTCCAATATTCTTGGGCTTCCCTGGTGGCTCAGATGGTAGAGAATCCACCTACCTTGTGGGAGACCTGGGTTCGATCCCTGTGTTGGAAAGATCCCCTGGAGGAGGACATGGAAACCCACTCCAGTATTCTTGCCTGGAGAATCCCCATGGACAGAGGAGCCTGGTGGGCTACAGTCCATGGAGTCACAAAGAGTCGTACACAACTGAGTGACTAAGCTTGGCAATGTGCTCATTATTAAATGAATTTTTTCCTTCCTTTTAAAAATTATAATTGCCAGAGATTTCTCTAATTCATTGTCTCTTTATATTTGTTTATTTTAACTCACAAAGATTCAGCTCTTAGATGTATTGATTATAATATTATTCTTGTTTTCACTTATTTTTTACTTTTATCTCTAAAATTCCCTTGTTCTTTGAGCTAATTTTTTTTAATTTCCAAATAGGAAAATGAAGTGCTTTTTTTTTTAAATTTTCATTTTATAATGAAACTATGAGGTTGTGATTATACCCTGATTATTGTTTTCATCACATCTTATAGGTTGCAATATGTCACAGTTTCATACAGGTTATAATCATAGTTTGATTACCTCTTTGAGTCATAATGGGCTTCCCTTGTGGCTCAGCTGGTAAAAAATCCGCCTGCATGTGGGAGACCTGGGTTCAATCCCTGGGTTGGGAAGATCCCCTGGAGAAGGGAAAGGCTACCCACTCCAGTATTCTGGCCTGGAGAATCCCATGGACTCTATAGTCCATGGGGTCACAAAGAGTCGAACATGACTGAGTGACTTTCCCTTTCCCTTTCCTTGAGTCAATAATGAATTAGAATAGGAATTTTAAGGTCCAACCAGCCAGGATGGTTTGTTTTGTTTTGTTTTTGACTTTTGTTATTAATTTCTGGTGTCACTTTTCTGATAGTTTGAGAATTAGCTTTATATACCCTATTTCAACTCCTAAAAATTTATTAAACTTTGAGGGCAGCAATTTTCAACCTTTTGTTATTTTTTAACCAATGCAACACTTAAAAAATTAAACCTTCACTGAAGTCCCAACATGTAAAAAAATGAAAAGCAGAACACTTAGTTGAATGAAGAACTGAGGGCCTAGAAACCTACTTATAATTAGGGACCCTTGGTTTTGACCAAGGTAACCCAAAGAATCTCTTAAAAACCTATGGCTTTGCATAACACAATGTGTCTTAGTATAATCAAGCGATGTATTTCATGAATCCTTGAAAAGAAGGCAAACTATCTTTTCATACAGATTTATATATTGTGAATCCAAGGTTATCGACAGTAATTCAAAAATTTCTATCCTTATTTTAAATGTCAGAATGCTTATATTAAATGTCAGAATGTTTTTCTAGGCCCTCTATGCTTATTTTATTTTCTATCATTATTTTTAAATCTCTTTTCATTTTCTTAGAAACTTTGGGAGAATGTCTTGAGTTTATCTTCTGTGTTAATTCATCAGATTTTCTGTTACCGATTGTGGTGGTTTTTTTTTTTTTTCCACCATTTCTAATGAATATTTGACTTCCATCATTGAATTTTAGTTTGATCTATGCTAGACACTGTCATCAGAGAAGGCAATGGCAAGTCACTCCAGTACTCTTGCCTAGAAAATCCCATGGACAGAGGAGCCTGGTGGGCTACAGTCCATGGGGTCGCTACTAGTCGGACATGACTGAGCAACTTCACTTTCGCTTTTCACTTTCACGCATTGGAGAAGGAAATGGCAACCCACTCCAGTGTTCTCGCCTGGAGAATCCCAGGGATGGCGGAGCCTGGTGGGCTGCCATCTATGGGGTCACACAGAGTTGGACACGGCTAAAGCGACCTAGCAGCAGCAGACACTCTCATAACTAATAGTCCCAGCAATTCAATGAAGTAGGTACTATTTTAATCCCCATTTTTTGGATGAGGAAACCAAGACTCAACAAGGTCGAGTGACTTCCACAAGGTCACACAGCTAAGAAGATGTGGAGCTAGGTTTAGAAGGATTTGGTGACTTTACGAGCTATACTTTCTTAGACACAGTTCAAAAGAACTTTATAGTACGTCATCTTCATATTGCTCTATTATGTGCATTTCTTCAAGAGTTTATTCTCTAGTTGTTTTTATTGTTCATATTTCTTGGTCGTTTGATCTCATTCCCTCTCTCTCTCACACACATACACATCACATACGCACATCTAGCAGCATAACCAGAACCAGGTTCTGGACTGGTGCTTGGGCTCCTTCCATCATGAGATCGGGGTGCATCACAGATCGAGCCCCAGAGCCTGCAGCAGTGGCTGGCCCAGGTCCTGGTTACTCAGTTGCCTTTGCTCCCTCTGTACCCTCTGTGTGAGCAGATTTATGCAAGTCAAGGTTCTTGGCAGCAATGGTAAGTTTTTCCACTTCCTTTTAGAGTTGAGGTGCCCCATGTTAAGCCCTGGTTTCAGCAATGGGCTGGCTTTGGGCTGCTGACACATATTCTATGGGAATCAATGCCCCAGTTGCCTCAGTGGGTTCTAGTATGAGAGTTTAAGCAGTCCCCACCTGTTTTCTAATTTCTACTTCACCTCTGGCCCGCAAGGATGTGCAGTTTTGGGTGTGGCAACAACTGTGTGTTTTCCATTTAATATACATATACTGTTTTTTCTTTCTTACTGGTATGGTAACAATTGTGTGAAACTTGAAATCATGATACCAAGTTATCCAAACACCCAGGATATCATTTTGTGATATTTCAAAAGACTTTCTCTAAGTTTCTACGTTACTGCTCTAGAGTATTTTTCTCACATGCTCCTTGTACTATTGCAGTTTTTCCCATTTGCTTGTCTTAGAGGTTCATTTTCTCCAGCAGACAAGGACCATGACTTGCCCTTGACCTCATGCGTTGTTCATTTGAAATTGAAAAAGATTTACAACTGGAGGGCAAGTTCAGGTGCACAATTTCTTGCCTAATTTTCAGCAACTGGCCCACATTCTCCCAGCATCATTGTTGTGGACCAAGGCATCCTCTTACACCCAATGCCTGGTTCCTTACCCTAAAAACGAATCCCAGCATTCCCTTCCAGTGTCTGGTCTCATTGCTAACTATTTGCTGGGATTTAAACTCCCAGAATGCAACACACTTCTGCTAGGCCTTCTCCAGCCTTTTCTCATCTCATCTCTCTCCAGACACTCTTCCTGCTATATATTTTCTAAGGGGTTAAAAATCTCCAAGTAAATCTCCAAGGAAAGAAAATTACTAATGGGGTCAGGTGCGTCAGTCTAGTAAACTCAAAAGAGCTATCCATGCAATTGCATGGATAGTTTAGGCTTTTATACGGACCTTGGATCACTAAACTGGGCCCCACAGTTTGGGGCTTTTATATGCATCCTTGTTTGGGCTTCATAGTAAATAGGTGGGGAAACAATGGAAACTGTGACAGACTTTATTTTGGGGGGCTCCAAAATCACAGCAGATGGTGACTGCAGCCATGAAATTAAAAGACGCTTGCTCCTTGGATAAAAAGTTATGACCAACCTAGACAGCATATTAAAAAGCAGAGACACTACTTTGCCAACAAAGGTCTGTCTAGTCAAAGCTTTGGTTTTTCCAGTAGTCATGTATGGATGTGAGAGTTGGACTATAAAGAAAGCTGAGCGCCGAAGAATTGATGCTTTTGAACTGTGGTGTTGGAGAAGACTCTTGGGAGTCCCTTGGACTGTAAGGAGATCCAACCAGTCCATCCTCAAGGAAATCAGTCCTGAATATTCATTGGAAGGACTGATGCTGAAGCTGAAACTCCAATACTTTGGCCACTTGATGTGAAGAACTGACTCATTTGAAACTGACTCCCTGATGCTGGGAAAGATTGAAGGCAGGAGGAGAAGGGGACGACAGAGGATGAGATGGTTGGATGGCATCACCAACTCAATGGACAGGAGTTTGAGCAAGTTCCAGGAGTTGTTGATGGACAGGGAAGCCTGGAGTACTGCAGTCCGTGGGGTCGCAAAGAGTCGGACATGACTGAGTGACGGAACTGAACTGAACTTGGGCTTTTATAAGCACCTTGGATCTCTGAGCCAGGTCTCACAGTTCTCCCTCCCTCTTCTGAAGCAGTCAGCTGAGTTCCATTTCAGCCGGCAGTGCACACCTAAGGCATTGATTTTAATGTCTAGGTCTACCCCAGGGACCTCATTATTGGGAAACTTTCTTCCAAGATTCTGGCAATAGATTGGCTGTGAGTTTGGGTTTTGCACAAACGTTCATTCTTTTTGCTGTCTTTACGGTTATTTGAGTAGGAAGTTAGGAAAGGTCCTGTCAGGATCTCGAAGCCAACTGACTTTCAACCAGAAATCTGCTGCTGATTTTATTTTTAAATACAATTTTGTCTACAACTATTACCAATTAGGAAGATTTTATTTCACCATGTTGGCTAGAAAATTTTGGTTATTTCCCTCACAGAAGACGTTTTAAAAATCCTGATCAGACTACTGCGAGGCCACCTGTTGAAACTCCCTGTTTGCTTGGCACTCTCAGACTCTGCTCAGCCCATTTTTGGAAGGCAGTCTGGGCCAACTTAAACCAGAAGACTCAGAAATATCTTTAAATTCAGAAGTCTCAGCTCAGAACAGTCATTAGCACATGTCTCTTTTGCATGAATTTAGAAAAAGTAATCCCTTCCTGATTATTTACTACAATAAATTCAATATTATTTATTAGACTAAATCCCCTTATTTCTATCTATTAAACAATTGCTATGTTATACTTATTTTTACAGAACAAAACACTTTACTGCGATTTGCTAGACATCTGCCAAAACATATACAGGAATGTTTTCCTTTAGAGTTGGGCACTATACAAACTGTGCAACTGTACATGACAACCCTGCTCTTGTGCTTTTGCTCCTGAGAAAACTACTTTTAGAGATCACAAGAGGACTTGTGGTTATATATAGTAGGTTGAATAACTGCTCACTCTCCTGAAACCTCACTAAAATGAAAGTAAAAGAAAAAAATTAAGGCATGCATCAACAAGGTCAAAGAGCAAGAGAGAAAGAAACGGCTAGAGAGCTGTGAAAGCTGGAAAACAAAAGGATGAAAGATAAGTGACATCGCAGGAATCAAAATGAATACTAAACTCACCAGTGGTAAAAGCTGAACATGATTTGCACTGTGGAACCCCTCTAATAATTAGAAATTGGCAGCACTGGGTAATTATACATTGGGAATGACAGCAGAGCTGAAAACAAGAGTGGTTATTTGAAAGTCTGTATGAGAAACACTCAGACTGTCAAAGTGCCCGCACTGTTCTCACTTAGCACAGCTTGGCCTCAGTATTTTCACACCGTGGTGGAAACCCAGAGATTTGTTCTCAGGACAGGATGAATGATCTCTGGGCTAAGGGAGAACAGACAGTGGGAGATGGGGATGCCTATTGAAAATAGATGGTCAAGTCAAAGTCCACTTGGCCATTGAATATTAGGACCATAAATTCTGTATAAGCACTCAATTTACAGGATATTGGCAGCCAGGCTCATACACTACATAGAACAAAATCTTCTTCATTTGAAATCTGACCATCCCAAGAGAAAATGTGCAAAGAGACTGACATCAGGGGTTCCGAGATCACCTTCCTGTGTGTCTCAAAGATGGGATGGCACACAAGGCTGCATTTCAGCTTTGGGGGGCCTCTTTCTTAAATATCAGCAGACAATAGAAGTGGTGGTGGTAGTGGTTTAGTTGCTAAGTCATCTCTGACTCTTTGCGACCCCATGTTGGGAAAGTTGGGGAAGGAGGAAAGGTACCCACCATTGGAAACAGCCTGCATTCAAAGACTCAGGAAAGGAGGGTGGCATGCCCACCTGTGTCTGTTTGAGTCCATCCTGGCTTTCTGCTTCCTTTCTCCCGCCACTGCCACCTGCCCCCATCCCACTGGTTCTCCTGACTCCCCTCCTATTCAGGCCTGGCTGTCTTGACACTACCTACCGCTTATCTGACAGTCTACCCTATAACTATTCTCAACAGAGTGTGGGCAGATCGCATTTCTCCTAGTTTCAATACAGTCAAATTTAGTTTTTCAAGAGTCTATACTGAGAAAACACATTGTGTGCTGTGTGTGCTTAGCTTTACAGTTGTGTCCAACTCTTTGCAACCCTTTGGATTGTAGCCCACCAGGCTCCTTTGTCCACAGAATTCTCCAGACAGAACTGGAATAGGCAACCAGTCCCTTCTCCAGGGGATCATCTCGCACCAGGGATCAAACCCGGGTCTCCTGCTTTGCAGGCAGATTCTTTACTGACTGAGCCACCAGGGAAGGCCAAAACAAACTTGCAAAAATATAGAGACGTTTTCTTTCCAAGCCCCACATGCCGTCCTCTGCTATCTGGCCACAGATGGACATGGTCTGATTGACACTCATTAGAAAGCACCAGCCTTCCTTCTCTGCTCCAGCTTTGAGCTCCATCTCACCATCTTTGCCTAGACCACACATTTCCTGAGATGAGAAGAATGAATGTTACAGGATTATACAGTAGCAAGGGAGTTGGTGGAAGCAGACTAAAAATGAAAATGAGAAGGAAAATATAGGAAGGAATTATTATTTAAAGAGTCCGGAATTGTTCAAGGAAAAATATGCAAATAAATGATCACTTTCAAACGTCTGAATTATTTAGTTTTAAACTACAAGAAGAGTACTTTTCCATCTACTTCTTTCTTGAATTCCAGAAGACTGGCTCATGTGAAAAAAGTAGACATTTAACAGATTACCTCTTATTGACAAAAGACGTGGTCATGAGCAGACAGGTACATTTCACAGCACTTTCTCAAGCAGAAAACCCAGCTTCTCCAATGTTATCTCTCTGATCCCTTCTGATGCAGCCAGGATTATTCCGCTCCAATAGAATCTGCTGATTCTCATCCCAGCAGACATGACTGAGGTCACTGCAACAGGGAAAATTAGTAGTTCTCAACCATGATTGAGCCAGCACTATCCATTATGCAGATTCTTCATAAGAGTGCAAGGCCTACCTGACAGGACAGACTTTCAAAGATATGCTCACGACAAGATGGAATGTGCTCGACTCAATAAGACACAATATGCATTCACGATGTCTTGTTGAATGTGAGCTTCCAATGGGATTCCATAGGCAATTTCACCTTTTCAGTCAGCATTCTTTGTGTTACTTACACCTCTTCTCTGCATTACTTATACCTCTTCCTCGCATCAGCATGGGAAATTTTTACATGGGTCATATTTATCTTAAAAAGATCAGATATAAGTAGACATAAAGACTGGGCCGACTCTCCCATTCTGGTCCCTTTGTCAACTAATACACAGTATATCAGCACTGGCTAAAAAGAACCCCAAAAATGCAAAATCAGGCAGGTAGGCAATAATACATTCGGGTCCTAGACTTAAAAAAAAAAAAAAAATTCTTAAAAGCAATGGACATCTGTCTCAGAAAAAAAGCAGAGAGGAAGCTAAGCTTAACGCTTCCAAGGTTCTTGACCCTAGAAGCCATACTTGGCCCTTGACTATTGAATAAGAATTCTCTATTTCTTATTGCCAATAAGGAATTGGCGACTCTGAGCTCATGCGAAGGCAATTTTCAAACTCCTGTTTGACTTGAAACAGTTTCTAACGGCACAAACTCTCTGCTCTTTAGTATGTTCTGGTCAAGGAGGACAATGTGGCATTTGGCTTGAGGTCTAGCCCATTTGCTAGGGGGAAACCCTCATGCTTCAAACAGTTGTTTTCAAATATTGTAAAACCAGGACAATAGGCAGAAAAATCTATTTGTTTGTTGTTTTTTTTTTAAGGAGGATGTCCTTTAAATAGAAAAGTATGGCTGTCACCTGATTTACAATTTATAGCTGTTTGTGACAACAAACAGGATGTCAGGTTCTGTCCCTCTGGAAGGGTGCATAAATCAAGGGAAGTGTCATTGCGACTAAAGAGCAACCAAGAGAGACCAGCTTCTATCACCATTTATCGAACAGGATAAGATAGTCTTTACCCTTGAAGTTTAAAACAGGCAGGATAATGCTCTGCAGGGCAGAGAGGATTCACTTTCTTTATCCAATGACCAAACATCAGGCTGGAACTGATGCATCTCTGACAATTTTGCAAACCTTCACCCTTTCACTCAATCTCTTCTCACTTCTCTATACATCTGTTGGCTAGCTCTTTCTGCAGTATAATTAGACTGAAGCCATTTCGAACTCAATGGACACAAATTTGAGCAAACTCCAGGAGATACTGAAGGACAGGTAAGTCTGGTGTGCTGCAGTCCATGGGAACGCAAAGAATCAGAAACGACTTAGAGACTGAACAACAGTTCCTATACTTTGAGTTTGAATTATTTAGTTCCTCTTAAGGAATTCCCTGATTTATGTTCTCTTCTTTCTCATATTAGTTGGGATTCTTGTAGTTCCATTCTCTGATATGGACTCTCTGGAGTCCACTTTTATGATCACTTAAAAGTGCTAAAGTATAGAGTCTTAGAGACAAGATGTCAGACAAAAATGGCTGATGTTTATGAAGAAATCCTGGATGCTACAGCATCACTGCTCTTGCCCTGATTTGCAAAAGCATACTAAAGAGGCAAAAAGCTTTTTGTGTATCAAGGACATCATCTGATAATAACTTTTTAAAAATGATCAAATGAGTAATTAGCATTCAATGTTTTGGGCTCCACACCCTAAGGGAATAGTCCCAGAAAAGGGCAAGCACTATAAGCTTTATACTTGCTGATAAAGCCAATCTTATGTCTCTTAGAAGAAAATTATTTTTCTAAAAAATCATGTTAGATCAATTAAACCTTTAGTTGTTATCTAGCCAGAGGCAATACATTTGAAATTTAAAGTCTCTGTCTCCTAATCACTAAGCAACCAGTCACTTGTTTTGTGACCTTAGGCAATCACTTAACCTCTCAGGGGTTCATATTTCCTCATCTGCAAAATGTGCACATTAGTGTCAGCAATCATGAAAATTATCATGAAATGCTTGCAAAGTGCCGAGATAAAATAATGGCCTTCTTCTATAAGATGTGGCTTCCCGTCTGAACTTTGGCATATAGTGGGCACCTCAATACATGTTTATTGTCTATAATAATGAAAGCATGGATGCTCCAAAGGTATTTAGCCATAGTTTTCATGTGGGCCACCTTCCAGCTCCTTACAGCCAATATATTAATAGCTATTCCTCCAATATGGCACCATCACCCCAGCTGGGTGGCCTTTGGACTAATCTCCCCTCCCTACTCCTCTCCTGCATTTTTCCTTCCTCTCTCATTCCCATGTCCTTCTTCAGGGCACTTCTGCCTTTTCTCCTCCCCTATCCTCCACCCCCTGGAGCCATTGGATTTGCAGGATCTTAGTTTCCTGATCAGGGATAGAACCTGGGCCCCCAGCAGTGAAAGCGCAGAGTCCTAACCACTGGACCACCAGGGAATTTCTGCCTCTTCAATCTGTTGTTCCCCAAACAAATCCCATGTACCACTCCTCTCTCACCCCACTGCTAATCCAAACTAGCTCAGAGCATGTCTACAAGGAAAACAATCAAAAGGGACAGTCACTTATCAAAGAGCCCAGGAAAAGCATATTGGTGTCAAGACATGGCGTTCCAGTGGACTGTATGTGCATGCTAAGTCGTGTCCAACTCTGTCAGCCCGTGGACTGCAGCCCACCAGCCTCCTCTCCATGGGATTTCCCAGGCAAGAATACTGGAGTGGGTAGCCATTTCCTCCTCCAGGGGATCTTCTTGACCAAGGGATCAAACCCATCTCTCCTGTGTCTCCTGCATTGCAGACATTTTCTTTACCTGTTGAGCCATCGGGGAAGCCTACTATTATTGAAAGTAGCCTACTATTATTACAGATAGTCTTTCAATAATAACTCAATTACCAACGACTGACTCAGTGAAGACAGCACATTTCTCAAGCATGCATGACTTCTAGGGATGCATCTGGAATAGGTGATCATGTGGATAATTTAAAAGAAAAAATTTCTTCTGGCTCCAGGGGACCCATAATTTGTTGTTTCTTAAGGCTTAACGATTATCCCAGGAGTCTGGCATTTACAGAGCCAGTTAGCCTCCGGCTGCGGCCGTGTGAGGATACATCCTCAGAGTCTATTTAGACTCTGAAAGCTTTCTTCAAACCTCCAGTTTCCAAATCAAAACAATAGGATTATTGTCATCTTAAAACAATGGAAACATTTCCTCTCTTTTTGTGGCTAGCTGGCTAATTCTTCACTGAAAGTTCAAATAGCCATTGAGCCTCTTGGATACATTTATAGCATCTATGTCCCATTTCAGCTTCAATTTCAAACTTGCCCACACTCAGAAGGAAGGATAAAAATAGCAGAACAGCATAAGCCAAACAGAGTTGGCTTTGTTGGCAAAATAATGGGATTAAGTTTTTAAACATAGGCCTGACCATTTCACTCTTTGGCTTCAACACAAAGTATAGGCTGAAATGTCTCTTAGTGAGTGATAGGCAGGTGGTTACAAGAGCTCCAGTGAAGCAAGGGAGATGATGGAATTGGGGCTGCAGGGCTGGAAGGAAGTGATAATCTATACGATGAAACTGAGGGCTTGAGAAGTGACCAAAATCAAATGCTTTGGCAGTGAGCGAGTGAGCTTCCAGACCAGGAGAATAACATTTTGGTGCTTGGTATTTAGGTCAGAGGGACGTGGTTTGGAGGGTCATTTAACTGTCATCACTATTAACCAGATTAGATTATTTCTGTTAGTTCAAAAAGAGCACAAGCATTTCAGCACTGAGAATGTTTTAAAATGCCTCTTTCTTGCTGCTGCTGCTGCTAAGTCACATCAGTCGTGTCCAACTCTGTGCGACCCCATAGACGGCAGTCCACCAGGCTCCGCCGTCCCTGGGATTCTCCAGGCAAGAACACTGGAGTGGGTTGCCATTTCCTTCTCCAATGCATGAAAGTGAAAAGTGGAAGTGCTAGGTCAGTCTTAAATTCCTTTGCATTTTTTAGAGACTAATTTTCAGGAATCTACTCCCTTGTCTATTGATCTTAAATAAAAATGCTCTGGAACCCACAAAAGAGGGCAAGAGAGCGGAGAGAAGGCAAACCCAAGTCTGAACTGCCTTGGCTCTAAATGGACACTTCATTACATTTATGCAATGTTTTGTCTCAAGCACATCTCAATATAGTTGTGTGGCTTAGTTTTATAACATTAACAGGGTGATTTACATGGAATATCAAAAAGGTGTAATAGTCTATTCATAGAAAATAAAGGGACACACTTGATTCTCATCCTCATTGCTTTGCAAAAACAAGTCACATGTCCTTATCTAGGAAATGTATTGCCTAATGGTCAGGCACTGCCCAGAGACAACTCTACAACATGGAACTGGAAGAAGTAGGAAGTTTTTTGGTTCGTTTAAAATTTTATTTATTTATTTTTTGGCCACGCCCACATGTAGAATCTTAATTTCCCAAGCAGGGATCAAACCTGCACCTTCTGCCTTGAAAGTGCAGAGTCTTAACCACTGGACCACCAGGGAAGTCCCTGGAAGAATTAATTTTTTAAGAACATCTAGCCATCTCTGCAGAGAAGGCAATGGCAAGCCACTCCAGTACTCTTGCCTGGAGAATCCCAGGGACGGGGGAGCCTGGTGGGCTTCCGTCTATGGGGTCACACAGAGTCGGACACAACTGAAGTGACTTAGCAGCAGCAGCCATCTCTGTGGGCCTTCCCTCATGATTCAGATGGTAAAGAATCTGCCAGCAGTGCAGGAGACCTGGGTTCAGTCCCTGGGTCAGGAAGATTCCCTGGAGGAAGAAATGGCAACCCCCTCCCATATTCTTGCCTGGAGAATCCCATGGAGGGAGGAGCCTGACAGGCTACAGTCCATAAGGTCACAAAGAATCAGACACAACCGAGCAACTAACACTAACTAAGCCATGTCTGTCACACTCCTCTTCATCTCTCCTCTCCCTATCTCATCACCCAGACCCCTTCATAGCTTATATCACTATCTAAAGATAGGAATAATCTAAGGGGAAATCAAGTCCTGGGCTTCCCTGGTGAAACAGTGGTAAAGAAGACAGGAGACTCAGGTTCAATCCCCCGGTTGGGAAGATCCCCTGGATGAAGGAAATGGCAACCCACTCCAGTATTCTTGCCTGAGAAGTCCCATGGACAGAGGAGCCTGGGGGGCTACTGTCCATCGGGTCACAAGAGTCAGATATGACTTAGCGACAAAACAACAACAAAACAGTTCCAGGCACTCATGGGTCCCAGGTTTGAAAAACTCCATCAAGAGTCTGTCTCTCTCTTCCCATTTCTTGCCTTTGCTTTCATGTGAGTTGGCTTCCTTTTCAGACAGGCGGTCACAACACGCTAGCTACGATGGCCATGGTGAGAAGCTTAGACTGCACTGTCCCTAGAACCAGCCATCTTAGAAGAAAAAGAAAGTAATAAAAATCACCTCTTTCTCATGCAATTCACAGCAATCCCTGAAAATCAATCTGACAGATCTAACTTGAAATGCATGCTCACCGTTGAACAAATTTCATACTTAGGAACAAGAAGTACTCTCGTCAGCCCCTCCAAAGGCAGAAGCGATGGGGTCATGGGACTTATTGCTCACCAGGAATTTGGGAAGGAGCTGTTTCTGAAAGGAAAAGCAGTTGCACATTCAAGGAAGTACCACCGGTTATGACGTCGAGCTCAAAGAATGGGATGTAAACAGACATGAAACTTGTTAATTTGCTTATTATTATTCCTTCCTGTCATTGTTAGTTTTCGTTTAGTCTTTAGTAATATATATATTCTCATGTATTTCTGATTTTGGGCATATAAGAAGAAACCCGGAATTCTTTTCTCCAGTTACACCATGGAATTTTCTAGGTTAAGAATGAGGTCACTCCTTCAAACACAGTTTTAAATAACTAATGTGATATAACACAAAAATTACATTTCAACAAATATTTTGATAAGAGGATCCCTTAAAATATTTGTAAAATCAAATCAGAGTGTATTTATTTTCATTTTGGAGGAAATGGTGATACTTGGGGGAGGGGTTCTAAAGTATCCTGCCAGATGTGAGTGTTTTATCTACTAGGGAGACTGCAGATTCCTTAAGATACTTGGAAGGTCAGATCTATGGAACGTTCACAGGTGCCAGACCTCTAATTTTTTCTAAATCTGTATGTATCACTTGGATAGCATCTAGATTGATATATGGACGGAGTCATTCATGTATTTATTCAAGAAAAGGGTTTTTTTTTTAGAGTTTTTTAATGTGGATAATTTGTAAAGTCTTTATTGAACTTGTTACAATATTGCTTCTGTTTGTTGTTTTAATTTTTTGGCTGAGAGATTTGTGCGATCTTAGCTCCTTGACCAGGGATCAAACCCACACCCCTGCACTGGAAAGTGAAATCTTAACCACTGGACCACCAAGGAAGTTCCCAAGAAAAGTTATTGTTGTTAACATTGTTAATATTGAATATTAGCACCTATGATATACCACAGGCACTGGGCTATGTGTTGGGGATACAGCCATGAACTTGAACTTAGTTACATCTACAAAGACCTTTGTTCCAAACAAGATTATAGTGACAGGTTCCAGGGAGGAAGGCATGAACATGTCTGTTTGAGGGCCACCATCCAGCCTATTACAGTGATCCAGAATTCCTGAAGCTAGTCGACATTAAAGTCGAGGTATAAAGCATGAGTCAGTGTCTGGGGAGCAGGGTTGAGGGGTGTTTCAGACTGGGAACAGCATGTCCAAAGCCTAGAGGCAAGAGCATGGTGCAATCAAGGAACTGAAAGAAGTTCCTGTTTGGCCCAAGCTCAGAGCACTGGGAGAAAAATTGGAGAGACAGGGCTGGAGCCAATTGAGTGTAGGCCACATGAAGGAGTTCTACGTTTATCTCTAGGCAGTGGGAAGCTGTGGAATGTCGTAAGAATAGGAGAGATATAATCAAATATGCACTTTTGGACGATCTCTGGCTAATACAGAGGGGAAATGGATCAGGAGAGACTAGAGTGGA
Source organism: Moschus berezovskii (assembly GCF_049115385.1). Taxonomy (NCBI): domain Eukaryota; kingdom Metazoa; phylum Chordata; class Mammalia; order Artiodactyla; family Moschidae; genus Moschus; species Moschus berezovskii. The sequence continues at coordinate 64,422,249 of NC_142472.1, read as the reverse complement.
AGGGAATCAGTGAAGAAATTACTATCATGGTCCAAGAGAAAGAATGATAATGTTGGGGTAAGAAGTAAAGAAATAGCTGGGCCCCAAGTGTATTCAAGGTAGAACAGGTTGAACATGCTGCATTCAGCTATGGATTGGATGCACAGAGGAAAGAGATGAGGTGTCAGGAATGACATCCAGGATCCTAAGTGTCATAGGGTGAATTGTGAAAAGTGAAAGTGTTAGTCACTCAGTTTGCGTTCAACTCTTTGCGACCCCACAGACTGTAGCCTGCCAATCTCTGTTCATGGACTTCTTCAGACAAGAATACTGGAGTCGGTAGCCATTCCATTCTCTGGGGCATCTTCCCGTCCAGGGGATCAAACCCAGGTATCCTGCACTGCATGCAGATTTTTTATCATCTGAGCCACCAGGGAAGCCGTATACATATGTGCATATATACATGTATATATATATATGAATGTATGTACAATCGAATCACTTTGCTGTATATCTGAAATTAACACAACATAGTAAATCAACTATATTCCAATAAAAATAAAAAATAATGAAAAACAAAAATTGTCTTTTTCATCCAAAATTGAAATAATACATAACTTAAAGCAAAATCAGTTTCCAAATGATCCAGGGGCTGCTCATTTTAAATGGATAAAACTAAAGCAATTTGTCTTACAAGAATACAAATTAGAGGCAAAATTTTAAAGAGAAAAAAAACATACTCTTCTCATGACCTTCCACCCCTAAGTAATAACATAGTTCTGGTCCCAGTTTTGGAACCAGAAGAAGAAGAAGCAGGTTTGAACAAGCAGGTTTATCAAATATGCTGATATTCTGCTCTTCAAATGGGATAACAGTAATTCTGAATCACTTGAATTTGCTTTGGGGCTTCCCTGGTGGTAAGGAATCTGCCTGCAATGCAGGAGACCCAGGTTCAACCCCTGGGTTGGGAATGACTACCCACTCCAGTATTCGTGTCCAGAGAATTCCATGGACAGATGAGCCTGAATTTGTTTTAATCCAGGTCATGATTATAATAGGTGAGATGTGTGCTTCTACAGAATATTTATTAATACAAAGCAGCATTATTAAACCTGTTTATATCAAGTAGGAGGAAATCAGTGCCTAGCTTGGTGCCCGGCATAGAACAGAAGCACAATACCTGTTTATTGAATGAATAAGTGAATCATACAGTCCTCAAATATGAACATTAGAAATTTGCATTAAAGGTTATCTACACTTGCAATTTCCAAAAAACTTTTACTCGCAGAACTTTTTGTTCAAAGACATCCTGCCTGATGAACCAGCACTAAGCTGGTTGAATATCACCAGAGATTCATCGTCTTGCCACCTTCCCCTCTCTTCAGCCAGCAAAACTGATGTAGAGTCCTGGGTTTCCAACAGGGAGCATTTTGAGAAGTACTGATTGGAGTTCCAGTTAAGCATGACAGATCATCTCTTAATTTCAATTCTCTTCTGAACCCCACTAACTGGATAGTGATAATTTTTTAAGTTTTATTTCACAAGGTCAAAGAATATGGTAGAGCACATGAAAGATCTTAGTAAATTTTTGGAACACAGAGAACCATGAAGGAGTGGTACCTGACCTAGCAGAAGGGAGGAAACTTCGAAACTGAGCTTCAAGCTAAATACTTACGATATATCAATTTGCAGGCAGAGCTCAGAAAGGCTCAGGATCACCAGTGAAGGTAGAGATGAAGTACAGACCCAGAAACAGGGCTTATTGAAGTCAATAGACAGCCACTGAGACTCAGGTGTGCTGTCCGACCCACAGCCAGGTGATTACCTCTACAGGAGATCAGAGGGTTCCTCCTAGAAAACGTTAATAAGGTAAGATCAGGACTCCAGGACTGCAGGTATGGCTAGAGAGAAAACAAAAGATGATACCCCTAATCTCTGTCCGTCTCTGGGCTCAGACAGAAAATCAATAGCCAGTCTGAATAGTCCAGCCTGTGAGTAAAAAATGAAGATTCATCTCTTGAGACACTGAACGATCCAGAACAAAGACAGGCTCCATGCTGACATTTTGGGAGTTGCTCAGCTAAAAGCTTTAATCTCTGCCCAGTCACTTTACGGTAAATTTCATTAAAAATTATGCAAGAAAAATTTCTCAAACTGAAGGATTAAGAACTCTAGTTTTGAAAGGGCTTTTCAAATGTGTTGCCAAAAGAGCTTTGTTTTGAAAAGACACCTACATAAAGACTCATTAATTAGGAATTCCAGCTCACTAAAGATGAAAAAAATGATCTGAAAGCTTTTAGAGATTTAAAAGAAAGAAAAGGACTTCCAGGGCCATCCAGTGGTTAAGTCTCTGCACTTTACCATAGGGAACATAGGTTCAATCCCTGGTTGGAGAACTAAGATCCTGAGTGCCCCAAGCAATGGCCAAAAAGAGAGAGAGAGAAAAGAAAAGAAAGAAAAGGAAAACAGGTCAAATACAGGGATAGAAAAAAAAAATGACTTCAAAATCAGGAGAAGAAAAAATTTCCAACTTCACATCTCAAATGACTAAACGTCTTTTTAAAATTTATAATGAGATTAGCCTAGAAAACAATAGTGCCGTCATATCATGTTTCCCTCAGGCCCTGCTTTCCTCCCCGTCAGGGGCCCAGCCAGTCACATTCTTCCTAATTCCCCTTCAATAGACAAGGCCAAATGGCTGCAAGAAACCAGGTTGCCCCAGAGGATCTGCACTGGAGGCCAAAAGCCAGCAGAATAGTATAAGTTGGCAAGAAGAAAAGAAGAGAGATCTGGAAAAGATATTTTTAATTAGGTGATTCAAAACAGCTAGAGATCATTTATTGACTCAGTTCCAGAGTTGTGGTTTCCAGTTGTAACCTTCAGAACAGTACAGTTTTAACTCTATTTAGTTAAGAAATTGAAAATAATGTAATATCAAACTTCATAGGATGTAGTGATGGGGAGAGGGATGGGGACGATGAGGATGGTGTTGATAAGGATGATGCTGATGAGATGGTCGTGATGCTGCTGACGCTGGTGCTGGTGCTGACGCTCGTGCTGGTGCTGACGCTGATGCTGGTGATGACGCTGGTGATGGTGATGACACTGATGCTGGTGCTGACGCTGGTGCTGGTGCTGACGCTGGTGCTGGTGATGACGCTGGTGATGGTGATGATGGTGATGAGATGGTCGTGATGCTGCTGACGCTGGTGCTGGTGCTGACGCTGGTGATGGTGATGACACTGATGCTGGTGCTGACGCTGGTGCTGGTGATGACGCTGGTGCTGGTGCTGACGCTGGTGCTGGTGATGACGCTGGTGCTGGTGATGACGCTGATGCTGGTGATGACGCTGGTGATGGTGATGACACTGATGCTGGTGCTGACGCTGGTGCTGGTGCTGACGCTGGTGCTGGTGATGACGCTGGTGCTGGTGCTGACGCTGGTGCTGGTGATGACGCTGGTGATGACGCTGATGCTGGTGATGACGCTGGTGCTGGTGATGACGCTGATGCTGGTGATGACGCTGGTGCTGGTGCTGACGCTGGTGCTGGTGATGACGCTGGTGCTGGTGATGACGCTGGTGCTGGTGATGACGCTGGTGATGACGCTGGTGCTGGTGATGACGCTGGTGCTGGTGATGACGCTGGTGATGATGCTGGTGCTGGTGATGACGCTGGTGATGATGCTGATGCTGGTGATGACGCTGGTGCTGGTGATGACGCTGATGCTGGTGATGACGCTGATGCTGGTGATGACGCTGGTGCTGGTGCTGACGCTGATGCTGGTGATGACGCTGGTGCTGGTGATGACGCTGGTGATGGTGATGACGCTGGTGCTGGTGATGACGCTGGTGCTGGTGCTGACACTGATGCTGGTGATGACGCTGGTGCTGGTGATGACGCTGGTGCTGGTGATGACGCTGGTGATGACGCTGGTGATGGTGATGACGCTGGTGATGGTGATGATGCTGCTGATGAGATGGTCGTGATGATGCTGGTGATGGTGATGATGCTGGTGATGGTGATGATGCTGGTGGTGGTGATGATGCTGGTGGTGGTGATGGTGATGACGCTGGTGGTGGTGATGGTGATGATGCTGGTGATGGTGATGATGGTGATGAGATGGTCGTGATGATGCTGATGCTGGTGATGATGATGACGCTGGTGATGGTGATGATGCTGGTGATGATGGTGATGACGGTGATGACGCTGATGATGGTGATGCTGCTGACGCTGGTGACGGTGGTGATGGTGATGACGCTGGTGATGGTGATGATGGTGGTGATGACTCATAGATTTCTTTTTTAAAAAGTAAAATTAAAGCAATTCACATTAAGATGGTGAAGCCAGGTCTTCTACAGCAGTGGGTGAAAATACCAAGCATCTTGTGATTAGACTGTGATTTACACTCATTTTGTTTTCTACATAGCACATAGTTCTCAGTAAAGTCTTGAAAAGGAGGACACAACTCTCTGTTCACAACAAATGCATAAATTAAGAATTCTATGTAATTATCCAAGGGATTGACTCTCTTCCTCTTCAAACCAAAGTTACCCCTGATAGACTACATGAGCCACACATGTTAAAAAGATGTGGCGAAAATTTTGTAATTAAAATTGCATTCCTACAACACCAACTGCTGGTGAAGATATGGCAACTGGGATTCTCATATACCACTGGGGGGAATGCAAAATGGTACAGCCATTTTGGAGGCCACATTGGTGGTTTCCTAGAAAACTAAATATACTCTTACCATATGATCCAGCAGTTGTGCTCCTTGGTATTTGCCCAAAGAAGTTGAAAACTTATGTCCACACAGAAGCTGCACATGGATGTTTATAGCAGTTTTATTCATAGCCACCAAAACTTAGAAGCAATCAAGATGCCCTTCAGTAGGTAAATGAATAAATAAACTGGGGTACATCCAGACAATGAAATATTATTCAGTACTAAAAAGAAATGAGCTATCAAGCCATGAAAAGACATGGAAGAACCTTAAATGCATGTTACTAAGTAAAGAAGCCAATCTGAAAAGGCTACACTGTATATGGTTCCAATTATTTGACATACTGGGAAAGGCAAAACTACAGATACAAGAAAAAGATCAGTAATTGCCAGAGGTTGTGGAGAGTAAGGAGTGGCCAGATAGAGCACAGAGTAACCTTCGGTTCAGTTCAGTTCAGTTCAGTCGCTTAGTTGCATCCAACTCTTTGTGACCCCATGAATCACAGCACGCCAGGCCTCCCTGTCCATCACCAACTCCCGGAGTTCACTCAAACTCATGTCCATCGAGTCGATGATGCCATCCAGCCATCTCATTCTCTGTCATCCCCGTCTCCTCCCACCCCCAATCCCTCCCAGCATCAGACTCTTTTCCATTAAGTCAACTCGTCGCATGAGGTGGCCAAAGTATTGGAGATTCAGCTTCAGCATCAGTCCTTCCAATGAACACCCAGGACTGACCTCCTTTAGAATGGATTGGTTGGATCTCCTTATAGTCCAAGGGACGCTCAAGAGTCTTCTCCAGCACCACATTTCAAAGGCATCAATTCTTCGGCGCTCAGCTTTCTTCACAGTCCAACTCTCACATCCATACATGACCACTGGAAAAACCATAGCCTTGACTAGACGGACTTTGGTTGGCAAAGTAATGTCTCTGCTTTATAATATGCTGTCTAGGTTGGTCATAACTTTCCTTCCAAGGAGTAAGCGTGTTTTAATTTCCTGGCTGCAATCAGCATCCGCAGTGATTTTGGAGCCCCCAAAAATAAAGTCTGACACTGCTTCCACTGTTTCCCCATCTATTTCCCATGAAGTGATGGGACCAGATGCCATGATTAGGACAGTGAAACTCTTCCATATGATGCTACAGTGATGGATGCATGCCATTATACATTTGTCCAAACCCACAGAACTTACAACACCAAGAGTGAACCTTAATGTAATCCGTGAGCTTTAGGTGATAATGAAGTATCAGTGAAGCTTCACTAATTATAACAAATGTATCATTCTGGTGAAGAATGCTGACAATGAGAGAGGTTATCCATGTGTGAGCAGAGAAGGCATATGAGAAATCTCTGTACCTTCCTCTCATTTTTTGCTGTGAACTTAAAACTGCTCTGAAAAAAAAAAGTCTCAAGAAAAATTGTATCACTTTGATTTGATAACTATGATCCTTCTTAAAATGCAATTACTGCAGGAAATAGGAGTGCTTTAAACTGTGAGGAGTCTTTGAAATCTTGCTATGAGTGAGTTTTCAATCCTTTGGGAAAGCCGATTTTTAAGGGGGGAAGGACTACAGACCTGGAAGTGGGCATAATAAGGAGACACATCAGACACACAAGCCTCAGGCATGACAGCTAGACTCAGTGCCATGGAGACACTGTTCATTCATTCAATAGATGTTAATTATGTGCCTAGAATATGCCCAGTTACTGTATGGAACTCTTAAGACATAGATGAATCAAATAGATAAAGTCTCCTGTCCTCACTGAGCTTACTCTTTAACAGGAAAAGCTAGAAAATAAGCAATAGACAACATAAAGTTGCTTCATATAGTATTTTAGAAGGCTACAAGTCGCTATAGGAAAAAGCAAAACAGAGTTGGGTCAGCGGTTTAGGAATGCCTAGGTGGTAGAGGCAGGTTCTAATTTTAAATATGGTGGGTGGTTTGCTTTTCCGAATAGGCAATTCAGTGAAGAGCCCAGGAGTATATAATCAGATCCCAAGTTTTAAAACCATAAAAAGTGCATCAGGGATAACTGCTAGACACTGAAAATTCAGCATAACACATGGGCATAGAAGTAGTGAAGGCATTTGTTATCCTCTGTGGATATTTATAGATATTCAAATAACATCATGTTATCTCCTTCATTATTTCATGAATGCAGGGGACATTCTGAGTCTCATCTCACAATCAAAAGCAAAGGAAGATATGTCCCCTTTTAAATCTCAATTTGATTATATTTAGGAGAAGCACATATACTCTATATAGCATAAACATGTATCAACAGCCCTTATTTGATGACATTGTGAAAACCAAGCCTGTAGTTGTGATTTTTAAATCAAGAATTTGTTGGAAATATTCAGGTCTTATATCTGGGTTGTACTGACTGTCTCCAGCTTCCCTGTTTTGAACAAACTATACTTTTCATGAAATTACCAGGAATTGATTCAACAAATATTTTTTATTGTAAACTATGCATGGGCTCAGTCGCTAAGTTGTGTCCAACTTTTTGCAACCCCATGAACTGTAGCCCGCCAGCTCCTCTGTCCATGGGATTCTCCACACAAGAATACTGGAGTGGGTTGCCATTTCCTTCTCCAAAACTAACTACACTTCAATTTTTTAAAAATGTTTTAAAAATTTAAAAAAGCAAAGGAAAATATGTTTCCTAGAACAATGACACGGCTCCACTCCCTCTTCATCCGTAGACTTCCATAGGTACCAATCAGGCTTAATTTATTGTGATGTTTCCCTCATCAGCTCATAGTTTCTGGTGGCTCAGATGGTAAAGTATTTGCCTGCAATGCAGGAGACCCAGATTCAATCCCTGGGTTGGGAAGGTCCCCGGAAGAAAGGAATGGCAACCCACTCCAGTATTCTTGCCTGGAGAATTCCATGGACAGAGGAGCCTGGGTGGCTATAGTCCACAGGGTTGAAAAGAGTCAGACACGACTGAAGCAACTAACACTACACTACTACTTCGGTCATCAACATATGAAAATGTTAAAACATTTGAATGAAATATACTTTCAAAAGATGATGATTACTCTAAGTGTTGAGAATGTGGTGATCTGCTTCACAGTAAAAGAAGAAAAAAACAGAAGAAGCATTGCCTCCATACGCTCTCCTTTTCTAAAAGAAGGTAAGCCCTGCGTCAGCAGGTTCTGCTGTCTGTCATTCATGTTCCGGGAGTTGAGAAAGCATTACTTGGTAATTGAAGCTCATTGAAAATCACAAGGGAGAAACAGTCAAGAAAAAGCACATTAAAGGGCAAGAATTCAGGTCAAGATTATTTTGGCCTGGATCAATAAAACCCTGCCTTGATATTTGCTTTGTTTTACTTTGAGTCCCTAAATCATTCCTCCATTAATGACTTCCTAACAAAATCTATGTGCCAGAGCTGGAAAAGAAAAGAAAGAAGTTATTAAAATGTAGCAATCTGACCAGCAACAACTGAATAAGATCAAACAACTCTGAAAATAATACCTTGTGAAGCAAGATTCCTTGTCCTGAGGATGTGAGGTAGATGTTTCAGGCACAAGTTGCCTGGGTAACAGACAGTGTCCTGCTTTCAGTGGTTCATGTTTGAGGCAGTTGGGAGGAATCTAGGGTAAACATTTCTTATTTGGAGAGGGGTTTGCTGTCCCACATCCGATCCCCGTTCTGGTGGACTGGAAATCTTTGTGTCCTGGGTCAGCTAGATCTTACCTCTGCCTGCTCCCAGGGCATGGGCAATGTGACCCAGGATGTGCCGACTGGAGACTGAATACTGTGTGTGAGACCAAGATGGTGACCAGGTAGAGTCAGTTCATCTCACATGGGGCACAGTCACGGCAGAGGGAGTCGCAGTGTCCAAGGTCATGGTTGCAATGTCTGAAGGCTTCTCCTTTAGTGGGACTGATCTGTGATTCCAGCCACGTAAACTCCTGCTTCTGCTGCTGCTGCTGCTAAGTCGCTTCAGTCGTGTCCAGCCCTGTGCGACCCCATAGACAGCAGCCCACCAGGCTCATCTGTCCACGGGATTCTCCAGGCAAGAATACTGGAGTGGGTTGCCATTTCCTTCTCTGTACGTAAACTCCTGCTGCTGCTGCTGCTAAGTCACTTCAGTCGTGTCCCCATAGACGGGGACACGTGACCCCATAGACGGAGAGGTGTCCTATTCCAGTCCTCAAGTCTATCTCTCCGGCCTTACTACCAATTCTAAAGCTCACAAATAGCCTGTAACAATCTACTCTGCTCAAATTTCCTTCTCCAGCCAAGAACCTTGACTGACAACATACATGTGAAACCAGAAAGATAAACTTTTTCATCTCACAAACGAGAGATTGGGTCAGAGGTGTGGCTTTCTCTGGGCTACTCAGCAATGTGGTGCTTATTACATCATAGCTCAAATAGAAAAGACTACAGTATTGAAAATTGCACATGGAACCGAGGAATCAGTTAAGGGACAGGTGTGAAGTTTAAGTCTTGGAAATGAATAAAGCCACCGTTTGAGAGCATGCAATGCAGACCTGGGAGAGAGCTGAAAACAGATATTTAGGATCACTTACATTAGGAAGTGAGTGAAAAAAGAGTCCACACGAAGGCAAAGAAGAGATTGATAAAATTGTAAACAAAGCACCACAAGTGGAGGATTGTTGAAACCAGAGTTTGAGAACGTGATTCCAAATAGAACAACTGATCAGCAGTTGACAGCACCATCAATAGACTGCTGAAACTCAAATCGCTGATTGCAAGGTGTGGAGGGTTCTCCACACCATCAAGCAATTCTTTGACACCAGCTGGATGTCCTAATAGGAAGCCCCTACACACACATGAGTTCTGTTCCAAGAGCATGTTCATAAGTCCAATTTGTTTATTAGGTTCAACAAAGTTAGCCTAGGTATCCAACTAATACAGCTCTATAGCACTACATGTAATAGGTTTATAACACTTTTCACACAGATAATACATAAAAAACAAACACAAAAAATGGCAGTGGTACACAATAAAAACAAATGATAGCAGATTGAGACAAGTACAGGTCTATGAGCCACTCTAGCAAATTAATCAAACCCAATGAGGGTGTCATTCATGGAAACCTCTGACCTGTAGCCAATGGGTCAGAAGAACAGGTGTCAAATTGAACTTGTGATTGCCATCTGAAGTGGGTGTGGTGGAGCAGGGGGCAGGCAGCCTTATATTTGGACTGAGCCTTAGACCTGTGAAATCTAACTTTATCTCCAGGTTAGAGAATGTCAGAATGGAGTTGAATTACAGTAAGTCCCCTCCACACGAACCTTCAAGCTGTAAACTTTCAAAGATGCAAACGTCCATTTCATCAGTGTCAGGCATGAGTGAAATTGCAGCGTAACCTCCATCTCCCACTGCTGATGACCCTTCAGCTCTACCATCTCCCACCTCCTCTCCCTTCTCCAGTCAATAACTCTTCTTGCCTATTCCCTTGATGCCAGTCCCTGGGTGCCAGCTATTGCATTGACTACTGTACTTTTCAAGGTCCTGTACTGTAAGATTAAATATGTTCCCTTTATTTTTTGTGTGCTAGTATATCTTCATGTAACGTTTGAGATACTATGTCATTTTCACATTTGTTTCATGAAGGTATGATCTTTCTCCTCTTTTGTTCACTTCTGCTTCCCCAGGGCTTCAAATAGTATCTAAAACTTGGTAGTCACCCCATAAATATTAGTTGATAAAGGGCCAAAGAGCTGTGGCTCAGCTGGTAAAGAATCTGCCTGCAATGCAGGAAACCTGGGTTCAACCCCTGGGTTGGGAAGATCCTCTGGAGAAGGGAATGGCTAGCCACTCCAGTATTCTGGCCTGGAGAATTCCATGGACTGTTTAGTCCATGGGGTTGCAAAGAGTGGGACACAACTGAGCAAATTTCACTTTCATTTACAAAGAGCCAAAATGTGAAAACACAAAACAAGCTAAAACGTAAAAAAAATGCATTCAAAAGATCATTTAAAAATCCAAAGTCTTTCATCAACTAAACATTTCTAAGAAAGTTCCCATGAGATGAGCCTTTGACTAGGAATCTAATCATTTCATCTTTAATTTTTCCTGAATAATAGTTGGCTCTTGTATTTTTGATATCTACTATTTCAAGGAATTTTTAATTTCCAAAATAACTCACAATCATTTATACTCAGGCTTAATTGAACAAACATTGATGGAGGGCCTTCTATTTACCAGGCAACATTTATCCAATTTGATTTGGCATCATTTCTGTTACAGCTTTGTAATCAGCCAGTAAATATTTTTGAAATATGTACTCTTTCAAATTTGAATAGAGGTGAATTTTATCAGCTGGGATGGTAAAGTGCAGGTTCAGATTATTTTCCTCCCATAATCGTGATTCCTTCTCTTTATGGCCTCTGAACTTTATCTACTCAAAACGAGTGGGAGTACCCCACCTGGGGCAATCATAGGATTACAGAACCACAGTGATACAAGCACCAGGGGCTGCAGGAGCCACAAGTAATGAGGGTTTCATCCCTGGGTCGGGATGATCCCCTGGAGGAGGGCATGGCAACCAACTCCAGTATTCTTGCCTAGAGAACCCAACGGACAGGGGAGCCTGGTGGGCTACAGTCCATAGGGTAGCAGAGTCGGACAGGACTGAATCAACTTCGCATGGCATGTACAACACATACACCAGGACAATCCACTTTGTCCACCTTTGTGCCCCTAGTCAGAAGTGGCTTCACAACATCATGCTAAGAAAGAGTGTACCTTCGGTTCAGTTCAGCCACTCAGTCGTGTCCGACTCTTTGTGGCCCCATGGACTGCAGCACTCCAGGCTTCCCTGTCCATCACCAACTCCTGGAGCTTGTTCAAACTCATATCCATTGAGTTGGTAAGGACATCCAACCATCTTATCCTCTGTCGTCCTCATCTCCTCCTGCCTTCAATCTTTCCCAGCATCAGGGTCTTTTCCTATATCTTATCTTGGAGTAATTCTGCAGGACTGTATATGTCTACCACAATTTTCTAAACTATTACTTTTGTATTAAATCATAATTCTTGTTTTCTAGATGAAAAAACTAAGGTAGATGATTGTTTCTTATGCTATAAAATCAAGTTTATTATAGAATCTGGATTAAAATTCACTCTAAGCTCAAAATATCAACTTCTGAATAGCTTCCTGAAGCATCCTGATTTTTTATTAGTACACAATTTCTTTTCTAAGGTAAATGACATTTTCCACAGACCAATGTCTTTTGGAGTAAAAGTATATACCTCTTGACTCCATAAATAACTCCAATTTGACCCACCCCCTTTCAAAATTGATTTTTAATTTCTAAATGTAATAGTACAATTTTCAGAGATACCATTAAAATTCCATTATAACTAACTCTATTCAGTTCAGTTCAGTCACTCAGTCATGTCCGACTCTCCGCGACACCATGAATCACAGCACACCAGGCCTCCCTGTCCATCACCAACTCCCGGAGCTCACTCAAACTCATGTCCATCGAGTCAGTGATGCCATCCAGCCATCTCATTCTCTGTCGTCCCCTTCTCCTCCCACCCCCAACCTTTCCCAGCATCAGAGTCTTTTCCAGTGAGTCAACTCGTCGCATGAGGTGGCCAAAGTATTGCAGTTTCAGCTTTAGCATCAGTCCTTCCAATGAACACACCCAGGATTGATCTCCTTTAGAATGGACTGGTTGGATCTCCTTGCAGTCCAAGGGACTCTCAAGAGTCTTCTCCAGCACCACAGTTCAAAAGCACCAATTCTTCGGCGCTCAGCTTTCTTCACAGTCCAATTCTCACTAACTCTATGGGATGTGTTAATTAATTGTAGAGGAATTTCACTATCGTGAATATTAAATTTAGGCATCAAATTCCAAAGCAGCAAGAGGCAGAGAGAAAACAAGACTGGTGCGTGATAGCTCTGAAATAAATTAAAAAAAAGACAAATGGCAAAGTCAAGATGTTACACTGTTAATAAGTTACCATTTTTACTGAACATCTAAAATGTATCAGACCCTGTACTAAGCTCTTTCTATTTATTTATTCCCATCCATTCTCTCTTTCAAGGTCCTGCAGCTTTAGTTTACTAGAATTCTTACTTTTGATTAATTTGGGTAAATAATAAGGGGGAGTAACTGGCAAATTTGGCCTTGGAGCACGGAATGAAGCAGGGCAAAGGCTAATAGAGTTTTGTCAAGAGAATGCACTGGTCATAGCAAACACCCTCTTCCAACAACACAAGAGAAGACTCTACACATGGACATCACCAGATGGTCAACACCGAAATCAGATTGATTATATTCTTTGCAACCAAAGATGGAGAAGCTGTATACAGTTAGCGAAAACAAGACCAGGAGCTGACTGTGGCTCAGATCATGAACTCCTTATTGCGAAGTTCAGACTTAAATTGAAGAAAGTCGGGAAAACCACTAGACCATTCAGATATGACCTCAATCAAATCCCTTATGATTATGCAGTGGAAGTGAGAAATAGATTTAAGGGACTAGATCTGATTGACAGAGTGCCTGATGAACTCTGGGCGGAGGTTCGTGACATTGTACAGGAGACAGGAACCAAGACCATCCCCATGGAAAAGAAATGCAAAAGAGCGAAATGGCTGTCTGAGGAGGCCTTACAAATAGCTGTAAAAAGAAGAGAGGCGAAAAGCAAAGGAGAAAAGGAAAGATATAAGCATCTGAATGCAGAGTTCCAAAGAATAGCAAGGAGAGATAAGAAAGCCTTCCTCAGTGATCAATGCAAAGAAATAGAGGAAAACAACAGAATAGGAAAAACAAGAGACCTCTTCAAGAAAATTAGAGATTCCAAGGGAACATTTCATGCAAAGATGGGCTCGATAAAGGACAGAAATGGTATGGACCTAACAGAAGCAGAAGATATTAAGAAGAGGTGGCAGGAATACACAGAAGAACTGTACAAAAAAGATCTTCACGACCAAGACAGTCACGATAACGTGATCACTGACCTAGAGCCAGACATCTTGGAATGTGAAGTCAAGTGGGCCTTAGAAAGCATCACTACGAACAAAGCTAGTGGAGGTGATGGAATTCCAGTTGAGCTATTTCAAGTCTTGAAAGATGATGCTGTGAAAGTGCTACACTCAATATGCCAGCAGATTTGGAAAACTCAGCAGTGGCCACAGGACTGGAAGAGGTCAGTCTTCATTCCAATCCCAAAGAAAGGAAATGCCAAAGAATGCTCAAACTACCGCACAATTGCACTCATCTCACACGCTAGTAAAGTCATGCTCAAAATTCTCCAAGCCAGGCTTCAGCAGTATGTAAACCGTGAACTCCCAGATGTTCAAGCAGGTTTTAGAAAAGGCAGAGGCACCAGAGATCAAATTGCCAACATCCGCTGGATCATGGAGAAAGCAAGAGAGTTTCAGAAAAACATCTATTTCTGCTTCATTGACTATGCCAAAGCCTTTGACTGTGTGGATCACAATAAACTGTGGAACATTCTGAAAGAGATGGGAATCCCAGACCACCTGACCTGCCTCTTGAGAAACCTGTATGCAGGTCAGGAAGCAACAGTTAGAACCGGTCATGGAACAACAGACTGGTTCCAAATAGGAAAAGGTGTACGTCAAGGTTGTATATTGTCACCTTGCTTATTTAACTTATATGCAGAGTACATCATGAGGAACGCTGGGCTGGAAGAAGCACAAGCTGGAATCAAGATTGCTGGGAGAAATATCAATAACCTCAGATATGCAGATGACACTACCCTTATGGCAGAAAGTGAAGAGGAACTCAAAAGCCTCTTGATGAAAGTGAAAGAGGAGAGTGAAAAGGTTGGCTTGAAGCTCAACATTCAGAAAACAAAGATCATGGCATCTGGTCCCATCACTTCATGGGAAATAGATGGAAAAACAGTGGAAACAGTGTCAGACTTTGTTTTTTTGGGCTCCAAAATCACTGCAGATGCTGATTGCAGCCATGAAATTAAAAGACGCTTGCTCCTTGGAAGGAAAGTTATGACCAACCTTGATAGTATATTAAAAAGCAGAGACATTACTTTGCCGACCAAGGTCCGTCTAGTCAAGGCTATGGTTTTTCCCGTGGTCATGTATGGATGTGAGAGTTGGACTGTGAAGAAAGCTGATCGCCGAAGAATCGATGCTTTTGAACTGTGGTGTTGGAGAAGACTCTTGAGAGTCCCTTATACTGCAAGGAGATCCAACCAGTCCATTCTAAAGGAGATCAATCCTGGATGTTCATTGGAGGGACTGATGCTAAAGCTGAAACTCCAATACTTTGGCCACCTCATGCGACGAGTTGACTCATTGGAAAAGACTCTGATGCTGGGAAAGGTTGGGGGCGGGAGGAGAAGGGGACGACGGAGAATGAGATGGCTGGATGGCATCACCGACTCTGTGGACATGAGTTTGAGTGTACTCCGGGAGTTGGTGATGGACAGGGAGGCCTGGCGTGCTGTGATTCATGGGGTCGCGGAGAGTCGGACACGACTGAGCGACTGAACTGAACTGAACTGAACTGAAACATTTTGGGTTGATGTATTGCTTTTAATTTGTGATGAGAATAATGCGGGCAGGAGTAAGAAAAGATGGTAACTTCTAGTTAATATCTACTTCCTGAAGATTGATCAAAATTTCCTATTTTGTCACGTGGTTCCCAGATATCTCAAAAAAACATTTTTTATCAGTTTTGTAAGTCAAGATCTTTGATAAGTCAAGACCCCATGGCTGCTGCTTACCATTTTAACCAGATTCTAATTTGGGTGCCAGAGTTCACATCAAGGCATACAATTTTGAGTGTTTTAAAGCTCTCACTACCTCACAAACAAAGGCTGAAAATCAGCTGAATGGGAGGAAAATTCTCTTATCTGGCACAGAATGATAATGAGAAACTTGAGTTGTTATGCTGCCAGCCCCAAGGTCAGTGGAAGTCAATTATTTCACAAGGTCTTGCCAATGGTATGTGTTTATACTTAAGTGCAAATCCAGCTATGTCAAGGTTACAATATTTAGTTGAAGAAATGTTTCCAACACCGGAGAACTAAGGATTTTTAACCACAGGATCAAAATGAGGTGCCTCTTACTCCACACTGTGTACAAGTCAAGACCTGAAATACTGGGGGCAGAAGAACCTGACAGAGGACAAAATTCCGTTTAATGGACAGTGCTGTTCTCTAGGCCAAGGGTAAAGTAACAGGATTTCAGGATAGGAAGGGACTTTTGCAATAGAAGATACTCAAGTGTAGAGACAATTAGTCACTTTCACAAGGTCATAGTAAGACTAGAATCCAGGTCTCCTGACTTCCCACTGCTTCTCTGCTGGAAAGATTCCTTCACCTGTATAGAGTGCAAGGTCTTCTTCCTGGTGGGATCCAGCACAAGGCTAGTCTAATACCGTATCACATACAAACCACAAGCAAATCATGTAGACCATGGTTGTCAACACAGGTTGTCACTCTTGCCTGGATGCAGCAAATTCTAACATGCTTAAGAAGTGATAAGCCTAGAAGAGTTGAATAGAGCTTACAACATTTGGTTAAGCATTTGTTTTTGCATCAGTCCCACACGTAACTCAAGAACTTCTTGTCTCCACATTAAACTGCTCCTCTCCTTAGGGTCATCTCTACTATAAAGATTTGATCAGACAACAAAAATATATTGAGCCTTCCTATTGAAGCACTAAGTTTTCTCTTTTAATGTATTAACTTTTTATCATTGCAGTTAAGTTTTTAGAAGGGTTGACAAATGTCCTTATGCCAGTATTTTCATGGCTGCTGTTCAGTTGCTAAGTTGTGTCTGATTCTTTTGTGACACCATGGACTGTAGCCCACCAGGCTCCTCTGTCCATGACATTTCCCAGGCAATAAAATGGAAACATTTCCTTCTCCAGGGGATCTTCCTGACCCAGGGGTTGAACCCGCATCTCCTACAGTGGCAGGCAGATTCTTTACCACTGAGCCACCTGGGAAGCCCGTTAGGTGTACTGTAATGATCTTTCTTTAGCCAGATGACTAGTTCTTTTTTTCCTGGAGTTTGGGCACCACTCTGCATGCATTCTGAAGGGGTATCATAGCCTCGATAGACATGAATTTCAGGGAACCAGCTCAGGGTGTGGGTTCCTATAACAATTCAGAGCTGATAACACCAAAGGCTCCATCATGGGTTTAAAATTCAAGCTCAGAGATGCTAAAGCCACAAACGCGATAGAACAAAAATACAAGAAAATGGCATGAGAAATACTCTAAAAGAAGACCTTGCTTTCTGTGAACTACCTGTCACTCTGCAAATGCTATGCTCCACTCCAGTGCCTGACATGAGAGACATCCTGGAGAAAACCAGGTCTAAATAGACTATCTTACTCTATTAGTTTCCTATTGCTGCCATAAAATATTACTACAAACGTAGTGGTGCAAAATGGGCTTCCTAGGTGTCTCAGTGGTAGAAGAATCCAGCTGCCAATGCAGGAGCTGCAGGAAACTTGATCCTTGAGTCAGGAAGATCCTCTGGAGAAGGAAATGGCAACCCACTCCAGCATTCTTGCCTGGGAAATCCCATGGACAGAGGAGCCTGGTGGGCCCTTTCATCTCCCTGTATTAAAAACCTTATGTTAATTACATCCACAAAGTCCCTTTGGCCCTAAAAGGCAAGAGACGGAGGCTGCTGGGATTAGGACAGAGATGTTTTTGTGGGGACCTTATTCAGCCTATTGCGCTCAGCTAGAAGTTAACTCCACTGAAGGAAAATTCTGATTCATTCATAGATGTGGTTGGAAACAAGGTTGAACAGTGGACGTTCAGACGAGCTATTATTGCTCATCCTTCGAGACTACGCTTTTCCTGCTCCACATGGGAGTTTTTGTTACTGTGTAGAGAGAAACCTAGACTCTGGCTATTTTCTTTGCCATTTCCTACGAGGTCATCTTCCCAAACCTAGTGTAGCTTGGTGTGTACTCTGATCTCAACACTGCTTTCAGCACTTGGACCTGACCGGCTTCTTCCCACATATCACATTGGTAATTGATTTCCAGTGGTACTGCCATTCAACTTGCAGGATCTCTCTGCTTCCTCTCTTCCCTCTGTTTTAAACATTCTAGGCCTTTCATAAAATGTTATGGATTGGTAACAACTGCATGTTTTACAATTCTTTACTGTTGTAAAGAATTTCTTAGAAAATTTTAATGAATCTGTTTAATAAAATGACATCTAATTTGATCTCCATCAGCTAATTCCTATAAAATGAGTCTTCAATTTATAGTCTATACTAACTTTAGTCAACACAGTAGTTCTTATTTCAACCTTTTTTTATGAAAGGAGAGAGTCAAAATCATACTCCAAGATAACACATGTCAGGGACTTCCCTGGTGGTCCAATGGTTAAGACTTCACTTTCCACTCCAGGGGTACAGGTTTGAACCCTGGTTGGGGAACTAAGATCCCACATGCCTTGCAGCCAAAAATCCAAAACATAAAATAGAAGCCATATCATAACAAATTCAATAAAGACTTTAAAAATGAAAAGTGAAAGTGAAATCGCACAGTCGTGTCCAACTCTTTGCGACCCCATGGACTGTAGCCCACCAGGTTCCTCCATCCATTGAATTTTCTAGGCAAGAGTACTGGAGTGGGTTGCCATTTCCTTCTCCAGGGGATCTTCCCGGACCAGGGATTGAACCCAGGTCTCCCACATTGCAGGCAGACACTTTACTATCTGAGCCACCAGGGAATGCACATCAAAAAAATTTTTAAAGAATAGCATGCAGTCATACTATTTTTTTCATATCACCACTTAGAGAGAGCTTTGAATGAACAATGTAGCATTTCTGGGCCACTTAAGGCAATGGTACCCCACTCCAGTACTCTTGCTTGGAAAATCCCATGGACGGAGGAGCCTGGTAGATTGCAGTCCATAGGGTCGCTAAGAGTCGGACACAACTGAGCGACTTCACTTTCACTTTTCACTTTCACGCATTGGAGAAGGAAATGGCAACCCATTCCCATGTTCTTGCCTGGAGAATCCCAGGGATGGGGGAACCTGGTGGGCTGCCGTCTATGGGGTCGCACAGAGTCGGACACGACTGAAGTGACTTAGCAGCAGCAGCAGCATATTTATTAGTCTTCTCTCTCCAACTAGATTACTAGTTCTTAACAGAAACAAAATTTTTTACTTCTCTTGTATCCTCAGTGAGTAACTAGTATTGGATTGGTCGCACAATTAGCAATCAAATTATTTTTGGTTGATCGACTAGTCTTTTTCTTAAAAGTCACATATGGCTATATGATTTCATTCCTTTCTGCCAATTTGAATACATTTCAATTTAAACAAATTGTATATATGGAAATTTGGATTTGATTTTAAAAAAGAAAGACAGCAGTGATTTAATTTCAAATAGGATATAAGATTCCTATTAATGAGCACTATCCATCACAGAATTTAAATGCATAAGTGCGTATACCTATAATGGTACAGGAATATATCGATTGCAAAGTAAAATGTGGCTGTACCCTGATGGATTGCTATTCCATTAAGTTTCAGCACTCTAATGATTTTTTAAAATATCTATGTGCTGCTTGATAATTCTATTACCTTATCACCCATCTTGGATTCAGATGTCACATCACTATAATTTTAATAATTACCTTTTTAAAAGCTCTCATTTTATTTTACTTTTACCTTTTATTACTGTATAATACATACATAAAGTACATGGGCCACAGTATCCAGTCCAGTGACTTTTCATAAAGAGAGGCCCCCACCCCCGGAATCCTACCCAGGTATGGAAATAGAACGTGGCCAGTGTCCCTGAAGCCTCCCACCTCTCCTCTCCAGGCTTATCCATCTCTCAACTTCTCAAGTCGTAGATTAGTTTTGCTTGCTTTTGAATTCATTTGGTTTTAAAATTTGCTTGTTTGCTGGTAACCATTTAAAAAAAAAAAGATTCCGATTTCTATCTTCCCTGCTCCACCCCCACCACACAAAAAGATACCTGGGGATATATTTTCTTTTTTGTTTTTAAAAGATGAATTTAATGATGCAGTTCATGATCTCAATCATGTCATGGGCATCGTTAAATCCGCCTTTCTTCTGACTTCCTAATGGGCCTCCGATGCTTTTTTTCTCTCCCATCCTTTCATAAAAGCCTTGAAAGTTTCTTAATCCTTCTGCCCACACATTCCTTCCAGGGACTGCTGTCCTTTCCTGTCCCTAGCAATGCTCAGGCGTGCTCCCGTGTGCACCCACTTTCTTTCATATTCTCAGAGAGAGATCACCTTTTCTCTTTCAAGATGAAATCCTCTGTCTTCCTTTGTGAGTCTCCTGTATGGCTGTACTTTTTCCTTTCTTTAAAAAAAAAAATCCCATATGTATTAATTATAGAGTGTTGCTTAAATTTCTAAAGATTCCTGAGGCACTTCCAAGCATTTAATAATTCTCATTTCACTTGGCTGATTAGTTTTCTTCTTAAAATGTTAAGTCTAGGAATGACGGCTTGTACTGCTCTGGGCTGCATGTTCATCAGTCAAGTTCAAGTGGACGCGGGTGCCTTCTTTTCTTTTCTTCTCCTTCACTCCTCCACCCCTTTGTTCAGAGGCACACTGAGATTTCTTTGGCTGGGGCTCCGTTCTCTGCTGCTAACATTTCTTTCTCTGACTAAAGAACCATTTGGATAGACCATGTGCTTGTTTCCCAGAAGAGGCCTAGAATAACTCTCACCAAGGAAATATTTTGAGCACTTTAAAGAATTTGAAGAATTGAAAACTCTAAGTACGTCTCACATTCCTGATTCACTTGAGCTCTTAGGGACGCAGGACATTATAGGGGATAAAGTTCTTGACTAGAAGACAGGAAACGTGTGTTCTTATCTTGGGCAGGCGGCTAACCAGCTATAGGATCTCAGGCAGGTCATCTCTTGGCATTTTCGTCATCTGTGGGATTGGGCTATGGGGATTGTCAGCGGATGTGGGGAGGGAACAACTTAGTTGACCTGGGGACACCTATGAATCTATAAGGGTGCGTATTTTCATGATCCTAAATATAACAAGTGAAATTACT
Source organism: Moschus berezovskii (assembly GCF_049115385.1). NCBI lineage: Eukaryota > Metazoa > Chordata > Mammalia > Artiodactyla > Moschidae > Moschus > Moschus berezovskii. The sequence goes on along the minus strand of NC_142472.1, from coordinate 64,401,521 downwards.
CAAAATCTTGGGTTTTAGAGATTCATGGAGGCTTCATTAAAAAAGCACTGTGTGGGAACATGGGCTTAAAACTGTGGCAAAGACTGAGCAACAGTGTCTTTAGAATATCCAAGAATCTTAATTAATCATCACCAAAAGAGGCAAGAATAGGAGACAGTAAAATGGGAAAGACAGTCTCTTTAGCAAGTGACGCTGGGCAAGTTGAACAGCTGCATGTAAGTCAATGAAGTTAGAACACATCCTCACACCACTCATAAAAATAAACTCAAAATGGCTTCAAGACTTAATCATAAGACATAACACCATAAAACTCCTAGAGGAGAGCATAGGCAAAACATTCTCTAACATAAATTGTACCAATGTTTTCTTAGGTCAGTCTCTCAAGGCAACAGAATACAAACAGAAATAAACAAATTGGACCTAATCAAACTTACAAGCTTTTGCACAGAAAAGGAAACCAATTTTTAAAAAAGAAAGAAAACAAAAAGACAACCTACAGAATGGGGGAAAATACTTGCAAACGATACAATAGAGGAAGACTTAATCTCCAAAATATACAAACAGCTCATACAACTCAACAACAATAAAAAACCAACAGCCCAATCAATAAATGGGCAGAAGACCTAAATAGACATTCCTCCAAAGAAGACATACAGCTGCTAGTAGACACATGAAAAACTGCTCAACAGTGCTAATTATTGGACTTCCCTGACAGCTCAGTTGGTAAAAAAAAAAAAAAAATGCAAATCAAAACTACAATGAGGTACAACTTCACTTGGTCAGAATGGTCATCATTAAAAAGTCTGCAAATAATAAATACTGGAGAGGGTGTGGAGAAAAGGGAATCCTCCTAGACTGTTGGTGGGAATGTAAGTTAGTATAGCCACTATGGAAAACAGTATGGAGGTGCCCAGAAAAATAAAAATAGAATTACCATATGATCCAACAATCCCACTCCTGGGAATATACCTGGACAAAACTATAATTCAAAAAGATACATGGATACTGTGTTCATAACAGCACTATTCACAATAGCCAAAACACAGAAACAACCTAAATATCTATCACAAATGAATGGATAATGAAGATATGGTGTGTGTATATATATATATATACAATGGAATACTCCTCAGTCATTTGGAGAAGGAAATGGCAACCCACTCCAGTATTCCTGCCTGGAAAACCCCATAGACAAAGGAGCCTGGTGGGCTGTAGTCCATGGGGTTGCAAAGAGTCCGACATGACTGAGCAACCCACACACACTCAGTCATAGAAAGGAACAAAATAATGTCATTTGCATCGACACGGATGCAAGTAGAGATTATCATGCTAAATGAAATAAGTCAGAAAGCAAAAGACAAATACCATAAGATATCACTTGTATGTGGAATCTAAAATATGGCACAAATGAATCTATCTACAAAATAGAAACAGACTCACCGACCTAGAGAACAGACTTATGGCTGCCAAGGAGTAGCGGAGAAAGAAAACAGATGAAAACTATTATATTTAGAATGGATAAACAAGTCCTAATGTGTAGCACAGGAAACTATATTCAATACCCTGTGATAAAACCAAAATGGAAAAGAATTTAGAAAAAAGAATATGCAAAAAAAACTATTTCACATCCAAAATAGGTGCTTAATTAAGATAGTATGTGAAAATGCCTTTTTATGTATTTTATTTTATTTTTTTCCTTTTTATGTATTTTAAAGCACTATCAAATGTAAGATATAAAATCATTAGTCTAGTAAGTTAATAGACTCCAAAAAAAGAATATCTGAGGATCTGACATTTATGCAGAGCTTTATTAGTTTCATTTCTCGAACTTTTGGGCATATCAGTCATTCTCTGTTCTTGTGTCCTGCCCTTCATGGAGTTCTCTATAAATTATACAATCCCCACCCAGGGTTATTGGGTCTTTGACTTCTCCAGATTTCCTAGCAAAAATAAAGAGTTCCTTCTACTCAGTAAGAAATATAATCAGAAACCAAAAGACCCAGTCCTCTGAGCAAGAAGTTTTCCCAGCTGACCCTCTGCCAGTGGTCCCCAAAGCTCGGCTCTGTCAACACTGGGATGCTGGAAAAGAAAACCGAGTAAAAATTCGGATCTAAGTCTTTTCAGTCCTGCATTTTCCACCTACCGTGTGGATAGTGAGCATGTCATTTCATCTCACTTGGCTCAATCCCTGAATGAGAAGTTGCCATTTATTTCCCATATTCACAGTGCCAGTCTAGATTCTAGCTTCAGCTCCAGGGTAAATGCTCTTAGTGCAAGGAGACCAGAGACTCTTAGGGTTCTCATTTGACTTAAAGAAGCTTCCAGTTGGAGCAGTGTTTTTCACAGCAGTAGGTTTGGGCTAGAGTGAGGGGCAGGAGAGCATAGGAAAATCCTCAAGTAGGAAGCTGCTATATGGCACAGGGGACTCAGCCCAGTGCTCTGTGATCGCCTAGAGGGATGGGAAGGGGAGAGGGGTTGGGGGGACATCCAAGAGGGTGGGGATGTATGTATACATATAGCTGATTCAGGTTGCAGTACAGCAGAAACTAACACAACATTGCAAAGCAATTATCCTCTGCCCATGGGATTCTGCAGGCAAAAATACTGGAGTGGGTTTTCATTCCCTTCTTCAGGGGATCTTCCCAGTGAATCTGGGTCTCCTGCATTGCAGGCAGATTCTTTACCTGTCTGAGCCACCAGGGAAGCCCAAAAATAAAATTAAATTTTAAAAAGAGGAGGAGCAGGATCACATAAGCAGTGCTCTGGGACAGGGGGTTTGAACAAGGTCAACCAGCTGTACTCTCTTCCCTGTTGCCATGTCACACCTAGGGGACACACCAAGAGGAAAGCAAGAATGATGTGATTTCTTACCAGTTGCTGGAGGAAGGTGCCATAGGAGTACTGTAATGCGGGGTGGGCAGGAAGAGAGAAGAGTACTACTGGGGAGAAGTTTGCAGCTGATCACGGACAAACATGTTCGAGCACTGTTGTTTTCAAACCAATTACATGAGCCCATATTATTGATCTCCTGGTGGCTCAGACAGTAAAGAATCTGCTTGCAATGCAGAAGACCTGGGTTCCAATCCCTGGGTCGGGAAGAGAAGATCCCCTGGAGAAGGAAATGGCAGCCCACTCCAGTATTCTTGCCTGGAGAATTCCATGGGCAGAGGAGACTGGCAGGCTACAGACCATGGGGTCACAAAGAGTCCAGCATGACTGAGCGACTAACACTTTCACTTTCATATTATTGATGGGTTTTTGCCATTTGGTCTCAGGAGAAGTTGATCTAAGAATGAAAATCCAAAATGGGAGTCTCAACAGGCAGCCTTGCAGGGAAATTGTTCTTTCCTGTGGGGGGTATTATATAGAAACAGTACATGTCTCTCCTCTCCCTGTGGCCCAAAGTTCAGGAGCCTTACTGAAGAGGGACTGTGGTAACAGAGAGGCGGAATGATTGGTTCAGAAGCCCTTTCCTGTTTCTAATGTTGCTGGTGTTGTCATGGAAAAAGGAAACTTACAACTGCAAAGAATTCACTTGAATGAATGGCGGTTAACTGGAGTGCTGTGAGCCAGAAGAACACACACACACACACACACATGCATACACACACACACACAAGAAAGGGAAAGAGACACCTGAGAAATGGACAGTCGTTTCCTGACAACTGTCCAGGAGTTGACCCTGCCACCTAAGGGCAGGATGAGGTTCGAGGTGCTTCTTCAGACTTAGAAGTGTGTCCATCAGAGGAATGGCAGGGCTAAACCTGCTCCTCTGGCCCCCACAGGAAGCGGTGGGCTGAGAGTTCAGCTACAGGCTTTCCTGTGTAGCGTGAACTGGCCCAAAGTGAGCAAAACATTCTTATCTGATGAAGAGCTGGAAGCGGGACCCTGTGCTGAGATCTCTGCTCCACTCTTCCCTCGGTTTTCTTTCTCTGCTGTCCTTTCTTCATCTTTGGCAAGCACGCCAGGCTCTCATTTCTTTTCTAATTTCTCACATGGTTTTGATTACAGAGGACAAATAGAAATGAGAACAGATATGCTCCTTGTTTTTCCTCATCTTTTTTTCAAATTAATGTGCTTAATTAAAGCTAATTGTCCTGTGTGCTTGTATCAGGGGTATATATTATATATATAACCTGAAACCTGAAAGTGTCCCTGTTTATACTACCCCTTTGTAAAAGTTGCTTTGGAAAAAGAAATATTAATAGGAAACAGTCAAGCTACACTTGGCTAAAAAGAATTCAGTTTCTAGGAGAAATAAAATTTATTTTCTAGGGGAAATAAACTAAAATGTATTTTCTAGGAGAAATAAGTCAGGCATTTTGGTTTTCAGTCCTGGCTCAGCATCTAGCTAACTGTGTGGCCTTGGAAAACTTGCTTGAAGTTTCTGGTGTTAATTTTCTCATCTCCAAACATGACAAAGTTGGATTAGGTACTTCCCCAGGAGATTCTATGATTATGTTTGTTAAGTATGTTGGAACCACTTTCATGAAGGGAGCCAAAATGAGATTCCTTACCTGCAGAGGAAAGTAATGATCAAAAAAAGAAAGAAAGAAAGAAAAGAAAAAGTCCTTGTATTTATTTCTCTAATGGAATAAAAATGACCAAGAGATAAAGTTTATTTCCAATTATGTAGTATCATCTTATTAATGGTTCAGATGCAGCAGGAACATAGATTACAGAGCTGTGTATGACACCCAGCTCCTAGAAAACACACAATAAATGTTGACTGGACGGTGTGCACTCTAGCTTCAGACAGTGTAGCATAATCAGGTGACAAAAACACAGAATGTGTAAAACTGAGCCCCAATCTCAGCCCCACTACTTACCGTGTCATGATTTGGAACTAACCACTTACCATTTCTAAGCTTCCGTTTCCCTGACTGCAAAATGGATGCCTAAACGGACTTCAAATTTGAAGGGACAAACATAACATGATACACATGAAAACAATTCACAAAGCATAGAGTCCTTGCAAACACTCTTGGACACAACCACAGTTAAATTACACAGGCCTTAGACTGTGAAATAGGGAAATTAGCCTCTGTGACCTAGAACCAGCTTTGAGCATCCTTGATTCCATGACACACTTGAGCTTCCTCCCCAAGACGTGCCCAGCTCCAGACAACTTGCAGCAATACCTGCCGTGTCTGGAAGGGTGGAGAGAGAAATTGAGAGGTTCAGAGATCTCATCCTTGGCCTTGGATTACATAATGCAGCCCTTCTTCAAAGACACTAATAGGCCTGTCTACTCATGCTCCTTAACCTTTAACTGCCACCCCAGGGCTCCACGTACTTTTACCATCGAAACATTCTAGTTCTGAAATCCAAGACACTGGCCCTCACGTCAGTGTCTGTACATGCAATCTAGAAGGGGTGGGGGGCAGGGGGAGCATATTGGTAGTAGGTAGGAAAAGATGTAAAGTTATGTTCTTTGTTGTTCACTCCAACTGAATGGTTCTTGCTTTTATTTTACTGTTCTTGGCAAATGAGCAAACTGTTGACAAGAGTATCCTACATGTGCAAAGAAGAAATGACCTTCTATAGTCACCTGAGAATCTAAATCCCATGGTGCAAGAGTGGATTTATCATTTTAAACCGTAGGGTAAGTGTCTTTACCAGATGGATGTGGGCTCTCAACTCTTCCACCTTCGGAGGCCTGGACATACTGATGCTGAGACTGTGTTCATCTTCTTGCCTGGCAGTCAGACCCCTTAAAGAGAGCTCCGTACAGTGTGACTGCCCCCCGCATAGCAGCCTATTCAACAGAAGATGTGAACGGGGACAAACTCAGGCTTTAGAATAAAGGAGAAAAGAGCAGAAGAACTGATCAAGTGATGAAAACCCCAGTGTACAATGAAAACATCCTTTGAAGTGCGTGATACTCACTTTTGTATTTTGGGATCAGCTTTTACTCACTGTTCTCTATTGCTTATCCCTGCAAACGACTGCCAATAAGATTATTCATTCCTCACAAGTCTGTGTGTCACCAGGACAGTAAGGGATGTCTCTGCTGTTTTTAGACCCAATGATTATACAAGCTAAAGGCCACATTCCATGTCTATTCTCATGAATGCAGGCTACAGCCTGACGGCTTTGATACGGCACTTTGTGTCCAACTCTACAAAGGCTTTTTTTGACAGGGGAGTGTTGCAGTGGATTAAGGAAGGAAAAACAGAGAATAAAGGGGCGATCTTTCTGGATTTGAACTTGAACAAAAGTTAGTCCTGACAGCAGAGTTGACTAATGGTCAGAATTCATAAGTGTAGACAGGCAGAGGGTAAGGACCCCATCTCCTGAGCCCCAAGAGGACGGGACTGATTTTGGCAGACCCCAGTGGGTGGAGTTGATCTCTGGGGATTTGCCGGGCTTTGATTTCAGGGTTTAATAAATATTTTGGTGGAAAGGAGATGGTACCATGGGCTCTAATTACCCTGGGTGGGTTTTCTCCTCCTAACCCTGTTCATGATCAGGGTTCCTTGGCCTCCAGGTATCCGTACCTGCTAACTTGCCTCCAAGCCTCCATTCTAGAGGTTTTCTTAAAAACACAAACTGGAAAGGCTGGACTGAAAGGAAGCCACCAATTCCTTGGCCTGTGACCTACTTGTATCCCCTGCCTTCAGGGATGAGAGCCCAATAAGCCGCCCACACCCACTGGCACGGGATTCGCCAGTCTGTCATTTTGGCTGGAAGGTAGGCAGCTTCTGGCAAACTTAATAAGCAGATTTTCTCAGTGATAGGAAAATTCTTGTTTAATGCCACTCTATTTCCCGTGGTTAAAGGCTTCAACCTAGAGAAGATAACAAAAGTCACCTGACCTGGTGTGAAGTGGAAATTAAGGGGTTTTTTTTCTTCTTCTTTTTTTTTTTTTGAACTTCCATTTTCTTAAGGGAGGATGGTTTTCCGTTTAACAGACCAGATCCATCTAAGACAACTTGGGTTGGAAGGATGAAACCGGCATTGCTGTTGTTCAGTCACTAAATCGTATCCTACTCTTTGCGACCCCATGGACTGCAGCACACCAGGTTTTCCTGTCCGTTACCAGCTCCAGGAATTTGCTCAAACTCATGTCTATTGATTCCATGATGCCGTCCAACCATCTCATTCTCTGTTGCCCCCTTCTCCTCCTTTCCTCAACCGGCATAACATACCACGTTATAGCATCACGTAACTTTTTAGAGCAGCCATCATGCACGCACCCGCAGCGTTAAGTGCTTTCATTGCCTGATAAACATTAAGTGCTTTTCCTGTCATTCTCACTCTATGTGCACAACCGGTGATAGACAAGGGAGCGTGTAAAAACATTCAAACAGCAGAACGCCATCAATGGAAACAGAACACAAGGTGGAGTTATTTCTGTGGCTAACTTCAGGAAAAGGAGTCCGTGAAGCTGCAACTCCTCCCAGAAATTCCCAGTCTCCACGTCTGAGAAAAACCCAGGCTTTCAGGTGAGGCAAATACCCCTTCACCTCATCCACAAAAACTGGATCCTCAAATGCCCTTCTACTTTCTAGACTTCCCAGGTAGTTCTAATAGTAAAGAACACACCTGTCAATGCAGGAGACATAAGAGATGAGGGTTCAATCCCTGGGAGGGGAAGATCCCCTGAGAAGGGCATGGCAACCCACTCCAGTATTCTTGCCTGCAGAATCCCACGGACAGACAAGCCTGATGGGCTACAGTTCATGGGGTTGCAAAGAGTCAGACATGACTGAAGTGACTTAGCATGCACACACTGGAAATGTCATCTATAGAGCAAGAGAACTTGACCTGACATGTACACTACCTCCTTAGCTGTGCAAGGTATTAGTTGGAAAGTGATTTTTAAAGTTGAAAATGTACAAATTCAGGAGTCAGCAGAAGCAGACATTGGGGTTTCACTATAAAAAAGATATAATCTTGAATGATCTCTTTTCTTGTAATAGTTCAAGTAAACAAATGTCACAGGCATTTTTTTTTTGCAGTGTAGCAGTTCTGCATTTCATCAGTTTGTCAGGAAACTAAACAATATACCTATTAAAACTCATTAAAAAATTGGAAGCTCTAATTCTGACTTTTATTTATAACTCAAGTACAGTGAGCTGGCACCAAACTTTTACAGAGAATTTTATTTTTTTCAAGAGAGACAGAGTATGACTCTGAGTCAAAATCAAATTGATTCCAGCTTTCTCAATCTGGTAACTTCCTTTTTGCTTTCTGCTGTTTCTGCTGCCACTGTGGGGGCTGCTCCATTATTGGGCTTCTGGTCCATGTGAACCATTCTTCCCCTGGGGAGAGTGTGGAAAGTGAAAACATCATTCAGGAGTCCAAAGTCAGTTGGGGAGTGAGATGGACCAGACCCCCATTTCAGCAATGAAAGTTAATGTGCGATCAGACTCAGCCCTTTGTTATCAGTAGGGATGAAGACAGGGGTCAAGACACCAAAGGCCATTTTATTAAATCCATCAGCTGGGTGGTGGTGGCTGTTGTTCAGCTGCTAAGTTGTGTTTGACTCTCTTGCAACCCCATGGACTGTAGCCTGCCAAGCTCCTCTGTCCATGGGATTTCCCAGACAAGAGTACTGGAGTGGGTAGCCATTCTTTTCTCCAGGGGATCTTCCCACACAGGGATAAGACCTACGTCTCCGCAGATTCTTTATCACCTGGAAGTGGCTCTGTTATATGGGTTAATTTTTGTATCTATCAGTTGGACAGTGACTCTCAAATCAGCTCTTGGTACCTTCATTTTTTTCTCCTTCATACAACAGCAGCTTTCGACTACTAGGGAGCTGGGGAGATCCCACCTGTGCCAAGGACATTTGATCTCATCATCCTCCCAGGCTTCATCCCAACCCCGAAGTCCCTTGTTAATATGATTTGATAAAACAAACAAAAGAGAGAAGCAAAAGCCACAATACACAGTAGAAATCTCCTGGGCTTTGTAATGTGAAAATCTAGAACATACATGCTGATATACTCCTCACTGTATATGACTTACATACAAACTAAATTGTATGAAAACACAACACTTCAGTTTTTGAAGACTGAGCCTCAGTTTCTTCATATGTAAGAAGGATGTGGTAGTATGACATTACATATTTTAAGGTGTTGCCTTGAGGATTCAAAACATTCTCTGTCAAATGCTTAATTGAGCTGCTTGGCACAAAGCACATTATAAAGAGAAGTCATAACTTATTTTGTCAAATACTTTTTTCTGCATCAATTGTGATGATCATCAGGGGTTTTTCCTTCTATTAATGTGGTGTGTTATATGGGTTAATTTTTGTATACTGAATTATCTTTGCATTCGAAGAATCAATCCCAGTTGGCCATGGTGTATGACCTTTTTAATATGCTGTTGAATTCAGCTTGCTAGTATTTTGCTATGGCATCTTTGCTGGGTATGCTCTCAGGATAATTCTGGCTTCATAGCATGAATTAGGAAATATTCCCACTTCTTCAATTTTTTGGAAGAGTTGAACTCTATTAATTTTCCTTTAAATGTTTGGTAGAATTCTCCAGTGAAGCCTTGTGGCCCATGACTTTTCTCTGTTGGGAGGTTTTGATTACTGATTAGTCTTCATACTAGCTGTCAGTTTTCAATTTTGATAGATGTTCATTTCATTTAGGTTATCCCAATTTGTTGGCATACAAATGTTCATAACATCCACTTACAGTTTTTATTTCTGTTAAATAAGCCATAATGCCCCACTTGATTTCTGATGTTAGTTATTTGAATCTTTTTTCTTAGCCATTCTATGTACAGATTTGTAAATCTTGTTGATCTTTTCAAAGAATCAAATTTTGGTTTCATTGGTTTTTCTCTATTATTTTTCTATTCTCTACTTTGCTTATCTCTGCTCTGATTTTTATTATTTCCTCCTTTTTTTTACTTTTAGTTGGCTTTTCTTTTTCTAGTTCCTTAAAGAGTAAGCTAGGCTATTGATTTGAGATTTCTTTTTTTAATGTAAACATTTATTGCTACAAATTTCCCTCTGAGCACTGCTTTTCAGCATCTAATAAATTTTGGTATGTTTTTTGTTTTCTATTTGTCTCAAGATATTTTCTAATCTCCTTTGTGATGTCTTCTTTGATCCATTGCTTATTTAAGTGTATGTTGTTTAGTTTGCACATATTTGTGGATTTTCCAGTTTTCCTTCTGTTATTGATTTCTAGCTTCATTCCATTATGACCTTAAAAGAAACTTCATATGATTTTAATCTGATGCTGAGATTAAAGAACTGATGCTGAGGCTGAAACTCCAATACTTTGGCCAACTGATGTGAATAACTCATTGGAAAAGACCCTGATGCTGGGAAAGATTGAGGGCAGGGAGAGAAGAGGATGACAGAGGATGAGATGGTTGGATGGCATCACTGACTCTATGGACATGAGTTTGAGCAAGCTCTGGGAGTTGATGATGGACAGGGAAGCCTGGCGTGCTGCAGTCCATGGGGTCGCAAAGAGGCGGGCATGACTGAGCAACTGAACTGAACTGATGATTTTAATCTTTTAAAATTTCAAAAGCTTTATTTTGTGGTCTAACATACAGTCTCTGATGTTGGGAAAGGTTGGGGGCGGGAGGAGAAGGGGACGACAGAGAATGAGATGGCTGGATGGCATCACCGACTCTGTGGACATGAGTTTGAGTGAACTCCGGGAGTTGGTGATGGACAGGGAGGCCTGGCGTGCTGTGATTCATGGGGTCGCGGAGAGTCGGAGACGACCGAGCGACTGAACTGAACTGAACATACAGTCTATCCTAAAGAATGTTCCATGTTCAACTGAGAAAATTTTGTTTTCTGCTGTTGATGGGTGGAGTGTCTTGTATATGCCTGATAGCTTTAACTGATCTACAGTTTTACTCAAGTACACTGCAACCTTCTTGATCTTTTGTCTGGTTGTACTATTCCTTACTGGCAGGTAGGGGAAGTCTCCTACTATTGTCTTAGAGGTGTCTATTTCTCCCTTCAATTCTTTCAATATTTGCTTGATATATTTTGGAGCTCTGATGTTTTGTGCATATATGTGTATAACTATAACATCTTCTTGATGAACTGATATTTTTGTGCTGTGCTTAGTCAGTCACTCAGTCATGTCCGACTCTTTGAGACCCCATGGGCAGTAGCACTCCAGTCTCCTCTGTCCATGGGGATTCTCAATAATAGAGTGGGTTGCCATGCTCTCCTCCAGGGGATCTTCCCAACTCAAGGATCGAACCCAGGTCTCACACATGGCAGGTGGATTCTTTACCATCTAAGCCATCAGGGAAGCCCTATTGATATTTTTACCTATATATCCTTATTTTTCTCTTACAATAATTTTTGACTAATAGTCTATTTTATCTAATATTAGTTTAGTGTAGTTACTCCCAATTCTCTTTTAGTTAATATTTGCAGTAAATATATTTTTCATCCTTTCCCTTCCAACCAAATTCTGTCTTTAGAGATAAAGTAAAATTTGGCATTTCATTATTATAATATAGTAAGTCTGGGAGTCAGATTTCCCCCTTTCCTCAGAATATACTTCTTGCTGTTTGCTTGATTGTTGAGACTATGATAGTCCATTTGTCTTGAGACTTTTCCAAACCATTTTGCAAAGTTATTTCTTGCCATGTGTGCTCATTGATGTCTCTTTTACTTTAGTTTGTGTTCAACTAATGTTTTCATAGAAATTTTCTTGAACAAAGGAAAAACACAGAGAAAGAGGGAGGGCATTTACCACCTTCAGTCTTGGTAGATGACCCTGTGCTGGGGTATTCCTTTCACTTGTTAAGTTTGCTCTGGGACTAGGAATCAGCCTTAGGTGAAAGTTTTAGTTGTTGTTGCTATTGTTTTCCTGAGTATATGTCTTACTAGGTTAAGCACGTGGCCTTCTAGATTCCTCTGTATAAATGGCGTGCTTTTGAATCTCCTCATTTCCCAAAGAGCCTCATCCCACTGTCTCCTCTGAGCCTTAGGCGGCTCACCGTATGTCTTCAGTGAGCATCTATTGCCCCAGGTTCGTGTGGGTGTGTAAGTTGTGTAACCTCCTTATAGCTTTTATGAGCACAGCCTACAGCTTTACTGCCATGTGTTCTGAGTTATGAGAGAAAGAGTCAGAGAGATGTTCAGGTGGCCCCAGCCAGATTAGATCAGATGTACACAATCATTTGTAAATAAGGTCTGCCCTCTCCTTCTAGTTTAGAGACAGAAGCTGGGAATGGAGTTGCCACACTCAACACCAGACTGTTTCCACTCAGGCAAGGTTAGGTTTGGACTTGTTTGTTTCTTTCACTCTTAGTTGATGATTTTATGGAGGAACATGGAGTGTGGGGCTTCCTAGCCCATCATTTTGCGGACGCCCTATCATTTTTACTTTTTTTATGGGAGTCTAATTGCTTTACAAGGCCGTGTTAGTTTCTGCTAACAGCAAAGTGGATCGGCTGTATGTATACACATGACCCCTCCCTCCCACCCCACCCCTCCAGCTGAGCTCCCTGTGCTACACAGCAGCCTCCCACCAGCTGTTTTACACGTGGGAGTGTGTATGTGTCGGTGCTGCTCTCCCAAACCGCCCACCCTTCCTTCCCTCCCCTTCCCCCCAGCACGTCCATATGGCCGTTCTCCAAATTTGCATTTCCACTCCTGCCCTGCAAATAGGTTCATCTGTACCATTTTTGTAGATTCCAAATACATATATATATATAAAGTGAAAATTGCTCAGTCATGTCCGACTCTTTGCGGCCCTACGGACTATACAGTCCCTGGAATTCTCCAGGTCAGAATACTGGAGTGGATAGCCTTCTCCAGGGTATCTTCCCAACCCAGGGATTGAACCCAGGTCTTCTGCATTGTAGGCAGATTCTTTACCAGAGAGCCACCAGGGAAGCCCATATACTCACATAAAATAATAATGATATATATAAATATATATGTATATCATTATTATTTTATGTGAATTTATCGCATACCACACACTGCACTGAGCTGGCTCTTCTCTCTTTGCCTTCCAGCCCCACACTCCTCCCTTCTCCATCCTAGCCTGTGCCTTGCAGGTTGGTCCCTACAGGTCACATCAGTGGATTCTCATCCCCGGTGGGAGGAGAGGGCGGCTGTGCATTTGATCCTTTTCCTGCTGTGTCGGCCACATCTTTCCATCAAACGTCATGGCTCTTCTCCAGTGACCTACTCCCTGAAGCTACCCGCTCTGAGATCTGCAACTGGCACCGTTTCCTGCAGACCCGGCGGTAACAGAGAGCTCGCCAATCACCATCACCTTCTGCTGTTTTAGCCCCAAGGTCCTTCAACATCCCCTGGACAAGTCCCTAAATCTTTCCACGTCCTTGTAAATCACTCTTTTATTAACACTCCTCACTTGGTTTGAGAGTGCCATCTGTTTCCTGCTGGAACTCTTAACACACCGCACCGTTGGCTGCTATTTCTCTTTCTGAGAAGTGCTTCTTGTTTTGGTGAAATGGGCTCAGATACCAGCAGATTCTGAGCAGCTTCTTTGGGTCAAAAGATAGGAATTCACTTTCCTGGATGAGTGTGTCATAGTTTATCAGGAGGCTGCTCAGCTCAGAGTTCAAAGGACGTACGTCTCTTACGAAACATACAGCTTTGATCATGTAATCTGAGAGGTGAAGAGATGCGTGTCTCAATGCCTCAAGACAAGTGAATGGAGATCGCCTTCCATTCACGGGTGAGCAGAGAGGAGCAGCACTCCTCCAACACAGTGACTTGTCCCACAGTAACCTGGCTTCCCCCAAATTGAGAAGGCGAGTACCCAGGGAGACAGTTGAGGTCTCCTGTATCCAGGAAAGTGTTTCCTATGGAGTGAGATCCCATATGTTAACACTCCTTCTCTAATTCATCTCCCTCACTGTTGAGTCTTCTTGAGCAGATTCCTGATGAGGCCCATCTCCTTTGCCAAATACCTCCAGTGGCTGCCTTTGGCCACAAGACAGAGAATGACAAATACTCAGCACAGTCACCCTCACTCCCACCTCCCATGGCATGATTTACCACCAAATTGGCTATCAGTCATAGACCCATTTTCATCACAGCTCTCCAGGTAGCCAGTCCTTACACTGCTTTTCATTCAAGGTAGGCGAGTATATTTTCCAACCTTGTTGGAGGATAAAATACATTCCAAATTCAAAAGCAGAGCATTACACAATATGGCCCCAATCTTCCATTCTAGCACCTTGGCACTTTTCCTCCTACTGTTTTGTGCCATGCCTTTAGTCTTTTGCACTGTTCATAGCACACAATGGGTGTTTGAAATACTGGTTAGGTGAACATTGATACAATCATAGAAAATAAAATTCTCTTTGAAGACACACACACCTAACATTTAAATCTGAGCCAAGTATGTTTCGAAAAATGCAGTAGCATGAGAAATATTTATAAATTAGATTACAGCATTTGCCCATACATTTCTTGGAACATACTTAAAGAGAGGAAAGTCTATTAGATGAAAAGTTGGGAAATATATTCCTTATAGAGCAAAAGCTATATGTTCAAGTTCAGTGTGTTTTGAATTGCTTCCTACATACAATGGCCCTGGTGACATTGGTCTTCTCACAATAGAATGTCCAGTGCATTCACAAGTGAGGTCAAATTTTTCCTTAGCTGTAGGTCAGCACTCCAGACTGTAGCTGATTGTTTCTGAGACAAGCCCCTAAAGCAAATAACAAATTCCTGCTATTCTCCCAAGCTGTCTCGGTTTTACCTCTCCTTGGAAAAGCCAATTACATCATTTGTCTGCTGACGCTTTTTAGGTGGAAGCCTCTTGACACCATTTTACTGAATTTGCATTAGAATTTCAGAATGTCCATTTCTTAAAGAGAAGAGTGAAACAAAAACAGTATCTTTGAGATCAAAGATTAAAATTTTTAATGTATTTAAAAAATAAATCAATTCTGAATATAGACAACCATAGACATCTAATTATCAATGCAATGAACACCATGGCAAGTAGGTATATAGGTGAATTTCATTCTATCAATACCCACTGAGAGACGGCTCTGTGTCAGAACTAGGCAGAAAGCTGGGGGAGACTGGAGGTCAAAGAAGAGTACCATCTCCCTAAGCACGCAGCCTTGTGGGGATAGAAGATGAGCACAAATTTTGTATCCCAATTATTTATATCACTTCATTTCATTTTTTTTGGCTGCGCAATGAGGCCTGTGAAATCTTAGTTCCCTCACCAGGATTGAACCCGTACCCCCTACATGGAAGCACAGAGTCTGAACCACTGGACCGCCAGGGAAGTCCTTCAATTATTAATTTTAAATTTCACTCTTTAGATGCTATTTTACTGAGCATTTACTGTGATGGGAAATCATTGTTTTGCCTGGATTATGTCATTGAAATATCATGAGACTTCTAAAAAGTGCATATCATTCTTTATAGCAATGAGGAACTCAAAGCTCAAAAAGTATGGGTAACATACAGCTCAATTAGCTCACAAACCCATGCTCTTAATGAGCCAGAAATTAATAACTGGAGTTATATTTTTAGACAGAAAAACTTTGAAAACATTAAAACCCCCTAGCCAAGGGTGCAAATGATCCTAAAACTGAATTTTCTGTTTCTGGATAATAACTCAAGATGTTCCAAATATGTGGTAGCTGGTAGTAGACAGCCCAAGAGCCACGTTTTGTTCAGAGTAATTCCTTTACCAAAATCTTTTGAAAACAAATAAACCCACTGGAAAATATTTTCAAAACCATTTCTAAGCAGCAAAAATAAATTTAGACACAGCAAAAAGAATGACTGTCGATTTTGATCTCAGCAGAGGATTTATCTTCATAAATGACCCGGGATGGTATGTGGACGTGTGGTCAACAGTGATAAGATTATAGGCTATCAACCAGAAACGCAGACACAATAGTGCAGTCTGGGAGTGCAGATTTTTAGATTTGGCATATTTGAAATAGCTTTATTGTGATTACTGTTTCAACATATTTTGAAAGTGGGAGCAGTGGGCTAGGACAGATTAATACTGTTGCTATGGGGGATGTTGGTTTCTTGGTAACTTCCAACATAGGAACAAACTATGCATTCTAATTACTTCCATTAAGACATGGCAATTGCTAGAATTTAGGAAATATACCTGTCTTTCAATAAGACTTTTCTAGAAGCCTTAGAAGGGGTGTTATTGAGCTCCTAAGAACAGCCTTCACATATTGAAGGACCATGGTTAGTTAGCTACA
Source organism: Moschus berezovskii (assembly GCF_049115385.1). Classification (NCBI taxonomy): domain Eukaryota; kingdom Metazoa; phylum Chordata; class Mammalia; order Artiodactyla; family Moschidae; genus Moschus; species Moschus berezovskii. The sequence goes on along the minus strand of NC_142472.1, from coordinate 64,385,342 downwards.
GTGTGATCCACGGCTAGAGTTTTAAATGCAATCTTGTCTGCACCGAGGTCAGAAATAAGAAGAGCACGTCAAGAAGAACTGCTGAACAAAACCTAAACTTCCTTTCAAGAGTTCCCTGCACAAATGCAAAAAAAAGCAGTTGTTTTTTAGTCGATAAGTCGTGTCCAATTCTTTTGAGGCTCCATGGATTGTAGCCCACCAGGCTCCTCTGTCCATGAGATTTTCCAGGCAAGGATACTTGAGTGGGTTGCCAATTCCTTCTCCATGGGATCTTCCCAACCCAGGGATCAAACCTAAGTCTCCTTCACTGGCAGGCAGATTCTTTATCAATGAGCCACCTGCTGTTGCTGCTGCTAAGTCGCTTCAGTCGTGTCCGATTCTGTGCAACCCCATAGACGGCAGCCCACCAGGCTCCCCGTCCCTGGGATTCTCCAGGCAAGAACACCGGAGTGGTTGCCATTTCCTTCTCCAATGCATGAAAGTGAAAAGTGAAAGTGAAGTTGCTTAGTCATGTCCGACTCTTAGCGACCCCATGGACTGCAGCCTACCAGGCTCCTCCATCCATGGGATTTTCCAGGCAAGAGTACTGGAGTGGGGTGCCATTGCCTTCTCTGATGAGCCACCTGGGAAGCCACAAAAAAGCAGAGTGGACCCCAGTTGGAAGATAGCTCAAGAATTCCACACCAGGGAGGCCCTTCCATTATCAAGATTTACTCTATCAGAGAAACAGGGCTTAGGTTGGAAGCAGTGGGACAGAAGACACTGTAACATCTTTGGGAGGAAAGAGAAAACCAAGGAACTTGAGTTGCACTATAAAATCAGTCAAGAGGAACAGGAGTATTTGGTCCAGGGTTCCAGGGCTGCCAGAAAGAGTAAACCCCTATGAGTATGCATGCGTTTGCACCGTGGGCTCTGGGGTGGACCCAGAATGTGGGGACAGAGGTCCTGCCAGTTTACCAGGTGGAACAATTTAGCAAACTTGCCCCAGAGGTTGGCAACAGTAGGTTCAAGTACTGAAAATGCTTTTGAACCTGGGGAAGAAGGCAAATGTCAGTTTTAATCTTGGAACTGGATTTATTCCACAGGATTTGCTCAGTTTGTGTATGTATACATGGTGGAAAATTCCATGGAGAGAGGAGCCTGGCAGGCTAGAGTTCATGGGGTTGCAAAGAGTCAGGCACAACTTAGCGATTAAACAACAGCATGTGGCCCAAGTGCAGGTGTCAACTAGAAACACAAATTTAGCAATTCAAGTTCTACCATCTGCCAGCTGTGTGCCCTTAAGCACTTTGCTTCCCTTTGGCCAGCCTCAGTTTGCTCATCTGTAAAACGGAGACATAAAAGAAACTTAATTTTTAGGCTCCCTATAACGAGTTTGGAGAAGGCAATGACAACCCATTCCAGTACTCTTGCCTGGAAAATCCCACGGACGGAGGAGCCTGGTAGGCCACAGTCCATGGGGTCGCGAAGAGTCTGACACGACTGAGTGACTTCACTTTCACTATAACGAGTGAGAAGAGAGTTTAACACTGCCTGGCACTTAGTATTTCATTTCATTCAATATTACTATAATCATCAAAGATCTACAGTGCCTATGTAGACAGTAAATCTTGCCTTTAATTTGCCATGATTTGCCAAGTCTTTAAAAAATTACTGTCTGTTTTCCCCTCTCTTCCCTCCCTAGCTATTTTCTGACCTTGAAGAATTTACCTGGGATGTAAATACCTGGAACTGAAAAAAGTCTGTCTCCTTCTCACAGATTTTCAGAAGATCGTTTCCTGAAACTCCACCAGACCTTCTTCTCCAAGGATGATCTAAACCCAGATGGTCAGTTAGTACTACAGGTTCCAGTCAGAGAAAACAAAAAAGGACAACCTTCTAGGGTAGCTTCTAGAAGGCAGAGAATCTCCTTCTGTGATTCTTTTTTTTAATTTATTTTTTAATTGGAGCACATTCACAATTGCTTTACAATGTGCTGATTTCTGTAATACAACAATGCAAATGAGTCATAATAAGATATATATATATATATCTCCTCCCTTTGGGCCTCCCTCTCTCCTTCCGCCCCAGCTCTCCAGGTTGTCACAAGATGCCAGGCTGGGTTCCCTGTGTTATTTGGCAGCTTCCTACTAGTTATCTATTTTACACATGATAGTGTATACATGTCAATGACACTTTCTCAGTTCTTCCTACCCTCTCCTTCCCCCAATGAAAAAAGGTTCATCAGTACCATTTTTCTAGATTCCATATGTGTGTGTGTGTTAATATATAATACTTGTTTTTCTCTTTCTGACTTACTTCACTCTGTATAATAGACTCTAGGTTCATCCATCTCATTAGAACGGACTCAAATTCATTCCTGTTTATGGCTGAGTAATATTCCATTGTATAGAAGCCAGCTCTCATGGTGGGGTGAAGTCGGCCAGCAGCTGCGGGAAGGCGGGTGGGGCTGTGAGAGCATCTTTCAGCCATGCAGGCAGAGACTGGCTCCAGTACCATGTGCTGTCTTTCTGAAGTTCCAGAGATAGGCCAGGTAGGCACACAGGAAATAGAGGATACCATCATACCTGGTATTCATTGGAAGGACTGCTCCAATACTTTGGCCACTTGATGGGAAGAGCTGACTCACTGGAAAGACAACACAAGAGAAGAGGGCACGGAGGATGAGATGAGTGGACAGCGTGACTGACTCAACGGACTTGAATTTGAGCAAACTCTGGGAAACGGTGGAGAACAGAGGAGACTGGCCTGCTGTAGTCCATGGGGTTGCAAAGAGTCGGACACGACTCAGCGTCTGAACAATAACAATCATACCTGGGCTCCAGAAAGGTTTTCATTCTATTCGACTCCACACAAAGGGATGCCTTCATCTGACTCCATATTTCTCAAACAGGGTTTGTGGGGGATGCTGAGGACTGCAGAGACTGATGCTGGGGGACATGACAGGATCTTGCTGGACCTGGGTCTGCGTGCTAGCACCGTCCTTCTAGCTGCCCAGCCCTGTTCGTACTCTGTCTGACCTTCCAGCACTTTCCTTCCCACCATGACCTTGCTGTCATCTTATCTGCAGTGTGCCAGAGGAGGATGCCTACCTAGGCTGGACCGGATCCCACTCTTCAGTCAGGATGTTCACCAGGTGCTTCAGAATCACCCTGAAGGAATGTGGGCTGTGGTCCAGGGCGATTCCTCCCTCTCTTCGTCCTTCCCTCCATCCCTCCGTCTCTTCTTTTCCTCCTTCCTGCCAATATATTTATTGACTGTCGGCTCCATGCCTGACACTAAGACTTTCTTAATTATCAGGGTTTAGGCTAAGCTCTTAAATTTGGAGATGACAGTAAACAGTGTTGAAAGCACCTTGAAAGGGAAGAAAATTTATGGGTGTGTTGAATAAATGCACTGGAGCTAATTAGAAAAATTGTGAAATGATTTGGACTCAGATAAGTTTATAGACTCAAGGGAGCATGGGGCAAATAGCAAACCACTGGAAGAGTAGGTGAAGTGAGCCTAAGAGAGCAAAAAGAGATCAACAAAGCAAGTCAAATGTACCTGTTGAGCACCCACCTCCCCCTCACTCATTCTGACCCTCATTCATTCTTTTTTTCCACTAAACTTTTCATCTTATGCTGAAGTATAACCAGTTGACTTTGTTGTGATAGTTTCAGGTGAACAGCCAAGGGACTCAGCCATACATAAACATGCGTCTATTCTCTACCAAACTCTCCTCCCATCCAGGCTGCCACATAACATTGAGCAGAGTTCCTGTGCTATACAGTAAGTCCTTATTGGTTATCCATTTTAAACACAGCAGTGTGTGCATGTCCATCCCAAACTCTCTAACTATCCCTGCCCCTCCATTCCTTCCCCTTGGCAACCATTTGTTTTCTAAGTCTGTAAGTCTCTTTCTGTTTTGTAAATAAGTTCATTTGTATCATGTCTTTTCAGATTCTGCATATAAGGGATGTCATACGATATTTCCCCTTCTCTGTCTGACTTGCTGCACTCAGAATGACACTCTCTAGGTCCATCCATATTGCTGCAAATGGCATTATTTCACTCTTTTTAATGGCTGAGTAGTATTCCATTGTATAAACGTACCACATCTTCTATATTCATTCATCTTCTGATTGATCCCCATTCATTCTGACCTGTGCCAAGGATTATGAGAGCTGAGGGAAAAGTGAAAAAGATGCTTTAGGGGTCTTGAAGCATATGTCACTTTGGAACTGCTGACCAATTCACTTGGCACGGATTCTCCTGGATTTCCAGCCACAGCTGAGGTTTAGTGGTTTCCCAGGAAGAAGCAAGTTTCCTGTGCAGTGAATCACCCTGTGTTACGGAGGATTTTCCTGACCTCAGCTTTTGAGTAGCTCACTGAGACTTCACTACTCAGAAGGGCAGTGGAGACTGACATCACCGTAGCCCACAATTTATTTACTTTGAGGGGTATCTTTCAAAGGGACATTTGAACCAAAAGTGGCATCATGACTCCGGGAAACCATGAGTAGTGACTTGGCATCTTAGGAATCTGTCTGCCATGCTTCGTGGAAGGGTCTGGAGAACAAAAGTGATGGTTATTAACCTGAAAGTGTAACCCTACTTACTCTCCTTCTAATAAATGCCCCACAGTCCAAGTAAAAGCACTTAAACCCCTTGGATATCTAGATATATTGCTTCAAGTCAATTTGCTTTTATTGGTCTAATTCTATCAACTTTGGAAGTTGAAGGCACCGTGTGCAGAGTTGCAATGCTTTGACAAGTATTTTCAAGTCCTTGATGTTTTACTTTTTCTATTCCCACTTTTTTTTTCCCTCCCAGTGGAGCCTAATATCTTCCAGCCCCAGGCTTGCAGGTCCATGTTCATCTCTGTGACTGACCCCATAATATTTACTTATAACATTCATAAAAATACCTTGCGTGCCAAAAGCGGCGAGCTGCAGGAAAGTGATAAAATATAAAAATATTTAATCAGCCAGTGGGAATTCCCTTACATGTAAAATCAAAGGCTCCCTCAGAGAACCCACCGCGACCTTAGAAGGCTGGCAGATTCAAGCCACATTGAAGGGCGACAGCGGGAGGGGACGCCTGCCGAGAACCCTCTGGGGTCATGACCCTCCCAGGGCTTCCAGGAAACACAGCCCAAAGGAGGTTTCAGTGTATTGTCAAGGGGCTCAGGGGCAGGTCTGTCGAAACACCACTAGGTTTTTCCATGGAGATTTTGTAGCTTGTCTTGTTTCCCCTGGGAACATCCTACCTACTCTGTTCCTCTCCATTTCTACCTGCAGGACTTAGCCTGTTTTTCTAAAATCAGTGCCATGAACGTTTTTTCTTTCTTTTTTTCTGCTCTGATTTTCCCCCCAGGTTTACTGAGATGTAATTGACATATAACATTACGTAAGTTTAAGGTGTACTGTGTGATGTTTGATATGCATTGTTGTTGTTCAATTGCTCAATTGTATCCAACTCTTTGCGACCCCATGGACTGCAGCACACCAGGCTTCCCTGTCCATCACCAACTTCCACAGCTTGCTCAAACTCATGTCCATTGAGTTGGTGATGCCATCCAACCATCTCATGCTCAGACGCCCCCTTCTCCCCCAGCCCTCAATCTTTCCCAGCATCAGGGTCTTTTCCAATGAGCTGGCTCTTCGCATCATGTGGCCAAAGTGTTGGAGCTTCAGCTTCAGCATCAGTCCTTCCAGTGAATGTTCAGGGTTGATATGCATAGATACTGCAAAACGTTGACCACCTAGTGTTTGTGGAGGGTTTTGAGGGAAGAGGTGCTGCAGGAGTGGTACAGACAGTGATGTGATGGGGAAAATACCCCAGGGTAAGCACTGACAGCTCTGGATTCCAGCCTTCACTCTGCTGCTATATATCTTGGCTAAGTCATGGCACATCTCTGGAAGTTGGAAATATCTGTGGTTTTAAGCCTTAGTGGTTCCAGGAAGTGCCTCTAACTTAGAGAGGGGCTGATTCGAAGCAGCTGAGTTTCTAGCCCCTCCTCATTCCCATGTCAATCAGTTCTGCGTTATCTATATTACATTTTGGATTGCATACAATATTTAATTCACAAAAATGTATCTTACTGTTGAAAAGTTTAAAAACCACTGAATTAAAAAGAGATTCCTATTCCATATTAACATAATTTGGAGTTTTTTGGGATCCAAAATCACTGCAGATGCTGATTGCAGCCATGAAATTAAAAGACACTTACTCCTTGGAAGGAAAGTTATGACCAACCTAGACAGCATATTAAAAAGCAGAGACATTACTTTGCCAACCAAGGTCTGCCTAGTCAAGGCTATGGTTTTTCCCGTGGTCATGTATGGATGTGAGAGTTGGACTGTGAAGAAAGCTGAGCGCCGAAGAACTGATGCTTTTGAACTGTGGTGCTGGAGAAGACTCTTGAGAGTCCCTTGGACTGCAAGGAGATCCAACCAGTCCATTCTAAAGGAGATCAATCCTGGGTGTTCATTGGAGGGACTGATGCTAAAGCTGAAACTCCAATACTTTGGCCACCTCATGCGACGAATTGACTCACTGGAAAAGAGTCTGATGCTGGGAGGGATTGGGGGCAGGAGGAGAAGGGGACGACAGAGAATGAGATGGCTGGATGGCATCACCGACTCTGTGGACATGAGTTTGAGTGAACTCCGGGAGTTGGTGATGGACAGGGAGGCCTGGCGTGCTGTGATTCATGGGGTCACAAAGAGTCAGACACGACTGAGCGATTGAACTGAACTGAATACTGTTGCTATTGTTCAGTCACTCAGTCATTTTCAACTCTTTGCAACCCCATGGGCTGCAGCACGCCAGGCTTCCCTGTCCTTCACTATCTCCCGGAGTTTGCTCAAATTCATGTCCATTGAGTCGGTGATGCCATCCAACCATCTCATCCTCTGTCATCACCTTCTCCTCCTGCCTTCAATTTTTCCCAGCATCAGGGCCTTTTCCAGACTTCCATTTCCCTTTCCTTAGCACTGCTCAGTAAAAGTTGGCCACATCTGGCCTGGAACTGTCAGGACATCAACACCAGGACAGGGTCCACTTGAGGGGTGAGGTTGGATGCCACCCTGCTTCTGCAGAGGATGGTGCAATCCTGCCAGGTGCAAGCTGAGTCAGTTGGCAAAATGCCTTTCTCTCCTTTGGAATTACTTTCTACAAGAACGGTACCAAGGCAGTGTGCTGAGTCCTGGTAGTCTGTCAAAGTGGTTTTTGTTTTTTAACTACTCAGGACTCAGGAAATCTTGGAGGATCGCGCACCCATGTTAGTGACAGGCACTATGATAAGAGAATCAGAATCAGAATCGCTCTGATGCTTTGCTATGGACTTGTCCTGAGATGCTCTTTCCCAGTTGGCTGCTCAAGACTTTGGGCAAACAGATTCCTGAGAAATCTATTGAAGGAGCTGATCCAAACTCCAGCGTGAATGCCACCAGCCCAGCTACATTTGTTATACTTTCCTCTTTGCTTCAAAGTCCTCGTTTTAAGCTGCACAGAATGGCTGCAAATCATTCCATTAACAAATCATTATGTCATTCACTTTCCATCTATCATGCTAGATGTCCCACCTAAGTTTTGTCCTTGATTCAATATCTGTCAACAAGATAACACTGACTCAAAATTATATTACCAATTCAAATTAGAGGTGACAGAAGCAGGTTGTCCTGGGCCAGGCATCAGGAACTTTGCAATCCAACTGCTTAATATTACTTTAATCCTCACATCAGAGCACAGTTTTTACTAACATGTTATTGTTTGTTCTTCCATATCTTCTCTATATGCACATAATATTTTTATAGCAATAAGATCATACAATGCACAGTTTTAAAATCTGCTGTTTTGACTTTAAACACCATAGCCTGAACATTTGCTCATATTAATTAATATTCTTCCACAATATAATTTTAATGGCTACATAAAGTAGATAATTTAACTCAATTCTACTAAAGTTGGAAAACTATTCAGATTGTAACTACCCAGATGTTATAATTTTTGCTCATAAAAATCCCCAGATGAATATACTTATCCCTTCATTCTCACTCTTGTAGTCAGAATTCCAGTGGCAGAGGGAGTATTTTAATAAATATTAAATATTTGTAATAAATACTGCCAAATTTCTCTCTGGAAAAATGAATCTTGCCTTAATTTTAAATTCTTTCTGCTGTAGGAACAGTGGACATGGTGTCAAATGTAAGCTAACCATCTGTACTTCTTCTTTGGGCAATGCCCACTCATGTCTTTTGCCATTTTCCTTTTGGTGCATTTATTTATTAACCATTGATTTCTGAGAACTCATTATATATTAGGGATCTTAACCTTCTATTTGACATCTATGCAACAAATATTTTTCCCAGTGCTCAAAGCCTAAAAATGTTGCTTAGGCTATTAAGGCTAAAAATGATAAAACTGTTGATGGTTTTTTAAACTGCATTTGCTTTTGGTATGCTTTAAAAGGTACTTCTGCACTCCAAAGATTATATATTGATTTTTTAATTCAAATATTTGGGTTGTTTCCATTTCACACTGAAATTATTAATTAATCTAGAAAAATCTAATATTTTTCTAAGTAATTCTCTCTTCTTAATACACAATGGCATTTTATTCAAAGAACAAACAATTTATGATACCTTTTACACAGATAGATTTATTTATTTACATATCTGCTATGTTGCCTAAATCTGTCCCCAAGTTTGAAAGCAATTCAGAAACAATCACCGTGTTTTGGTAGCCTTAATTATTTATTCCAAGAGGCATAGTTTGAAAATTCTGAGATGTGTGTTAAAGTTAGTTTTGCATCAGTACTGGTTTTCCTTATTTTGTTAGGTGTTTCTCAGAATTTTAAAATATGAATCTACAATGAATCTATTGCTGGGCATTGAGTGAACTGATGTAATGTGGCCAGGTTTCAGAGAACATTAGCACCTGTCTTCAAAGACACAAGACTAGACACTGACTTAGTATTTTAAATAAATCCAGCTTGAGTTACTCAGTGTGAGTCCCATGAGATTAGAGTCACCTGAACTCAAGTATCAAGTACACGTCTGCTTGTTCAGTGCCATCTCCTCATTCACTCATTCAATCAACCAACATTCATTGAGCACCTACTCTAAGGAACTGTTCTAGGCACAGGGGTACAGCGGGAAACAGTGAAAGTTGGTTAGATAATGGACCTCATTCAAACAGAAAACATTCACTGCAGGAAAATGGAGGAATGACAACCCTCTCCAGCCTATACTTTCCTGGAGAATCCCATGGACAGGGGAGCCTGACAGGCTACAGTCCATGGGGTCACAAAGGGTCAGACACAAATGACTATGCACACACACACATATATATTTTAATAGGCTAAATAATGCCTACCACCCATTATGGCAACCAAAGGGTTGCCATTCCCTTCTCCAGGGAATCTTGCAGTCCCAGGGATCGAATCCATGTTTCCTTAGTCTCCTGCATTGGCAGGCAGATTCTTTATCACTGAGGCACCTGGGAAGCCCATCAAAAAATATATATATATTCAAATAAATAGACAAAAATTTCCTGGCCTCCAAAGAAGACATCTACATTCTAATCCTTACAACCTGTGAATGTAACCTAATACGGCAAAAAAAAAAAAAAAGAACTTGGTAAATATAACAAGGATTTTGAGATGGGGAGATTAATCTGGGTTTTCTGAGTGGCCCTTGTGCCACCACAAGTCTCCTTGTAGGAGAGAGGTAGAGGCATATCAGACCATAGACGAGGAGAAGGCAATGTGACCACAGAGGTAGGGATTAGAGTGATGTGGCCACAAGACAAGGCAAGCTGGCCATCAGAAGCTGGAAGAGGCAAGGAACAGACTCCCCTAGAGTTCCTGGAAGCAGTGTAGCCCTGATGACTTCGATCCCAACCTAGTGAAATTGATTTTGGACTTCTGGCCTCTAGAACTATGAGACAATAGATATTTTAAGCCCCCACGGTTGTGGTAATTAATTACAGCAGACACAAGAAGCTAATACCTGCTTGTTAACCCAAATGTGTGTGTCTAATATATCCATTTATCTACTAGATGTCTCTATGTAAAGAACTACCAGTTTTTTTCTTAATCTTTCTCATCTTTTGTTATTGTTTTTAAGATTTTTTTTGACATGGATCATTTTAAAGTCCTTATTGAATTTGTTACAATATTGCTTCCGTCTTATATTTTGGTTTTTTGACCACAAGTCACATGGCATCTTAGTTCCCCAACAAGGGATTGAACGCACACCCCCTGAGTTGGAAGGTGAAGTCTAACCACTGGACCACCAGGGAAGTCCCTTTTGCTCATCTTTGGAAATGGCACAACCATCTTCTACTTACTCAGGTTGAAAACTGGGAAGGAATCATCTCTCAGATGTATCGCCTTCATCCCAACCTCACTCCCAATTCCAAACAATCATCAATATCTTCTGGTTCTACCTCCAAAATATATCCTGAATCTGGCCACTTCCCTATCACCATTACCATCACCTTAAGCCAGCATCATCTCTTGCCTGAAGCACTGAAGCAGCTTCCAAATGAATCTCCCATTTCCTGTCTTGTCCCCAGTGATCTGTTTCCCCCAGAGCAGTCAAGAGAAACTTTAAAAAATATAAGTCAGTTTGAATCACACTCTAAGTAAACCTTCCGATGGTTCCTATGGCTCTGCTTTGTTAAGTCATATGATGTCCTGTAGTCACAAACCGCACACAATCTGTCCCACATATTTCCTAGGCTCTTCCCTGTGTCCCAGCTCCATTGGTTTTCTTTCTTCTCCTTCAACAAGCCCTGCTCATTTTGACTTCAGAGCATTTGTAGTAAGCTTTCCTCTGTTTGGAGCAACCTTTCCTGGCTTTGTGTAGCTGGGTCCTCTCATCCTTTGTATCTAAGTTCCAAAGAATCCTGATCTGACCACCCAACTAGAGTCGTCCCTCACTTTTCCTCCACCCCACCATCCTTTATTATGTCACCTTGTCCAATTCCTTCAGAAATTATTTGATTGTTCTTTTGCCCATCTATTGGCTGTATTCTCCCCTACTCCACTCCCCACTAGAGTGTAAGCTCCTCGAAAGCAAGGGTTCTGTTTGCCATGTAAAACACTCTTTCACCTTTACCTCAAACAATGGCTTGCTTCTAGCAAATGCCCAGTGAATATTTGTTGAACAAATGAATAAAATGACTCAAGAACATAAAGTCTTAAAACAAGATGGTTATTCAGATCAAGTCTGAAATACAAATGGTTGATTCACTATGTTGTCACCAGTCTAAAGCTATTTTTTTTAAGATTTTTTTTTTGATGTGCACCATTTTTAAAGTCTTTACTGAACTTGTTACAATACTGCTTCTGTCACATTTTGGTTTCTTAGCTGAGAGGCATGTTGGATCTTAGTTCTACAACCAGGAATCATACCCACACCCACTGCCTAGTAAACGAAGTCTTAACCACTGGATCGCTACAGATGTCCCCAGTCTAAAGCTATTCTTGTTTAGAAGTTGCTGAGCATATCTTTTCCATTCAGTGGAGAGCTTAAGCAGGAAAGGGGGCTAAATGTGAGTGTCTAGAAGCTGTATCACTCTCATTTGTGCTCTGAAATTAAAAAAGAAAAAAAAAGAGGAAGAAGTAGCAGGAAGAGAAGGATAACGAGGAGAAAGAAGGAGGCGAAAAAAGGGAAATACATACTCTTTTTCTGCATTCTTAATTTTCTATAACGTTTACTTTGAAAAATTCCAATCTCGCCTCTCAGCTGAATGGTGAGAAAGAGGATGTTCAACGTAACTGGTAATCAAGTGAGGAAATTGGCAAGTAATCTAGTGATCAATTGTTTGGTGGCTTCTTAGAGAGGAAGAAAAGTATTCAGGATGATGTCAACACATAAGTGTTCATAAATATTACCTGCTTTTATGATCATTGGTCATTGTTCAAGAACCAACAGCAGCAGTGCAAACCTTATGTCAAGCCACTCGCTGACAAATTCAGTCATTCGTCTCTGACCAGGAGTCTTCTGCCCACATCCTGAAACTGTGGCAGGCTAACTTGCTAGTTTGCAAGAAGGGTAAAAATCTCAGACCCTTCAGAGTTGATGATAACCCCTAGAGTCCCTGTTCATGTAAGTGTAGTTACACCCCCTTTATTCCTTGTGGATTCACGATGCTCTCTAATGCTGGCAACTTGCTTCAGGTACCGCTTCTCTGTAGCCATGCTAAATCCACACCACTGCATAGGGCTTTCTCCTATAACCTAGTCACAAACATCCAACACCTGATCAAGATCTTCAGGCAGGTCAAGTTCCAGACCAGTCCTACCCAAGCTTCTCCACAGTATCATCATATTAACCAAATACATTATAACCTAATCCTTAACCACATTGATAATGAGAATTACCTGGCATCAGATATTAGTGGCTTCCCAGGCGGTGCTAGTAATAAAGAATCCGCCTGCCAATGCAGGAGACTCAAGAGACAAAGGTTTGATCCCTGGCTCAGGAAGATCCCCTGGAGAAGGGAATGTCACCCTACTCCAGTATTCTTGCCTGGAAAACTTCATGGAGGGAGGAGTCTCACACGCTACAGTCCATAGGGTCACAAAAAAATCATACAACTTGAGCATGCCCATACACACACAGAGATATCAGTATTTGGTTGACAAATATCCACATTTGACACTTCAGTACCACAGGTGGTTTTGTTAAGAAAGGGCAGGAAACCAAGCTACCTCTCTGACCACAGCATTCTGATTTGTCAACCATTCATGAAATGTTTCAGAACTCAAAAACAGACATCAAGTCAGGACCGGCCTCTGGGGCCACTCAGATAGCATGGAAAATGCAATCCAGTGATGGTAACTGGATCAAGAAGAGGGAACACTGCCATTATGATTTTGCCAGACATATTCCAGACTCTGCACAGAGAGTCTCCCAGACTGCTGGATGGATGTCATACAAGCAGCCCTGTCATTATCATGTGAGTGTGTGCCTGTTGCGAGCTCAGTCATGTTCAACTCCAACTCTGTGAGCCCAGGGACTGTAGCCCGCCAGGCTCCTCTGTCCACGGAATTCTCCAGGCAAGAATACTGGAGTGGGTTGCCATGCCCTCCTCCAGGGGAATCTTCCTGACCCAGGGATTGAACCTGGGTCTCCTGCATTGCAGGCAGATTCTTTATCACTTGAGCTACCTGAGAAGTGCTTGCGTGCAAATTGCTTAACCATTAATGTTGGGACAATGATAGCTTTTATATTAATACTCATGAAGCCTACGTGTCCAAATGAAATTGCCACTCTCTCAGAGTTGGCTTCATATCTAATAACCATGCTTATCAAAAAGATAAGGATTAAATTAATTACAATTATAAGAAATAGTGCCACATTCTGAAGCTTCACCTTATAAGTTACAAAGGACTTTTCACACTAGCTCATGTCATCCTCACAACTCTTTGAGACAAGTACTCTGTGCTCCATTTTACAACTTTTTTAAAAAGGTTTACAGATTAAGATTTATGCATTTTAATATATGTGTGTGTTCTTAGTCACTCAGTCTTATCCGACTCTTTGTGAGCCCATTGACTGTAGCCCATTAGGCTCCTCTGTCCATGGGATTCTCCAGGCAAGAATACTGGAGTAGGTTGCCATTCCCTTCTCCAGAGGATTTTCCTGGCCCAGAGACTGAACCTGGGTCTCTTGTATTGTAAGCAGATTCTTTATCATATGAGCTACAGGGACGTTCCTTAATATATGTGCATTTTATATCAAAAATAAAAATTGTCAGCCAATATCCAATCTAGTTAACAATATGTATTTAAGGAAAAGGATACTAATCTTTCCAAATGAACCCCAAAATCCATCAAAAAATGGAAGAGATTAATGGATGGATGGAGGGTTATGCACTTGAATAGGTATGTGATGAGAAAGTATGGTAAAGGTTCACGGTAAAGTCTAGATAATGGGATTATGGGTATTCACAGCAAGTGTTTTTCAGCTTTGCCTTTGGGTTGAAATTTTTTTTATAATAAGTGTTTTAGGATTGCTGGATTCAGAGTCCAGAGTGCTGCAGACACAGCAGGGGAAGGAGAGGGTCGGATGACTTGAAAGCAGAGCACTGATGTATATATTAATACACTACCATGTGTAAAATAGCTAGCTAGTGGGAAGCATCTGTCTAGCAAGGGGAGCTCAGCTCCGTGCTTTGTGACGACCTAGAGGAGTGGGATCAAGGAAGGCATGGAGGGAGGCTCAAGGGGAAGGGGGTATACATATACATATAGCTGATTCACTTTGTTGTATGGCATAAACCAACAAACATTGTAAAGCATGATCTTCCAATTAAAAAACCCAAAAGAAAATGTTTTGGGGAAAAATGGAGGCTTAGAGAAATGAAACCTGCCTTTAGGTTACAGTCTGAGGCTGGGCTCACAGCCAAATCCAGTTGATCTGATCCTAGTTCCCATGGGTAACAGGAATACTTAAGAAAATCATTATTATTCAGCATTTAAAGGAAGACTACAGTACAGGTAAGTACTGAATTTGCGTTCAGTAAGAGCTATGCAAAACCAGGACAAGCTCTACCGTAGAAGGTACGCTCTTTCAGTACGGAGATTGCCTTTTTAAACCTGGGTTGATCCAGCTCAGGGAGGCCTGCCCGCTTCCTGGCAGTCCCGTTGGGGTGTCTGACATTTCTGGTAATGATGCTGCCTCACCGGCACTGCCTCCCCTCTGAAGGGAGTACGTTCAGAACTGAAGACATTTCTTCACCTGCTCTCAATGAGGAGAAAACTTTGCCCTTTTAAAGATCCAAATGTCGCCTGAAGCTCAGTCAGGCAGATGACATTCAATGTTGACAGTATTGTCTCTTTGTAAAGCTACCCAGTGAACGCAAAGCATAAAAGGAGGGTTTTTGTCTGGCTGGTTCTGTTTTTGTTTGATTAAACAGAGCTAGACCTCTAAACTGACACTACTGCTTTTCTTGTATGCCACAAAAGGTGTCTCTGAGAACCAACTCATGGTTGCCGGTGGGGAAGGGATAGTTAGGGAGTTTGGGGTGGACATGTCCACACGGCTAAATTTAAAATGGATAACCAACAAGGACCTACCGTATAGCACAGGGAATTCTGCTCAGTGCTATGTGGCAGTCTGGATGGAAGGGGAGGGGAGGGGAGAATGGATACATGTATGTGTATGGCTGAGTCCCTTTGCTGTCCACCTGAAACTGTCACAACATTGTTAATCAGCTATACTCCAACATAAAAAGTTTTTAAAAAATTAAAAATAAAAATAACAAAAAAAATATCTCTGAAACCTACACTGTGCCAGTATTTGGGGCTATAGCAGCATCTCATCCATGACAGAACTTCCCGACTTTATAATAACAACATATTTAACATCTATCTCCTCCAATAGCCTGGAAACTTCCAGGGGACCCCAGAAGCTGTCTCACTGCCCTAACACAGGGTCTGTAGTTAAATTTACAAGAAGCACTAATAAAAGAAAGAATTAAAGAATGACTAAATAAATGAATGGTTTGATTAGGTTAACTAAATTGAAACACTGATCTTTTGACTGTATCTGGTCCAATATTTCTATTGGAATTTAATTGTTTCGGTATCAGATCCCATGTATTATGCTATGCAACCATTAAAAAGTAGCAAAGCCACATAAAAAGAGAAACAGTTTTCTACGAATTTCGTTGTTTTTAAATAACCATGACTAATCTTGGGTTACCATCCCTGAATTTTCCAAGTATGCAATTACACCTTTTATGAACAGAATTCTTGTTTATTTGTTTGTTTTCCCTTATTCTTCACTACTAGTTACTAACAGGGCATCTCACATACAGAGACAAGCACCACTGGCCAACAGAGCCCTTTGGGTCTTTCAACTTTTTCACTAAACACAATGGTAACTCTTGGGTTAAATACACAAGATTTACTGTGTCCACGAATAAACATTTTATTAGTAAGTGGATGTGAATATGAATGGACTTCTTCTCACTGTCTTCTAAGCTAGTAAAGCACTGGATCATGTTCTTGACTACTTGGATGAAGCAAAACAGTAGGGATAATAATACCTACCGTCCAGGGTGTGTGGGGATTACAGAAAGCGCAGAATGTCTGGCAGTACAGGTTACACGTGGCCTACGAGCCCCAGCACCTTCCCTGGACTCTGTCCTGCTCTAGACTACTGAACACAGCTCCCTCCGCTCAGTCCCTGCCCCTGCTCACGTGTTGCACGTGGATTTCATTTCCTAGTTCAGCATGTCCGGTTCCTCATCTTCCTTCACCCCTGGCTCCCAGTGGGCTTCTCCCTGACTCTGACTACTGCTCCGGCCATTCTGAGATGCAGCTTCTATCCATCCTTGCACACCCAACCTTCCCTCCAGCGGGTCTCCCAGACCCCTCCCCACCAAGACCCCTCTGTGCTGCTATCACTTGACACCAGGGCCAGGAACCCTTAGGATCAACTGTAAAAAGCAGAAAGTAATAGTTACATCAACAAATCAAAGAGCTTTTAACAAATATGAATAACTCCTTGACAGCAATTATCAGGCAATCCCCAAAGTACACAGGGCTTCCCTGGTGGCTCAGATGATAAAGAATCTGCCTGCAATGCGGGAGACCCAGGTTCAATCCCTGGGTCAGGAAGATCCCTGGAGAAGGGAATGGCTACCCACTCCAGTATTCTCGCCTGCAGAAATTGCATGGACAGGGGCGCCTGGCGGGATACAGGTCACAAAGAGTTGGACATGACTGAATGACTAACACATACTCATGCAAGTACACAGCCTAACTGGACACCATTTTCCAAGAACCAACCCAGACCTGAGGTGTCTGAAAGCTTAATTCTATTTGTAATTCTCAGTGGCATTTTAGCAAATTTCTCCAGAGTCCTGTGTTTCACTAAAGCATATAATGAAGACACTTCACTAGCAAATGTAGTTTATCAATACAGTGCAGATAAATGTTCATCCACTATTTCTAGGCAACAGCTTGGTAATCTACTGTTTCCTTTATCATCATAGCTGCCGAAATGTTCAGGGAAGAGTTTGTGCAATGTGGGAGAAAAGCCAGTCTTCACTCACTAAGGTTTCTAATGTAACCATTTTACATCCTTTACAGTTTATATCTTATTTTTGTCCTGTCACATAAAAGCAGTCACTTGGGGGTCTTGATTATATTTGTACTGTAGATACAGTTTAAAAAAAAGAAAAAGTAATTTCCTTTTTTTTCTTTCTCTGTAGAAAGCACAGCAAGGTCTTTGGGGGTCTGAGTTCTGAAATTTTGCCTTTGGGGCACTTGGCAGTTATTCTGTATTTCAAGGACTAGAGCTCTAAGTAATTCCTTCCCCTAGTCTCCATTTGGAAATGCTTAGCACTTTGGGAGAAGGGAACAAGGAGATGGGCATGAAACAGGAGGGTGACTGGAGATTTGAGTTTTAATGAGAGGATGGGGACAAAGACAGGGGATGCCATGTTTCCAGACCTCGGGACTCGGAGACAAGACGGGACGATGAGAGGCGGACACAGGTAAACATCTGAAGACACCGGTGACCCTTCCTGCAGCCCAAAGATCGTAGGACCTTGGATAAGGGGTAATTGTGTGTACACCAAGGGTCTTAGTGCTAAAAGCAACAGGAAGCATTTCCATGGTTGTTATTGCTGTTCAGTCGCTAAGTTGTGTCCAACTTTGAGACCTCATGGATTGCAGCATGCCAGGCTTCCCTGTGCTTCACTATCTCTTGGAGTTTGCTCCAATTCATGTCCATTGAGTCGGTGACGCTATCCAACCATCTCACCCTCTGTCGCCCCCTTCTCCTTCTGCCTTCAATCTTTCCCAGCACCAGGGTCTTTTCCAATGAGTTGGCTCTTGGCATCAGGTGGCCAAAGTGCTGGAGCTTCAGCTTCAGCATCAGTCCTTCCAATGAATATTCAGGGTTGATTTCCTTTAGGATGGACTGGTTGGATCTCCTTGCAGTCCAAGGGACTCTCAAAAGACTTCCCCAGCACCACAATTCGAAAGTCTTATTTAAGACTGAAATAAAAGAACAAGCCACTGTAAGGGGTGATTCCTGAGATCCTCCTTAAACATCTGGGCTGTGTAGACAGCCGCACAGGCAGACCACTTCTGAAGCTAATTGTAACAGTCATCAACTCCATCAACTAAGAACAAGTATCTTCCCTGTATTGCTGGGGCAATGAGCTGGTTTAATGATAGTGGGGAAGATACCCACATTAATATTTGATTTTGTATGTCTTACAAAATCTTGCTCAAAAATTTTGTTTGCTATTTGGGGGGTGGGGACGGAATTAAGATCCCTTTTTTTCAAGTGGCTAAGTGGTTCACAATTACATAACTGGATTGGATCTTTAATTATATCCATACTATATGGCATAAACTACCAGGCAATCCTTCTAGGAAAGACACAAGTTAAAAATAATTAAAGGAGAAGTGTGTTCAAATGCTTTGCCTTTATTTCAGCTTATGGGGCTTAGTCTATACATATATAATCTACAGTCCAATCTATTGATCTAGGACAAAATTCTACTCAGCCTTGAAGTTTACTTTGTCAGCTGAGGGATAATAAAATTTTGTATTTCCATTCCGATCTCAGTCGTTTTACTTCTTTATTTTTTTTCTCAACTATCCCTGTGACGTGTCTTTTTTAGCTCACTGTTAATAATTTTAATTCTCTAGCTTAATACCCCAGCTTCAGAGTTTATATCTGAGTTAAGACATATGTCATTTCTTTCACTCTCTAGTAGATCTCCCCCAAGAAGAAAAAACAGAAGAAAACTTTATTCGTCTGTATTTGTTCTATATTGTTTCTTCTAGACTTGTTCCTTATTCTTTCAGTTAATTGATTTGTATAAGGATTTGGTATTGAGCAATATCCAAACCAGGAAAATTTCTAGAATTCATGTTGGATCAAAGCTGAGGTAAGCAAAATTAAGTTTAGTAAGTGCTGCGATTCAAATTATTGGGATCATCATGGAGTTTACAAAAGTCAGTCTTATCAGACCCCCTGGTATGGTTTGAATGGAAAAGCCAACTTACCAAAGATTTCCCAGTGAGGTTCCCAAGGATGCCATAACCTTAGCAAATTAAGTGAATTCATTGGTATTCAGGGTCTGGTCCTGAGCCCTGTAGGTTTAGAAACCCAATGAATCAGAATATCAAGAGAAGATTCTGCTCTCTGGAAAGACTCACATTAACTGGATCCCCAGTTACTGATGTATAATAACTAGAATGGCAGTTTAGTAGCTTACGGTGAAACATAAAGAACCAGACAAGGTCTTCTTGCTTGTTCATTTGCTCCCCTGTAGACAAATCTACAAGGAAAGCCAGATTATTATCAGGAAAAGATGAAAGTCAAACACAGGGAGCAAGTTGAAGGATACCCACTGATGCTGCCAACAAGCCATTCACCTCTGCTGGACCTTGTCCCCGACACTGGACTGGGCACTTCTCTCTAGTCCCCAGGCTTATGCTGGAAACCTTAGCCAGTGTGCAAGTGACATTCTTTTCTCTGAACTAATAGCTAAAATCAGCATCTTTCTTTCTTTTTTAAATTCTGATTTTTATATACTGTTTACTTTAAGCATGGCATTCAGAGGGAAAATAAATTTTAGCAGACATACGCTTAAAGTCATTGCAAATACCAAACAAGCTAAAATTTGTTTTCTAAAAAGCACTGAGCCATGATACATGCTTGGGCATCCCAGTACAAAGGGATCCAAGTACCATCGTGGGACCAGAAGTCTAGGACCCACTAGAGCCTTGAGGAAATGGCAACCCACTCCAGTGTTCTTGCCTGGAGAATCCCAAGGACGGCGGAGCCTGGTGGGCTGCCGTGTATGGGGTCACACAGAGTCGGACACGACTGAAGCGACTTAGCAGCAGAGCCTTGAGGAGACACAGAATTAACACTGCAGTTTAATAACTGGCTGTCCCTCATGTCTGAGGCATACCCTGTTCTGACTTTTGATATACTTGTTGTCATCTTGGGCTAAATTTCTTCTTACACTTGCTTCTACAGGTCTTTGTTGCACAGCTTCCCAATGAGCCTGCTGACTGAGCAATGTCCATTCAACTGTCCCTTTAGCATTTCTTTTGACCAGTTTTGTCCCTGGTTTACTGTTTGTACCTCCTGAGCTTTATTTCCATAGCGCCTGACCTCTGGATGCCAACATGTTTATCCTGCATTGTTCACCTGCCATTTTAGAATTTTACAAAACGTATCGATGGCAATAGTTTTTATTGAACTTCTTCATGCTCTACTGTTATAAAAGCAGTAACATTTGTACTCAACCACATAATCACAATTTTCAACTGCTAAAGGAATAGTTTTTGCTCAATTTAAAGCCTTAGCAATTTCTACTACAATTTTTCACAGGTTTAACATAATAAATGATAAACCTAATAACAGGCTATTTATGAAATCTGACCTTTCCTGAAAGTGACAACTTTTAACTTTCTAATAAATAAGTAAATTTATTAATCTAATAAATCTAAAACATTAGTGTTGAGACCTATCGAAGACAATTGTTGGTGGAACATAAAAGAGGCTGAGAATTACTGCACAAAGCATACAATTGTAGAATAATATTTCTTCGTTTCATTACTTTGCCAATTTTACTACAGAGACAAAAATAAAAGCATAATCTATATAACCCCATGAGAAAAACACTAGATGCTGTCCATATGCATCTGTGTGACATATTTTAAAGTGTTCATTATCAAACAATATATCCACTAGCTTCCCAGGTGGCAGTCGTAAAGAATTCACCTGCCACTGCAAGAGATGCAAGAGACTTGGGTTCAATCCCTGGAGGAGGAAATGACGACCCAGTCCAGTATTCTGGCCAGGGAAATCCCATGGACAGATGAGCCTGCTGGTCTGTGGTCCAGGGGGTCACAAAGAGTCTTGGGCATGACTGAGAGACTGAGCACACACAGGGATCCACTAACTTATATTTTCGAATAAACTGCAGTTTTCAAAAGTATGAGAGGCCCTAATGATTATCATAAAATTATTAAAAGTCTTGAAACTCTTAAGTGAAAGTAAGCATACCCCAATTCACCAAGGTCAGATGAAACAGGTCATTTGATCTTTTTTGTGATGTTAAGTGAAGAAGAGTTGAGATTCAGGCAGAATTTGGAGAGAAAATTGCTCACCCAGTTAGAAGACAGCAGCTCTGGTAGGCTCCCATCTGGGGCACACATACTTCTGTGGATGTGCGAATATCTTAAATACAGTTTCCTTCAGATTTTAACCCGAGAGCCATACACATCTCTGAAGCTGACATGTTAGATGGATTTGTTGCTTGGATAATTTATAATTTATATTTGGAGGAGCCATCTTAGCTATGTTCAGCTTCATGCGGTAAGAAGACCGGAGAAAGAGAACTTTATCATTGATCCTGTATTTATCGCCAGCACATCTGTACTGGATTCCCTCCTTCACCCGTTCTCAGTGGTTCTGTATCAGGAAATTGAAAGGACTGAACCGACATCAGTAGGCCCCCACTCTCACTGGCTTCCAGCTGGGTCTGGTCCTTGGGAAGCAAGCTAGGAGGTCAGAAAGGAAAGTGGAGTTTCTGCTGGTCCCCGGCTCCCTCCTCCAGTCCTATTGGACCCCCTGCTCCACAGACCCGATGGGTCTCCAAGGTCTGTAACCGCTCCTTCCTGGCGCCCCCTTCAGGCCTGGGCGGTAAAAGCTCGGGAAGTCGCTAGTTCAGTTCAGTTCAGTTCAGTCACTCAATTGTGTCCGACTCTCTGCTACCCCATGAATCACAGCACGCCAGGCCTCCCTGTCCATCACCAACTCCCGGAGTTCACTCAAACTCATGTCCATCGAGTCGGTGATGCCATCCAGCCATCTCATTCTCTGTCGTCCCCTTGTCCTCCTGCCCCCAATCCCTCCCAGCATCAGAGTCTTTTCCAGTGAGTCAACTTGTCGCATGAGGTGGCCAAAGTATTGGAAGTCGCTATCACCTTGCTTATTTAACTTATATGCAGTTACATCATGAGGAACGCTGGGCTGGAAGAAGCACAAGCTGGAATCAAGATTGCTGGGAGAAATATCAATAACCTCAGATATGCAGATGACACTACCCTTATGGCAGAAAGTGAAGAGGAACTCAAAAGCCTCTTGATGAAAGTGAAAGAGGAGAGTGAAAAGGTTGGCTTGAAGCTCAACATTCAGAAAACAAAGATCATGGCATCTGGTCCCATCACTTCATGGGAAATAGATGGAAAAACAGTGGAAACAGTGTCAGACTTTATTTTTTTGGGCTCCAAAATCACTGCAGATGCTGATTGCAGCCATGAAATTAAAAGACGCTTGCTCCTTGGAAGGAAAGTTATGACTAACCTTGATAGTATATTAAAAAGCAGAGACATTACTTTGCCAACCAAGGTCCGTCTAGTCAAGGCTATGGTTTTTCCCGTGGTCATGTATGGATGTGAGAGTTGGACTGTGAAGAAGGCTGATCGCCGAAGAATCGATGCTTTTGAACTGTGGTGTTGGAGAAGACTCTTGAGAGTCCCTTGGACTGCAAGGAGATCCAACCAGTCCATTCTAAGGGAGATCAATCCTGGATGTTCATTGGAGGGACTGATGCTAAAGCTGAAACTGCAATACTTTGGCCACCTCATGCGACGAGTTGACTCACTGGAAAAGACTCTGATGCTGGGAACGGTTGGGGGCGGGAGGAGAAGAGGACGACGGAGAATGAGATGGCTGGATGGCATCACCGACTCTGTGGACATGAGTTTGAGTGAACTCCGGGAGTTGGTGATGGACAGGGAGGCCTGGTGTGCTGTGATTCATGGGGTCGTGGAGAGTCGGACACGACTGAGCGACTGAACTGAACTGAACTGAACTGAACCCCTTGGTTAAATCGCTGCTCCCTGACAACTTTGTATTCAGCCCTCTCTCTCTCCTGATTGACCCTTCTGAATGTCTCGTCCATTTCTTCCTGTAACCCTGACTGATGAAACTTTTATCTACATTGTGTCACACAATGGGGTCTCTTCTAAATTGTTTAAACTAGGATTGCATTATTAAGATTAGACTGAAACTGTGGATGCTACCATAAGGAGTTAACATGCCTTTTTCTAAAGTGCAGGAATTTAGAGAGAAATGCCAATTGCCTAAAGACATCAGTTCTTCTTCATCCAAACTGTAATTAGACTTTGAATAATCTTCTTTGACATATAAAATCACGTCTTTTTAATGAAAAGAAGTCTTAGATTGAGTGCTTTAGACGTCAATAGGAGTAAAGAAGGGTTCTAAATTAAGACTTGAAACCTTTAAAACAGACAGGGGGAAGAGACCAAAGTGTCTCTGTTAACCAATTTTTTTTGCATTACTTCTTCTAATGCTTTTATTATTATTAATAATAATAGATAACAATTATTGAATGCTTAGCTTATATCAGTGACCTGTTTTGGGTGCTTCACATATATTAGCTCATTAAACACCCTCAACAAATCTGTGAGGTAAGAATTGGTATTATCATCCTCACTTTAGAAAAGAGGAAATGAGATACGGAGAATTACATAACTTGTTCAATGTAGTGCTATATGTTGCTGCCTTCAGTGGGTTTTAGCCATGCTAAACCATGGTTCTTGCCCAGAAGAATTACATTTACTGATACTTTTAAAAATGAAAAACCATTTTTATTACTACTCCTATATTGCTAACTGACTTCCAAATGTCCATAGACCCAGACGAAATAATCACTGAGCCTTGCAATTCTCTTTTTAACATGGAAGTTTTTTTCAAATCATAAATTTATTACCCTGAGAATTTCAGCAAAATATGCTTAGATTTCTGAACATTTCTTTCAAGAAATGCACCCACATGTATTTGTTGTGTTGGGGCTGTTGCTAGCACAGTGGGAAAAAGTGGACTCTTAAACATCATTTCAAAGTTAAATTAATGGGAATAACAATGTGAAAAAAATCATCTTGCTTAAAATTAATTTGGGCAATCTGTACACGTGTGCTTAACAGTGACAGCTTGTGAACCTTTTAATCATGAAGCACGTTATATTATAAAAGTACTAAAAATGAACATATTGAGAGTATAAATCCTTAGAAAAGCTAAACTGTGAATACATGTCTTTTTAACATGCTTCTATGTTTTAACCTAGTTACTCGAGTTATAGGCAGTGTTCCAAAATCACTGATACTTCTGTGTAACTGTGGAAACATAATTAACTTTCCCTTTCAACCTATTTCAGGCAAATCATAAGCCAAAGATTTAACTTGAAAGCCAGCTGATTACCAGCAGCCTAACTGCCTGGTGGTGAGATTAAAACTACACAATCAGAACTTATGTTTCCAGGTACTGGTAGTGACTAAGACAAATTTTTCTGCCAAAAGAGTTCTTGCTACTAAAAACAAGTAAAAGGTATTAAACACACACAAAAGTTAGTATAAACATTCATTTTTAAAATCCTTGTTATATCATCAAACTACTAAATATTGTTGACAAATTTTATTTTCATCCCAACATTTTGGTCACAGTGTAACTCTGAAGACACTCACGTACAAATGCGCTTATCATGACTATAGATGGAATAATGTGCTTAAAGAGACTAAGGCCAGAGTATTCGAGAGGATCTTGAGCATTATGTACTTCAGAAAGTGAAGTCAATAAAGATGAAATGATTAGCAAATTTATTAATGGAGTGCTGTTTTCCCCCATATTGATAACTACAATTATTTCCTGGTTTTGCTCAACCTTTTTAAATTTTCTGGTCTTTGGGGCTTTTCACTAAATGGAGATATTACTTGTGCTTGAAAATCCAAATCTGAATCAATATGTCCTGGCTGCAGGTAAGACAAAAACTGATCATGTACTCATTCTCAGTCATGTCCGACTCTGCGACCCATGGACCATAGCCCACCAGGCTCCTCTGGCCATGGGATTCTCCAGGCAAGAACACTGGAGTGTGTTATCATTTCCTTCTCCAGGTGATCTTCCCAACCCAGGAATTGAACTCTTGTCTCCTGCATTGGCAGGTGGATTCCTTAGCACTAGCGCCACCTGGGAAGACAAACTAATCATGTAAACTAATAAATGATCGTTCTCACCAGCTTTCATTAGGCAAGTTCCCTGACTAATGATGTTCTTCTTCATTGTTCTTCTCTGTTTAACAACATTAGTTTCTTTTCCAACTTTACACTAGAATATAATTAACATTTATTCAGAGGTTCCAAATGTATGAACTCATTTATCCTAATAATGCCTCGGTGGGAAGAAAATGTTTCATTTCAACCAAATTTCACCAATGACAGTCCAAGAGACAGAGCTAATGACTACCCAAGGTCAAGTCAAGTTCCCCTGGCCAAATCTAGAGTCAGAATTTGTGGTCTCAGTTCCCAATTAATCTATGGAAACAGTACTAAGATTTTGACAATAGTACCAAGAATATGTCAGGATTAGATGATCAGAGTTGCCAATCTTTAACCCATGTCCTTTAACATTCATTATTGAGGAAAAAATGCTAACTGGAGCTCTGCGTGGACTTGGGAAATCTTTACTGGATGCATGATTTAACTATCGAATCTTTAACTTAATTCATCAATCACTAATCTCTGAATATCCATTGGAATCCCTGAATATTCATTGGAAGAACTGATGCTGAAACTGAAGCTCCAATACTTCGGTCACCTGATGTGAAGAGCCAACTCATTGGAAAAAACCCTGATGCTGGATGGACCGAAGGCTAAAGGAGAAGAGGGCAGCAGAGGATGAGATGGTTAAACAGCAACACCAACTCAACGGATGTGAGTTTGAGGAAACTCCGGGAGACAGTGAAGGGCAGGAAAGCCTGGTGTGCTGCCATCCATGGGGTTGAGAAGAGTTGGACATCACTTAGCGAATGAACAGCAACAACAAAAACAAATCTCTTCGGTGCTTTTGTTCTGTATCTTCACATTTTTTTCCAAAATAGATGGACAAACACTAAGTGCCAAATCCATTTTTATTTTTTTGGAAGAAAAACAATGAATGCTTGGCACAACTTAATGAAAAGCAAGTATAGAAAACATCCATACAAATCACAAAGTAAGTTAAACAATGTTCTCACCAACATCAAGTTATGGTTAACTGAAACAGAGGAAGCTTGCAGAGGGGGTTTAAATGTATATGCACAATGTCTTATTCCTTTAAAAAAAAAAATTAGAGATCAGAAACAAAAGAGCAAACCTACTCAATCTGATTGATAGGCTCTCTTGGTGTTTGTTGTATTATTTTGACATGTGAAATATTTCGTGTTTTAAAATTTTAGTAAAACAAAGTTTCTAGATTTCAGTAATGGGAAGATCACTTCTAAAGGAAAAAAACTCACAAAGTTCTAAAACATGTCTGCAGACCTGGTTAGAGAAAACAATTCTTACTTTCAGAAAGAATAAAATTAAAAACACAATTTGTTTTACCCATCTATTTCAGTAATTTATCCCTGCCTCTGGAGTTCAGGATACCAGAAGTGTGTCCTCATCTAATATTTGTAACTTGGGGGATTGATTGCTACCTTATTTATACTTATTCCATTCTTGGGTAATTCTTAGCCCTTCAGGTCTTTTGGGGGCTCCCAATTAACTTGAACTTGTCCAATATCCCTTAAAAAAATTAGGTACAAATAAGAAAAGGATATTTAGGAACCATGAGCCTAGCTTTCTTTTATTGTCAGCATTTTGACTGTGATATTTGGGAATTTTAATACACAGCTTAAAGAAGAAGGAAGAGAAAAAGGTACAAAAAGAAGAAGTAGGAAGGACAGAACAGGAGGTAGAGAAGAATGAAAAGAATGAAAAAGAAAATTAGAGAAGCAGATGGAAAAGGAGAGGAAGGAAAAAGGAAGAGGAGAGGAGAGAAAGTCAGGGAATGGAAGGGTGGCCAGAAGAATAATCATTAAAAAAAAATTAGTTATTTTTGGAGACCAGATTATCTTGTGGTAGAAAAAAGAAGAGTGAGAAAAACTTTCCACTCTTCTTTGTATATGTGCCAGTGTATAAAGGACTATTCTATACGCAATTGCCTACAGTCTTATAAACAAATTTTTAAAATGTATACCCACGTCCATCCGGTAGTTAAGACTCCACACTTCCACTTCAGGAGGTGCGAGTTCGATTCCTGTCGATGAAGTGAGGTCGAAAAATTTTTTTTAAACATACGAGCTCTGACATTTTCACTACTTGGACCCTACTTCCTAGTGTTAGTCACTCAGTTGTTTCGGACTCTCTGTGACCCCATGGACTGTAAGACTCCTTTGTCCATGGAATTCTCCAGGCAAGAATACTGGAGTAGGTTGCCATTTCCTTCTCCAGGGGATCTTCCCAAGCCAGGGATCGAACATGGCTCTCCCACACTCTTTACCCACTTAACCACTCTACTTCCTAGAAGAATGTAACACATGAAATCAGAATCCATCTCATTCTTTCTTCCCTTAGATAAGTGTGTAAAGAACTATTTCCTCAATTCCAGCAGCATTAGGAAATTAGTCAAAATTGCTGACTGCTAAGAATACTGAGTGACTGAACTGAACTGAACTGAAGAATACCATGCTGATAAAGTTAACATTTCAGAGCTGATAAAGTTAGGCTATGAGGCCTAAAACCCTGGCAGAGGACTCCGTAATGTGTTTACATGTCTTCTGCTTATGTAAAATTTCTAAAAGAGATTTTTGTATCCATTTTCTCTAAATGGAACCCCGAAATTTGTCTGAGCTCCAGGCCCCACAAAATTTGGATCTGTCATGGAGTAGGTTATTCAAGGAGACTGTCAAATCTGCTTTAGGAACTCTAAAGAAGAAAATTGTGCAAAATAGTTCTGGAAGCTCTTTATATGAGGTCCTGTCTGAATACAAGGGGTGCTTAGAAACTTAGGGGACTTCTCAAAGTCTCTTCCAGACCCTTGAGACTAGGGCTATTTTTTCAAGTCGTGCAATCAAAAAGCTTATTTGTTATGAAGCAGTTTAAAATACAGGCTTGTATTATTACTCACCTCTGTTGCTCTATTTCCCACATTTTGAAGATTGATAGCTAGGCAGAGATGGACAGACAGACATAGATCTCCAGGACACTTTCAAGTGCCTTCTCCTTTTCTATAACAAATAGGGCAATGTTTCAGTCTTTGACATTTCACTGTAAAGCCCCAACCAGAGAAAGCTTGTAATCCATAAGGCTGTATCAGGTACCCAGCATTATGGTGGTACACAATACCTGGTAACACAATACCAGGACTACTATAATCCCAGATACCTGTGCTCAGTGAGTGGGTGGTGATGAATAAAGTGAAAGATTAAATACTTTCATTTACTTGAATGCTAAAAATGGTGTTCTAAGCAAGTGAACTTACAACCACAACAACCCTCAAACAATACTCTCATTAGCTACACCTTCAGGCTTAAAATAATTCCACAATTCTGGTGGGCATGATTTTCAAGGGGAGGAAAGTAAAACCTAAAGGAAGCTGAGTTCTAGACCAGGGATAGCCAAAAAAAGGCATTAATCCAACTATTCCTCTTTCCTATTCTGGGGCAGACATCAATAATCAATCATCAGATTCTTCTCCTATGTTCCAGGGAGCCATTACCAATTGATCCACGTGGACAGGTGAAATAAAACTAAAGTGAATAAACCAGGTTTAGACCAAGCACACAGAGTGGCCAGGAGACAACAAAGAAATAGAATTACTGTCCATTCCCTACTCCCACCCACTCAAATCTGTCACTTATCTGTCTGCTTCTTATTATGATACCTCTTTTCATATGACTTCATTCTCACAAAGACTTTTCTTCAAGAAAAATAAGGCATTTACCCAGTTTATGAGTAAAACCCCTCTCTTTCCTGGTGACACGTTGAGTGATGATGACTGAGAATCCTGTCTTCATGCTTGACACTTCACTCATGACCTCAGCAAATGTCTCCACTCACTCCCCTGGGGCCCGTGCTCCAGGCGTGGACTCCTGCTTTCTCTGGCTCAACACACGGCTGGACACCATCTGTCTAAACACGGAATCCCTCAGCCCACATCCCCGCATGGCTCATGCTCTGCCTCTTCAACTGTCTGCGGCTTGGGCCTTGGCAAACACCAGAGGAAAACTATCCAGTGCTCTACCTGTGTTCTGAAGAGAGTTTAACCATGGAAAAGGCAATGTTTCATAACAAGCGGGCTTTTCATCTTCTTGGAGGAGGCATCCCTTTCATCACATTCTGTTCTCAGAGCAACAGGCGAAGACACAGAGAAGGAAACTGATGACTTTGACGGGGGAACTAATCAAATAATAGTGATGGATGCGTAAGTCTGTCTTTCAGCTTAGAAAGTGCTTATGGGAAGTACTTGGCACCACAAAATGGTGAGCAAGGAGTGGGGTTCCATGTTTCTCTCATGCTCTTAAAGCTTGCCACAGCACAGAACCCAGGGGTCACCACCCATGGGCTATCTGGGGACACATTTTGTGACACTGTAAGCTTTTTTTTCACACCTGGCAGCAAGAATTTTGAGAAATACCTATTTGTTTCTATTTTAGTGACTTTAGGCTTACAAACAGAACAGTGGTCTCTAACCAACTTAACTAACTCAATCACTCAAAAGTAGGCAGTGAATGATCAGAACCCTCGCCCTTCCCTTCTAGCCGCACCTCCATGCTAACAGTACACAAACCCTGGACACAAGTAGGAAGCTGGGTGAGGCTGAGGATGAGGGATGCTGACTGGGGGAAATGACTCCCTTCTCAACAATCTTGCTGACTCTTTCATTTCTTCATCAATTTATTTAGTTAACATATATTTATTGCATCCCTGACTCAGGGCTTGCCAGGTGGCTCAAGTGGCAAGGAATCTCCTTGCCAATGCAGGAGCCCCAGGAGATGCAGTTTCGATCCCTGGGTTGGGAGGAACTCCTGGAGAAAAGCATGGCAACCCATTCCAGTTTTCTTCCCTGGAGAATCCCATGAACAGAGGAACCTGGTGGGCTACAGTCCCTGGGGTTGCAAAGAGTTGCACGTGACTGAAGCGACCGATCACTCAACTCAACTCACTAGTCTTGACTAGGGCCAGGGCTATGTTCCAATTACTAAAATAAAAATAAGTCTGAAAATTAGGTGTAGGCATTCTTGCTTCTTGATCATGTAATGTATATAGCAGGTAAGTACATACATATTCCTCATTCAACCCTGTGATACAAGTATTATTCTCATCTTTTGCCAAGTGACAAAACAGAGACTCCAAGAAGTTATACAGGTCAACCGATGTCTCAAGATTAAAATGTGGTCCAAAGGATTTGAACCCAAGCCTGTCCTACCATACTCACTCAACCATCACAACTGAGTGAAACGAACATATATATGCATGTCTGCCTGCTTAGTCTCTCAGTTATGTCTGACTCTTTGCGACCCCATGGATGCAAAGGCTCCTCTGTCCATGGGATTCTCCAGGCAAGAATACTAAAGTGGGTTACCATCTCTTTTTCCAGGGGATCTTCCTGACCCAGGGAATGAAGCTACATCTCCTGCACTGCAGACAGATTCCTTACCATCTGAGTTACCAGGGAAGCCCAAATATGTATGCATCCATGTATATATACATACATATATATGTGTATATATATATATGTGTGTGTATATATATATATCAAGGCTATGGTTTTTCCAGTGGTCATGTATGGATGTGAGAGTTGGACTATAAAGAAAGCTGAGTGCCGAAGAATTGATGCTTTTGAACTGTGGTGTTAGAGAAGACTCTTGAGAGTCCCTTGAACTGCAAGGAGATCCAACCAGTCCATCGTAAAGGAAATCAGTCCTGAGTATTCATTGGAAGGACTGATGCTGAAGCTGAAGCTCTAATACTTTGGCCACCTGATGTGAAGAACTGACTCATTTGAAAGACCCTGTTGCTGGCAAAGATTGAAGACGGGAGGAGAAGGGGACAACAGAGGATGAGATGGTTGGATGGCATCAATGACTCAATGGACATGAGTTTGGGTAAACTCCATGAGTTGATGACGGACAGGGAGGCCTGGCATGCTGCAGTCCATGGGGTCACAAAGAATCTGACACGACTGAGTGACTGAACTGAACTGAATATATATATATACACACACAGATATATATACATATATACATACATATATATATACACAATTGCCTTCAAAGCGATTAATGCTATCATGCAGGTGTGGGTTATCATGCTGTAGAACAGTGTGGTTGACAGTCACATTCTGTTCAGGGACTTCTGACCCTCACTTGGTCCTTGTGAGGAGTAAAATATGGATGATGCCTAACATAGGAATGAGAAGCACTGTTTTCTTATTTCACAACAGCACACAGTTGTGAAAGCAGCCACACCTGCCCAGGTTAATGATCTGCACTATGGTTTCAGTCTTAGACCACTTCAGCTCAAATGTCACCTCCATTAGATGGCTGCTGTAAGAAACTTAAAAGGACTGTCAATCCAGGAAGCTCAACTGCATCAAAAAGCAAGTCACTCAAACAGAAATCTGGACTGAGTAACCATCACGATATCACTTTTACAAAGGCCATGGGAGAAGCAAAGTATCCCCTATTGAAACTTACAAGAATATTGCTGATCAATATTTTACTAAGTCTGCCAGGACAAACATATAAATAATGTTTTAAAGAACTGAATTATAGTAATGAATTTTCTTGGCCATGTTCATTTTAAAAAATGCATCATGATAATAAGAAAAGGGATTCGGGGACTACCCCCTCAGGGGGTCCAGGGGCTAAGTCTCCAGGCTGTCATTGCACTGGACCCAGGCTTCAGTCCCTGGTCAGGGAAACAGATCCCACATGCTGCAACTCAAGATTCCACATGCTGCAAGGAAGATCAAAGATTCCAAGTGCCACAACTAAGATTCAGCACAGCCAAAATAAATAAATATTAAAAAATAAAAAGAAGAGACTCATACAAATAAATGGGCAACTAAATCCTTTTACTATCGTGTTATCATTATAAAACTCTTAACTCTAGAAGGTCTCCTCATCACTTGGTTTTCTTTCCCATACATGGAGGAAAATGATAGCCAAGTAAGTGTTTCCCTGGGGACTAAGGTGGGACCTGTATACTGAGCACAGAACTCAGAAAGAAAAAAAAAAGCACTATTTTCTGTGAAAGGGCAGGCACAATACAGCCATTCAGTTCAGTTCAGTTCAGTCACTCAGTCCTGTCCGACTCTTCACAACCCCACCACCTGCAGCACACCAGGCCTCCCTGTCCATCACCAACTCCTGGAGTTTACTGAAACTCATGTCCATTGAGTCCGTGATGCCATCCAACCATCTCATCCTCTGTCATCCCCTTCTCCTTCTGCCTTCAATCTTTCCCAGCGACAGGGTTTTTTCAAATGAGCCAGCTCTTCGCATAAGGCAGCCAAAGTATTGGAGTTTAAGCTTCAACATCAGTCCTTCCAGTGAATATTCAGGACTGATTTCCTTTAGGATAGACTGGTTGAATCTCCTTGCAGTCCAAGGGACTCTCAAGTCTTCTCCAACACCACAGTTCAAAAGCATCAATTCTTCGGTGCTCAGTTTTCTTTATAGTCCAGATCTCACATCCATACATGACCACTGGAAAAACCATAGTCTTGACTAGATGGACCTTTGTTGGCAAACTAATGTCTCTGCTTTTTAAAATGCTGTCTAGGTTGGTCATAACTTTTCTTCCAAGGAGTAAGAGTTTTTTAATTTCAGTATAGCCATACCACTGCAAAATGAAAGTACCTGATGCCGAAAGGTTAGCTTTTCTATGCTGTCATCACGAGGCAAGGGATTCCTTGCTTATTCTCCATTCCACGTTCTCAGTTGGTGCTTTTTGACTGGAAATACTTATTTTCCTTTTAGTCCTGGGAAAAAAAAACAATAAAATAAAGGATCATATGTTAGTCCCGTGGGTGAATTGAATAAGGGCGTCAAAAAGCACTCGCTGTAATTGGTTGCGCATCCGGCCCCGCTAGACAAGGGCGGGGCCCGGACGGAAGTTCCAGATTGTGGCTCACTCGCTGTCGGAGCTGTGTAGCTAAATTGGCTTCACCCACATTCTCAGTCCGTTGACTCAGCTGCAGCTGTTTAGACACGGTTTGTCCCCACAGCAGGCGCCAGCCCGGGGCTCCTGCTAAATGGCTGGAGTGGCCGGCAGCATTGCCACTCTCAGCCCCCTCCTATAGTAAGGAAAGAGCCCGTGATCACAGGCTGAAACGGAGGGTTGAACTGAAGCAGTGTTTCTTTTTCCCAAGTGGAAAAACTGAATAACCCGTGTTTGTTTCTTGGCTATTTTAGGTAGGACAGAATGCTTACTACAAAGTTGATTTCACAACTTTTTGGACACGTTTATACAATAGAAGCATTTCTATGGAGACTGTTTTTTTCTTAACAAAAGATTTTCCCCCTCCCTCTAAATATTGATGGCTGACATCTGGGGTTTTCCCATATTTCCTCAGCCAAGTGTCTCATCCCAGCCCCACCAGTGGGTTATACGTGGTTGTTCCAAACCTTCCTGCTCAAAACTTTCCAGGCCCAGGACTTGTCCTTGAGGGACCTCGCTCAGAACATTCTCTAGCTGAGCCATCCACAGGTCCACCTGACATATTTTGGCTCTCAGACCACCCCTGGTGTTGGAGGAAACCACAGCTAAGCACCCCGACTCACAGGTTATGGGGACCAGTTTGCACTCAGCTTCCTTCTTCAGTAGCTTATCTATCTTTCCCTCATCCCCCACCTGCAACAGGCAAGCCTCTGCTCCTGCTGTGCAAAGGAGCCCGGCATTACAGCATTTGCTTGACCCCCTTGCAAAGTGGCCATCCGTCCCAGGCTCGGCTTGACCTCAGAATTTCCCCCCAGTGCGATTCTGTCATTCACTTTCTGGTTTACAATCAAGAGTAAGGGTCCTGCCTGAAATACACCTTGGTCCTTCTGCAAAAGAACCTGAAAGTAACATTATCCTCGAACCTAAGTACGTAATTAATCAAGAATAGAATATCGGATAAAATTAAAATGGTAAAAAGAAGCTATAATCGATGCTTCTTTTTCATTATCAGAGCCTTGCTATCACAGAAAGAGATTATTTCATCAAAGAGTCTTGTGGGCTGTGTCCTACGATGGTAAATTGCACACTTTTTAGTGTTTATCTGATGGTATGTTCTAGAATCTTTGATTAAAAGATGGTAGAAGAATTGTTACAGGTTATTAGCTAAGTTACTGCCAAACAAGGCATGTAAGGAATTGCTAAGTGAGTCTTTAGAGAAAGTCGACAAGGAACATGTTTTGATTTTTTGGGGGGTGCCTGGCTCTAGTCTGAAAAAGTAGGGGCTTAAATTAGTTGGGAATGATCCATTCCTGACTCCTATCTATCCATCACACCTTATATCTAATCCAATATGGTCCATGGAAGTCTAGGCAAGAATATTGGAGTGGGTGTCCATTCCCTACTCCAGGGGATCTTTCTGACCCAGGGACTGAACCTGCATATC
Source organism: Moschus berezovskii (assembly GCF_049115385.1). Taxonomy (NCBI): domain Eukaryota; kingdom Metazoa; phylum Chordata; class Mammalia; order Artiodactyla; family Moschidae; genus Moschus; species Moschus berezovskii. The sequence continues at coordinate 64,350,858 of NC_142472.1, read as the reverse complement.
GCGCGTCTCCTGTGTTGGTGGGTAGATACTTTACCTCTGTGCTCTGGGGAAGCCCTGTCCTTGACTCCTCTGTGTCCACCACACCATATATCTAATCCAATATGGTCCATTTCCACTGCCACCATCTCATCCATCATTTTCCTGTAGACTGTCTACAGCTACCTACAGGCCTCCCTACTTTAACTGCTGTCTTCATTCCATCTGTTGTCCACCTGCAAGTTTTTATCTGATGCAGCAAACATCAGATCACATGACACGCTCTTCAAATGCCTGTTTCCACTGTCACTCCCACAGGACACCTAACTTCTCCCGCTTTTTTGGTTCTTAGCTTAAACATCATCACTTTCTCTAAGTAGAGGCTCCTTATTATTCTGTCTCATTGATCATTCTTTATTGCTTATTTGCTGGCTTTCCAATTCCCTCTATAGCATGTAACATCCACAGGGCAGAGAGCATACTTGCTTGTTCACCAGTGGGTATCCCAAACCTAATAGGTCAATTGGTCTGTATTCAGTTCAGTTCAGTTCAGTCGCTCAGTCGTGTCCGACTCTCCGCGACCCCATGAATCACAGCACGCCAGGCCTCCCTGTCCATCACCAACTCCCGGAGTTCACTCAAACTCATGTCCACAGAGTCGGTGATGCCATCCAGCCATCTCATTCTCAGTCGTCCCCTTCTCCTCCCGCCCCCAACCCTTCCCCAGCATCAGAGTCTTTTCTAGTGAGTCAACTCGTTGCATGAGGTGGCCAAAGTATTGCAGTTTCAGCTTTAGCATCAGTCCTTCCAATGAACACCCAGGATTGATCTCCCTTAGAATGGACTGGTTGGATCTCCTTGCAGTACAAGGGACTCTCAAGAGTCTTCTCCAGCACTACAGTTCAAAAGCATCAATTCTTCGGTGATCAGCTTTCTTCACAGTCCAACTCTCACATCCATACATGACCACGGGAAAAACCATAGCCTTGACTAGACGGACCTTGGTTGGCAAAGTAATGTCTCTGCTTTTTAATATGCTGTCTAGGTTGGTCATAACTTTCCTTCCAAGGAGTAAGCATCTTTTAATTTCATGGCTGCAATCAGCATCTGCAGTGATTTTGGGTCTGTATTAGGTACCCAATAAATATGTTGGATGAATGACAAAAAAGAACTTGAATTGCGTGTTGATGGTAAAAATGATCTGACATTCAGAGATAGAGATAATTCATGGTGGCAAACAGAAAGGTGAAGATGAAAAAATGGAAGAGAAAAAGAGAATTGAGAATGTGAGATATATGAGGGCTTTGGAAGCAGCCCAGAACCCAGAAGAAATGGTCAAGGAGCAGTGGGTTGTAGTCCAAGTAAAGTACACAGATGTGGTGGGTCTTTTTTTTACCTGGAGTTCAATCTCTGGGCTGGTACTGTGTATCCTACATGGCTGCCATCAACCTGGACCTCATATAAGCTAGAGTGACCATTCCCGGAGAGAATGCCATGATCAGCGTTCAAAAACACATGCATACTATTCTACATTTTGAGACATTTCACATCCAAAGGATGATATTCTACATTTAAGAGAAATGTTCCTTACACACCTCACGGGGTTGTTCAATAAGGGATTTACAAAGAAGGTCTGAAAGAAACATTTCAAAAGCCCTTCAGAATGCAAATCCCTACACTCAGGAAATGACATGAAAAGAGCGGTTTCTGGCAACGGTAGTGATATATAACCCAGCCGTTTACTAGAAGTATGGGGTTGGAGGTGAGAACTAGCTGGGGACTTGAAGTGTCACTGAGAATCCATTTAATTCTCTACCTCTGTTGCTGACATGGAATTAAAACACCAGAGCAACAGAATACCCCATTTCTTAAAAGTCTCTGTGGAGGGATAAATTATGGTGTTTACGGTAAATCTGATCTTTGTCACAGGATCTCCAGCCTTATTTCAACACATTAATCCTACAGTAAAAAAGGCCAGGTGGATGCGAAACAATCCTCGTATTCACAAGTGTTTCAGATCTCAGCCAAGTCTGTACTGATTTGATTAAACGTTATCTCACACCCAAGGGACTAGGTGCAGATGTTGGTCAGGAAAGTGAGACAGGCATGATGGTATTGGGTTGAGTTTCTTAGGCCAAAGGAAAGTCCTTGACCCAGGAAAAGGAAAGCTAATGACAAAACCGTAGAGGAACAATCTTGGCCTTTATCCCTTTGGTTTGAAAGGGCAGGAATGGGAGGGTAATGTTGGCTTAGTTCCTAAAATGTTCATTAAGCTCCAGAGAATGGCACTGGAATTTTAAGTACAGTATTGTGTGAGTTGTTCACCTGTAGGAAATTGTAGACATATCTAACAATACCTAAATTACTTATTCCTTTCACCTCGCTAATGGTTCACCATTCCACTCCAGTGTGTTCTGACGTAGGTGTGCCAGCAATCAGAGAACAGAAAAGAGCACACCCCAAGATCAGGAGGGTCTAATCCAGAGAGCTATGTGAAGGAATACTAAAAAACTAGGAGGCTTTAAGGATCAGGCTTTCAGGCTTGAGATGCTGGATTCTTGCAGTGTTTCAGGGCTAGACAAGTGATCTGGTGTCAATAAGCATGTTAAGAATGCATAGGGAAGGGCTTGGAATAATATAGGGGCAGAGAGTGAGATGATCCTGGCCAAATAAGTCACATCTGTTTTGGAAGTGTGGATTCAATATCAAGGAGTAGCACCCAGAGCATCATATTTTGACCCCAGAGACAATCGGTCTCAAAAATGCCGTTTCCAAGTCCAGTATCTGCTGGGAGAAGATTGCTTCCTCTTTTACCTCTGCAGGAGAAGAAGTAGAATGGAGACACTGCCCTGGTCATCCATTAACTGCAATAGGGTCTGCTCATGGGCTGCAGATTGTCACCTCCATTCATGCATCTCCTGTTCCATTAGTAGACTTAACTGTCTTTCCAGAGGCACACACGTCCTCTGGCTCCCACTTGAACGCCTCCACAATTTCCCCCCAAAACCCAATAAACTAGCAGCTCAAGAACTCCAGCTCGAGAGTGTGTGTGTGTGTATGTGTGTGTGTGTGTTAGTTGTTCAGTCGTGTTCAACTCTTTGTGACCCCATGGACTGTAGCCAGCCAGGCTCCTCAGTCTGGAGGCAAGAACATTGGAGTTGGTTGCCATTCCCTTTTCCAGGATCTTCCTGACCCAGGGACTGAACTTGGGTCTCCTGCATTGCAGGCAGATTCTTTACCATCTGAGCCACCTGGGAAGCATGTCAAAAGAAAATTTTATTAATAAAAAATCATTAACAAATATTTCATATCCTGGAGGCTGGCACATTACAGTAGATTCAGGTCTCAGCCCATTAAGTTCTCTCAGCAAGTATTATCTAATGTCACTTCATCTCTTAGCAAATATTCCCAGCAAAGTCTTCATTTCTCTCCATATATGGCCAGTGGTTACAGTTCTACTTGCAGGGCCTACAGCTGTAGGAAAATGGTATCAAAGCCGGGAGTCTCTTTACTAAATGATGAGCCTCTGGTGGGCAGAGGAGAGCATGTCTTCTGTATACAGAGACTGCCTTCTTCTGTATACAGAGGCTGCCTTTGCCTATTGAGGGTCTTAGGCAGAACAGGGTCACTATCTTTTATGACCTATTCCTTCCACCTTTGGGAACACGGGGCAAATGTTGCCCAAGGTGGGTTACAGGATAGGTGACCTTATCACATAGGCTTTTCTGATGAAGTTCCAAATATTGGCTGTCTTGGTCTTGGATCCATGCCGTCCTCGAGGAGATCTTCCCGACCCAGGGATTGAACCGGCATCTCTCATGTCTCCTGCATTGGCAAGGCAGGTTCTTTACCACTAGTACCACTTGGGAACCAGACCTCTAGTTCTAGACCTAGACTTCTCTAGTCTCGAGCAAAATGAGGCATGAGCAGCAATCAGAAAAGTAACAATTAGCTTAGGACTGGTTATCAGTCAATACCCAAGCTGTGTAGGAACCTGGTATACACTGTTTCCTTCCTTGACATTTAATTTTAATTGCCTTATATGTTTTAATTTACCCCATCAATATATTTTTAATTTTTTTTAATTGTTATAAATTGTATTGTTCTTTTTCCCTTTTTTTGCTAAAATGTTTTATTTCCCATTTTTATGTATTTGACTATGCCAGGTCTTAGCTGTGGCATGTGGGAGCTCGTTCCCACGAGCTTAGTTCAGAACTTTAGTTCAGAAGCGTTAGGGAAAGTTTCTGAATTAAGTTTCTCAGTTAGGTGAATTGGGTTCGTGTCAGCTCTGATTGTAGGCTTCTCACCTTTATTCATACAACACGTATTTATGTAAAACAAGCACAACAGATACACATTACCTTTTAAGAGACATTCCTATTGGCTCCCACCCACATGCACTCAATTTTTCTCCACTCACAAACCTTTAGGTTACCTTTACCCCTTGAACTGCCATCTAATCTCTGCTCTTCTCCAGTCTCTGTGTCTGGCCATTTTGGTTTTCCACCAATTTCTGTTCAGTTCGGTTGCTCAGTCGTGTCCGACTCTTTGCAACCCCATGAATCGCAGCACACCAGGCCTCCCTGTCCATCACCAACTCCTGGAGTTCACTCAAACTCATGTCCATCAAGTCGATGATGTTTGCCAACCTAAATTGAAGGTTCTCTTCATATCCTGACTCTCAAAGCCACAATTAGGGCCTTCAAATGACCATGCACAGTACCGTTAGGGTTATTTCCATTTTAAAGGTAAATTTCACAATCAAAGCAGCACCCAGAGTGTCTCCAGTCAATGTGTTTCTTTTTATGTGACGCCTGTCACCTCTGTCTTATTGTTTGGGTCTTTTCCAAACAATAGTCTCCTCCCTTGTTGGTGAGAACCTGAAAAACATTATCTTTCTAGTAGGTTAATTCAGATACGAACTGTCCACCTGATTATTGTCAAAATTCAATGCTCCAGGCTTCTCCCATTCTTGCTCAATTTCCCCGTAACCTTACTTGGAACACTGCCTGTAGAGTATACATGGAGGGAATGTTTATTCCTCTACTATTATCTCTGTAAGATGAACCTATGTGCTTCTAGAAATTTTGTGGAAACAAAAAGTACTACATGCAAAACCATTTGAAAAAAAGCAGGATAACATATAATACAATGGCTTCTAAACCTTGTTGACAAGAAATCACTTCACAAGTTTTTAAAGATGGAGATTCTTGGCTTTTTATCCCACAAAATATGAATCAAGTAGGTTTGAGATGGGGGTCAAGGAATCTGTATTCTTACAACAATCCCCCCACCTCAGGCCAAATAATTCTGACTACCAGCTGGGCTTGGGATCCAACTTAAGCTATTATTACATTTCCAGAATAATAACTATGCTTTTCTGGGGGGTTGTTGCTTTGCTTTTTTAACCTTTCTATTTTGAGGTAATCATAGATTGACTTGCAATTGTAAGAAATACAAAGGTATTCCACATACCCTTTGCCTGGTTTCCTTCAATAATAACATCTTGCAAAACTATAGGACAGTATCACAAGCAGGATAGTCACATTGATACATTCCACCTATCTTGTTCAAATTTGGCCAGTTTTATTCATATTCATTTGTGTTTGTGTATTTAGCTCCATGTAGTTTTATCTACATATAGATTGTCTGCACCACCACAATCAAGGCACAGGTCAGTCAAGATTTGTGCTTTATTTGTAACAGCCCCCAAGTGAAAACAACCCAAGTGCTGTGCTTTTATGGCCACACCTACCATCTCCCCTGCCCCCAGTAACCACTAATCTATTCTCCAGTTCTATGATTTTTTAAATTTAAATAATGTTATGTAAGTCAAATGAAGCAGTATACGTGATAGGCTGAACAATGGTCTCCCAAGGATGTTCACATCCTAATTCCATGAACCTGTGAATACATTAGCCTACATAATAAAATATACTTTGCAGATGGGATCATGTTAGGGATCTTGAGAAAGAGAGTTTTTCCTGGATTATCTGGATGAGTTCATAACCACAAAAGTTCTGATAAGAGGGAAGCAAGAGATCAGAGATAGATAAATAGGAGATGTAATGATGGAGGTAAATAGGTAAAGATAGGTAAATAGGTAAGAGATGGAATGATGGAGGTAAATTGGTAAAGATGATATAGATGATAGAAAAACAGAAGATGCAATGACGGAGGTCAATGGGTAGAGATAGACAGATAATAGAGATAGATGATAGGAGGTGAATGATGGAGGTAGAAGTTGAGGGGCCACAAGTCAAAGGATGTAGACATCCTCCAGAAGTTGAAAAAGTCAAGGAAATGGATTTTCCCTTAGAGTTTACAGAAGGAATGAATCCTGTCTACACCTTGACTTTTCAAGCTTTAGAGATTGATTTCTGTAAGCTGTAAAATTAAAGTTTTGTGTTGTTTAAGTCACTAAGCTTGTGATGATTTGTTGCAGCAGCAATGTGAAATGAATACAGTCTGTAACATCTGGAGATACTGACTGCTCTTCAGTGTAATTCCCTTGAGATTTGTCCAAGATGTTATGTGAGTAGATAGTCTGCTGCTGGTGCTGTTGCTAAGTCGCTTCAGTTGTGTCCGACTCTGTGCAACCCCATAGACAGGCAGCCACCAGGCTCCGCTGTCCCTGGGATTCTCCAGGCAAGAACATTGGAGTGGGTTGCCATTTCCTTCTCCAATGCATGAAAGTGAAAAGTGAAAGTGAAGTCACTCAGTCGTATCCGACTCTTAACAACTCCATGGACTGCAGCCCACCAGGCTCTTCTGTCCATGGGATTTTCCAGGCAAGAGGACTGGACTGGAGTGGGCTGCCATTGCCTTCTCCATTCCTTTTATTACTGCGCAGTGGTCCATGGTGCTGATGTCCAATTGTTTGTCTATCCATTCACCTACTGAAGAACACTCGGGTTGTTTCCACTTAGGGTGGGAACTATTACAAATAATGCTGCCATTAACATTCATGTGGGCTTCCCAGGTGGCTCAGTGGTAAAGAATCTGCCTGCTAAGCAGGAGACACTGGTTGGGGAGATCCTCTGGAGAAAAAAATGGCAACCTACTCCAGTATTCTTGCCTAAGAAATCCCATGGACAGAGGAGCCTGGAGGGCTACAGTCCATGGGGTCACAAAAGAGCTGGACACAACTTAGTGACAAAACAACAACAAAACATTCAAGTACGGGTTTTAGTATGAAAAGAAATTTCATTTCCCTGGGATAAATGCCAAAGACTGCAATTACTGGGCCATGTGGTAATTAAATATTTCATTTTATAAGAAACTGCCAAACTATTTTCCAGAGTGGCTGTACCATTTTAAATTCCCACCAGTAATGTGTAAATGATCCATCCTTTGGCGGTGTCACTATGCTTTTTCTTTTTTCAATTTTAGTCATTCTGAAAGGTTTGTTGTAACATCTTATTTGGGTTTTAATTTTCATTCCCTAATAGGGACTGATGCTGAGCATGTTTGCTTGTGTGTACCTGTCTATAAATCCCCCCCTGGTGAAATGTCTATTCTTGTCTTTTGCATATTCTCTAATTAAATTATTTGTTTTTTTCACCATCAGTTGTTAAGAGTACTTTATATGGTTTAGATGTTAGCCCTTCATCAACATGTGGTTTGCCAATATACTTTCTTAGTCTGTACCTTGTATTTTCACCCTAATAGTACATTTAGCAGAGTAAAACTTTTAAATTTTGATGAAGTCCATTTTATCAGTTTATCCTCTTAGCACCAAATTTAAGAACTTTTTGCCTAGCTTTATATTCTGAAGATTTTTCTCCTAAGTTTTTTTCTAAAAGTTTTATAATTTTACAGTATATTTTTAAATTAGTGATCCATTTGAAATTGATTTCTGTATAATAAAGATTTCTGTATAATAACATAAAGTTGAAGTTCAGATTTTTAACCTATCCAATCACTCCAGCAACATTTGTTGAAAAGGCTTTTATGCACTTTCCTCAAAAAAAAAAAAAAAAAACCCACAAAGGAGCACTTTTGTATGGGTCTATATTGCATTCTCTATTCTGTTCCATTGATGAATATGTCTATCCATCTGTCAATATCACATTATCTTGATCCCTATGGCTCCATGGTGACCTTTTTTTTTTTTTTTAATGGCCACCACAGGCAGCATGTGGGATCTTAGTTCCCTGACCAGGACTCGAATCCCCACCCCTTGCAGGGGAAGCATGGAATCTTATCCGTTGAACCGCCAGGTAAGTCCCTTTGGAGTGGGGTGATTTTCTACATAGACAATCATGTCATATGTAAGAAAGAATGTGCATTGATTATTTTGAGCCAATTAGAAAATGCTTATAGAAAACATGTAGGATTTGGGGCTAAAGAGTGCTGCCACGTCATGGTTTTGAAAGACAAATGATTGTTCTATGGAAGGAGAAGAGCAGAATTTTCTTTTTAAATAAGAGCACTTGTCTCTTTCTATTCAAACCACAGAAAAAAAACTGTCAGTCCCATCACACAGATTTCCTCTGTGTTGAGCTGGTAACTATGTCATAAGATAAAAAGTAGGTTGACTTCGATTCCTGTAGTTGAAACTGGCCCCATCAAGTATGACTTATGCTGTCCTTTGCTTTGTAGACAAGGAAGTATGGGCCAGATGTGAGACTGACCTTTCACTCTGCCTGGGCTCGTGATTTCTCCACTTTCAGTGGCATCTTCTTACCATCAGAAGGGTCCCCAAGTATCAGAAGCTATGCTCATCTAACGAGTCTCTGAGGCTCTGGAGGGTGGGGATGACAGCAGACAGCCTCATACTGAGTGTCCCCAGAGTCATGTCAAAAACAGAAACAAAACTCCTGACGTTTAGGTTGCCCATCTAACCAGCAGCCTGCGTTTCCTCCTTTTAATTTCCACTCTGTCCTTCACATAATTACATCAATGCTTCACTGTGTTCATGACGCACGGTGTGGATTAGAGAGCTGAGAGTAAAATGTTCTGCCTGAGAAAGCAATTACTTTGAACAGTTGTTTCAGTTGGGTTGAAAAGTGATCTTCAGCACATTAAATCCAGGTTCATATATTAGCTTCAGGGCTGTCTCTGAGCACTCAAGGGCAGGGAAACCACAAGTCCCCAGGAAGAGATTGGAACTAGGATTTGGAAACCTGTCAGGACTCCCTCTGAGTCTCATCCCTTCTCACAAAGATACCACCACTCTCTCTTTCTCTTAACCTCTGGTTTTTCCACTCTGGAATCCATGTGATGAGAACCATGGCCCCAGAAACATCCCCATTACAGGTCTATCCACTGTAGACGACTGACTCTCCCTCTGCCCTTGACTCCCAGGGAAGAGATGCTGACTAGCTGTTTAGTTGTTGGGTCCACATGAGACCAAAAGTTGAGGCCAGGAGAGTGGGAACTTCCCGTACAAAAAGACCCTAGGAAATTATTAAAGGGTAAGTTGGAGGAGGTGGGGGGGATTCCATAAAGTCTGCACAGAAAAAAAGAGATACTAATACTTCTTTCCATCATAAACTTGGAAATCAATCTTCCCTAACTCTCTGTGAAGTCAGAGGCATCACGGTTGAGTTGTACCATGCTGTCAAATCTTTTATACCCGGACTCACAACCCAACAGACTGGTCACAGTTTTATTTCTACACTAAAGTGGCAATATGTGAAAAATCAGAATATTAAGGTTTGAAGTGGCTTAAAAAGTAAAGACAGATTTAGTGATCTGATAAAACCCTCACACCAAAGAGGAGTGCCTGGAGAATCCCATGGACAGAGGGGCCTGGTGGGCTACAGTTTGCAGGATCGTAAGAGTCGGACTCCAATACTTTGGCCACCTCATGTGACGAGTTGACTCACTGGGAAAGACTCTGATGCTGGGAAGGATTGGGGGCCGGAGGAGAAGGGGACGACAGAGAATGAGATGGCTGGATGGCATCACCGACTCAATGGGCATGCTGCTGCTGCTGCTGCTAAGTCACCTCAGTCGTGTCCGACTCTGTGTGACCCCAGAGACGGAAGCCCACCAGGCTCCCCCGTCCCTGGGATTCTCCAGGCAAGAATATTGGAGTGGGTTGCCATTTCTTTCTCCAATGTGTGAAAGTGAAAAGTTTGAGTGAAATCCAGGAGTTGGTGATGGACAGGGAGGCCTGGCGTGCTGTGATTCATGGGGTTGCAAAGAGTCGGACATGACTGAGTGACTGAATTGAACTGAACTGAAGAGTCGGACATGACTTAGCGCTATCTTTCTTTCTTTGTTTCTAAAACCCTCACACTAAAGAGGAGTGAAAGTCATTGAAAATTAACATCAACTGGGGTTTTACATCTTCTTTTCCAGACTGTGTGACCTAATATAAAACCTTCAAACTTTCTGCTTCTTGATTTCTTATAAAATGAAAAAAATAATACCTATCTGATTTATCTTCTGGTATATTTGTAAATATCAAATCAGTTAGCATATGTTTAAAAAAATGCTTTATAAACCGCATATGTGTGTGTGTGTGTGTTAGTCTCTCAGTTGTATCCAACTCTTTGAGACCCCATAGACTGTAGCCCACCAGTCTCCTCTGTCCATGGAATTCTCCAGTCAAGAACACTGGAGTGGGTGGCCATGCCCTCCTCCAGGGGATCTTCCCAACCCAGAGACCGAACCCAGGTTTTCCGCATTGCAGACAGATTCTCATGGGCCATTATAAAACTGTAATACTGTAATCACGTTTGTCTTGGAATTTACGTTACTGAAAATAAAAACAGTAATCCTCTAAAGCATCTTGTGTTTATTTTAACACAAGGAGAGGTAATTTATATAAATGTTCATATTTATTTTTATGAGACCCTTTGCAGGTTATTTGGGACAGAAAATATTGTCATCACTTTGTTGGAGGCAAAAATGAGCCAAATAAAATGACTTGCCAAGCGCCACAGAAATAGTCATGGAACAAGACTTTTTGGATAGACTATGATATTTTTAAAAAGCAGTGTCAAAACCTGGGTCCAAGTCATCATCTTATTTACATTAGAGGAGAAAGGTGTTTCTTAGTATCAAAAATTCCCAGGAAATGACCTCTGAGCCAGTGTAACTGGAAGATGGAAATGTGGAATTGAAGAGTTTCTCCCTGAATTTCGTGGCTGCCCTTGCTCAGTTTTCTCCTAACTAATGGAAAGCACCCCTGTCCTTGGTAGCTTGAGCCCTCCGTACACTGATACCAGGATCCCTCCTGCTTTCCAAGTTCCGGGAGCTATGCTAAAGACCACCTCTCCTAGGATGTAATTTCATGCTCCGAAGTCAAAATGCTCCCTTGGGTACATTCTAGTGTCTCCCAGTTGATGCACAGATTCCCAAGATGCAAGAAACAACAAGGTACCTCCCTGATGGCTACATTTTATAGAGCAAGGAATTTTATTTCTGCAGGAAAAGCACCCATTAGAGAAAATGTTTCCGCCCACATTCTCTTAAAAGATGAGCAGAATCATATGGCACTTTTACAAATACCCCTGCAAAGAGACCCCCAAAATATGCTATTCTAGCACACCTCAGAAGTAGGTTTACCTTCAGTTTCCTGTCCCGGGTAGTATGGTTGAAACTGACAAAGGATTCTCCTTCCTCTGCACAGACTTCACCATGGTTGCCCTCAATCGTGGCAAGCGACCTTTGTTTATTTTTCTTCTCCTTAATAACTGAAATAGCTCTGTGAAGGTCTGAAACGAAAAACCAAAAGCTGCTTCGTGGCAATGGTATCATTAAAAGCATCTGTTCTTCTTTATTAGGATACATCCTACAATGAAAATGCCCAAAGAATCGGCCTATGTTCATCTGTTATCAACACAGGTATCCCAGATTTGTTCTGCTGGGTTACGCTAATTGGAACATTATTGAGAAATACAGGTTTCCAATGAGAAGGGACTGAGAGTCTAGATAAATCACTCCACATAACATATGGTTTTTTCCTAGGAAGATCATGAACAATTTATGTGCCATTTGATTTCCAAGGACATAGGGTTTTTTGTATTACACTGAAATCTACAAAGTAAGGTACATTGATTTACAGGAAATTGTCCCTTTATACACAAATTCATCATTTACAAAGACAATTTCAGGGACCAGGTTGAAGGCAAGCTTACTTTTTTTTTTTTTAAGCCAACTATGTCATCAACTGTGTCAGTATCTGTTTATAAATAGTTCTTCCCAATTTGGGGATCCAAGGTTCACAAAAATATTTGTCTTAAATCATTTCAAATAAGCTGCATAAAATTCAGTCTTAGGGCTCACTTCCAGCGAAAGCTGTATTCACTTGCATTTCATAGAAAAAGAGAAGGGTGGGTGGGGGTGGTCAGGACATAAAAGAAGTAGCCAGTTGGGAGGTTAGTGCCATTTTCCCAGGAAATGGTACTGGCTCAAACTAAAAACGAATGATGTGTGTCCCCGTCTGCTTTAATATGAGAACTTTGAAAATCCCCCAGAATTTTCCATTTGCCACTCTGAGCTCTCAGACAGACATTTTATTGCCTAGGATATTTATTTGCAGATCTTAAAATGTCCATATGTCATGGAAGATATGAGCCCTTGATGACAGGTACTAAGACGTGCCCAAAACCTATTTTTCCAGGGCCCAGTGCCTGCGGTCCTGATTTGAGGCAAATAAGCAGTGAGCACGGCCAGTGGCCTGGACAGGGCTCGCTTCTTTCAGTTTCATCTGAGATAAGATTGCAGTCGAGCCAGGACATTCTCCATTTCTAATATTCCTAGTCCAAAACCTTCTATCTCTTGGTTCAGAAAGTTTTCCTTTCTGGAAGAGGACTCAAAGAAGGTAAATGTGTTGAGAACACCAAGAAGGGGGAGCCATGTCCACCTGCTGTGACTTAGGAATGTGAAGCTATCAGAGTAGAATAGACACAGTGGCAGAAGTGGGGCTGGGGGGCTATTTTACTTCTCTTCTGTGTCTTTCCTCTTGAGTTTCAAAGAAAAATATTCACTCTCCAAAGCATGTGTAGTTCTAACAAGCCTGATGCCTTCCTGGAAGCCACAAATGATTCGAGTGTGACGGAGGACACCGCAGTTCTGGAATTCCATGGAAGACGGCTGTGGTAGGAAAGGCATTTCCTGATACTTAACCAGGACGCTGGTGACTTAAATCTCATTTGCCTTTGCCTTGGCTAGCTGATCGTGTGCTGAGATGCAAAGAGTGAGGGTGTCAGTCATCAGCTTTGCTTCTGAAAGCTTATTTTTCATTCACATTGCCTTGAAAATAAGGTTTGATCTGGGTTGGTTTCCATATCAGAACTTTATTATGCTTTGCTCCCCTGTGCCCTCTCTCAGCATTTTGGAATTCAGGGTCCATCAAAGGCAGAGGAAGGCGGTACTGGTCCCTTTGTTTAGAATACCCAGAAGGCTCCCTCTAAGCTCACCCTGCACAGGGTGCTGAGGATTCTGCCAGAGAGAAGGAAAGAACCAGGGAGGCGTGTGCCCTTCCCCCATCCTGCCCGCTCTCCCCAGATACAACCATCCAGCCTGGATGCCAATGGCTTCAGCAGCAGAGAGGAGGCAGCTGCCTTGTTCTGCTTTCCGCTGCAGACAAATTGGATGGTTTGGATTCATGACTCATTGTGTTTTACTTGGTCCTCCCCACAATCTCCTCCTATGTATTCTAGGACCGAGTTTAAAACTGCTCATTAGGACTGTGTGTGCAAGAAGCCACCAGATAACCATTTTGGCTTAACCGTCTGTGTAATTCCAACAATCTATTTGGTAGGGGAGGAAAGAGAGGAGGCCTTTTTTGTTTTAGTTTAGTTTTTGTTTTTACTCTAACTAGGGCTTGTTTTGGAGAGGGGGGAGGGGGAGGATGCGGGGCTTTTTTAAACTGAATTCCGTATATTCCACTTCCTTTACCCTTTTTGCTTCTCTTCCTTCTTTCTGATCCTGTCTCGTTCCTTCTGTTTTATGAACTAACATAAATTTCTCTATTGTGTTTCTTCCATTTCCACCACCATCCACAATTATAGACGTTTCCTGATCTTGCAAATCCTGCCATTCCCGAAGATTCTCAGTGCACACTGGACATTGACCTATAGAGATGTATCACACCTCTGAGGCTTAGCATGCCCTTCGGGCTCTTCTTTCACAGTTTTCAGTTTTCTTTCTTATATATATGTTTCATCCTTTCTTTTGGGGTGGGACATTGTAGGTTTAGGTTTTGCATTCTTTCATTTCAAGCCTCATGTACTTTAATTCTCCACCTAACTGAGGTTAACCCTGGCCCAGAATATCCTCAGATTGTTCCATTTGTTCCATGCAAACCTTTTTTTTTTTTTTTTTTAATGCATTACACTGTGTAGACACCCTAGGAGGTAAATTAGTTTCTATTTCCTTCATTTCACAGATGGGGAGCCTGGAAACAGAGAGAGATTGAGACCAGAGCACAGACTGGAGGTAAACAGTGATTCCAACTGCCAGCCCTTGCTTCTGATTGCTTTCACCCAAGGGAGTCCCCTCTCTTTGGCCAGTGACCCCCCAAATTCTCCACTGAGTCCCAGCCCTAACCTTCCCTTTGTAACCAGATTCTTCCACTTTTCACATCAGAAGATGCTTTACTCTTCCAGCCCCGAGTCCCCACTCCTTCAAATACTGGGACCCTCTTTGGGTGCAGATAAAACTGTCCTTTCATTGGCTTGGGTTGGTTATTGTTTCCTGATCCCTGACCTCCTTCCTCCCATCCCAGATCCCTAAGAGACAAAGAAGAACATGATCACTTCTGCCTGCTGATGCTTTATTTAACTTTCCTGCCAATCAAATGCTTACCATCCCTTTGAGGTCAGGACAGAAAATCTTAACTGTGGCTAATCGCCACAACTCATCACCAGCTACAAGAACCCGCTGGAATTTTTCTCAGAAATCAAGGCACTCAACTGTGATATGCTGATTGACATAATAAGCTGCAAGATGAAAATTAAGGAATAACAGAATGGATATCATTTTTCCCCTCCCACTAAGAAGCCAAAGAAAAGCAAAGGGTAAAGGAGACCAAGGAGGAAGCTAGGAACTAGAGTTTATTTTCTAAGACATTCCTCATTTAGCTTTTCCTCCCTAAATCTGATTAAGTCCACCTCTGTCCGAAGCTTTTGCATATCTCCACCAGTTGAGGCTTTTAGGCTGAAGAATACCTTTGGAAGAATGTAATTTAAATTTGTCTTTGGCTGTGTGAGTCTTAAAAGCTATGGTGCCAACAGTTTTTCTCCAAATCCCTTTTCCTTTCAATCCTCCTTTTCCAAGGGATCAGCTTCAATATTGGCTTTTGTTTGACTCGGGTCCCTTGTATCAGATGTCTGAGCTTTAGCTGTTGGCACGCGGACACAGCCCACAGTGCCCATTTGTCATTGTCCCTTGGAATTCCAGAGGCATCAGGCACACCTGTCCCACTGGGCCCCTCGGGGGCCCTGGGCTTTCCACCAGGGGCTCAATGTATTGAAGCGGATTCCCACTGAGCCACATCCTGGCCCAGCCCCCACCCTCCTACACCCAAAGCAGGATGGAGTGGGGCTGAGAGACAAAGGCTGTCTTGGAGATTTTGGTCTCTGAAGGCACAGCCTGTCTCTCAGGGAGAGTAACACAAGTGAAAATCTTCATCTTTTTTTTTTTGCTTTTTCTGTCACACAAGGAGCTACAATTATGAGACTGTAAGGTTGCAGGGGAGGCTTAGGGAGATAGTGTTTGAGCATGCTGTGGACGAGTGTGTGTGCATGCTCGTGTATGGGTTGTGCATGCACGCTCAGTCGCTCAGTCATGTCTGACTCTTTGAGACCCTATGGATCATAGCCTGCCAGCCTCCTCTGTCCGCGGGGTTTCCAGGCAAGAATACTGGAGTGGGTTTCCATTTCTTCCTCCAAGAGATATTCCCGACCCAGGGATTGTACCCACGTCTCCTTCATTGGCAGATGGAGTCTTTACCACTGAGCCACCTGGGCTTCCCTCTGTGTATGGTTAAGTGGATGCTGGTAAGGAAGAAAGAATTTCTGCTGAATATCTCAAAAAGGTTTTTTGGCAATTTCAGATTGCTCACACTGAAGACACTTTACATGTAGAAGATGACCACACTTTTCCTAATCTTCATGGACCCTTTGGTTTATTTTCTGAATTGTCTTTCATCTTAATGGGTAACTTTAGGTACAGGTTCACACTGAAGTTTTATGGTGTTTATTGCACACGTAAGTATAGCACTCACCCCCAAGTATAAAATGCATGTGTATATGCATGCACACAGCAGCTTGAAATGACATATATATGTAATCATCAACAGCCTGAAACTAAATGAAAAATGAGACGCAAACTGATTAAATTTCACATAAAAATATTGCTTCCCAAATGCCATTTTAAAGATATGTATATATAGTAAAATACATACTTGTGTGTGTGAAGAGAGAGAGAAAACAAAAAACATTAATATTTGCCTGCATGTTTCTCTTTTACTCATCCAGTCTTCTGTCACTTTATTCCTTCTTTACCACTGATCTTCTCTAGCCCAGGGAAAGACCCTGCCAAGGAGTCAAGGCAGCTGAACTAAAGCAGGGAAGGAGGGAGAACTATCTTGGTCCCAGGGGCGGGGCCTACTGCTCCGGCCCCAACAAGTCATGTGACCTGATCACATCTCTTTGAGCCCCTGTGCCTCCAATCTATTAACCAAAGAGCTTTATGTAACTAGCTGGTAGGGAGGAGATGGCAGATCACCCAAGGTGTTGCAAACCAGATATGCAGATGACACCACCCTTATGGCAGAAAGTGAAGAGGAACTCAAAAGCCTCTTGATGAAAGTGAAAGAGGAGAGTGAAAAGGTTGGCTTGAAGCTCAACATTCAGAAAACAAAGATCATGGCATCTGGTCCCATCACTTCATGGGAAATAGATGGAAAAACAGTGGAAACAGTGTCAGACTTTATTTTTTGGGGCTCCAAAATCACTGCAGATGCTGATTGCAGTCATGAAATTAAAAGACGCTTGCTCCTTGGAAGGAAAGTTATGACCAACCTTGATAGTATATTAAAAAGCAGAGACATTACTTTGCCAACCAAGGTCCATCTGGTCAAGGCAATGGTTTTTCCAGTGGTCATGTATGGATGTGAGAGTTGGACTGTGAAGAAAGCTGATCGCCGAAGAATCGATGCTTTTGAACTGTGGTGTTGGAGAAGACTCTTGAGAGTCCCTTGGACTGCAAGGAGATCCAACCAGTCCATTCTAAAGGAGATCAATCCTGGATGTTCATTGGAGGGACTGATGCTGAAGCTGAAACTGCAATACTTTGGCCACCTCATGCGACGAGTTGACTCACTGGAAAAGACTCTGATGCTGGGAAAGGTTGGGGGCGGGAGGAGAAGGGGACAACCGA
Source organism: Moschus berezovskii (assembly GCF_049115385.1). Taxonomy (NCBI): domain Eukaryota; kingdom Metazoa; phylum Chordata; class Mammalia; order Artiodactyla; family Moschidae; genus Moschus; species Moschus berezovskii. The sequence goes on along the minus strand of NC_142472.1, from coordinate 64,333,536 downwards.
GAATGAGATGGCTGGATGGCATCACCGACTCTGTGGACATGAGTTTGAGTGTACTCCGGGAGTTGGTGATGGACAGGGAGGCCTGGCGTGCTGTGATTCATGGGGTCGCGGAGAGTGGGACACGACTGAGCGACTGAACTGACTGAACTGAACTGAGAGTCTTTAACATTTTAATGTCTCTGAATTTACAGTTCACTTTACAATGATGGTGTATGATCTTGAAAGCTTCCCAGGCGGCACAGTGGTAAAGAATCCACCTGCCAATTCAGGAGACATAAGAGACACAGCTTCATTCCCTAGGTCAGGAAGGTTCCCTGGAGGAGGGCATGACAACCCAACTTGAAAATCCTATGGACAGAGAAGCCTGGCAGCCTACAGTACATACAGTCACAAAAAGTCGGACATGACTGAAAGTGACAGCACACACGCGTGCATCATATTGAACAGCATCTTTTCTTTATTAATGTGCATCAAACAGTGGCGTTTCTTACAATGGAGGATTGGTTAAATTTAATTCAATGCAGTTTGAGTTAAAAGTATTCTGTAGATTTATGTTATTATTCAAAATTCACACGTTTTCTTACAAATACAGATGAACCATGGAATTAATCTCCCTGGCCCATTTCGAACAACTAAGGCTGAGTGACCAAGCACTCTGCTGAAGGAAAGGGATGGACTAGTTAAGTAGAAGGAAAAATGTGTCTCTCAAACAATGTCATGCTTAGGAGAGGCCCTCACTGGGTTTCCCAATCTGCTGTCACTGTCCTGAAATTCTTAATAAGTTTTGAGCCTAGGGGCCTACATGATCATTTGACACTTGTCTAGAAAAATTACGTAGCCTGTCCTAATGGGAAATGTATTTGGTTAAAACAATGGAAGGCTGTTTGATTCTTCTCACATTCACCTTCTGGCTGATGGCACAAGAGATTCTCAAAGAGTCAGGAACTGTGTGAGTACTTGAATTAGAGCATCTTCAAGAACACAGGTTCTGTTTTCAGCCTATATCATTTCAAGCTCACTTGGAGAGCAGTGACATATTGACGTCAGAGTTTTGAAAGTTAGAAAAGGACAAAAATATTTCAAAACCTTTATTTTTTAAAATAAAAATCCTTAAGAAAAGTACTCCATTGTTTCAATTTGAGGGTGAAATCTCCCTTAAACGTCAGGATATCTTTTCGTATATCCATCTTATATAAGGCATCTCATAAAGTTTCTTCTTTAAAAAGAATAGTATTAGGTTAGTATGGGATTTCCCCGGTGGTCCTGTGGCTAAGACTCTGAACTCCCAGTGCTGGGGTCCCAGGTTCAATTCTTGGTCAGGAAACTAGATCCTGCATGCCACAGTTAAAATTTCACATGTGACAACTAGAAAGATTCTATGTGCCGCAACTAAGACCCGGAATGGCCAAATAAATAAAGAAGCTATTTTTAAAAACAAAAAAATATAGTAATAAAATCAAGGTTTGGAGATTCTAGTTCTTGAGTAATTTCACACTGGTTCCTGGGGTGGTTCATCTTTTATCCTCATCAGGAGTCATCGCGTGATACCCAAGACTCTTCCTTCACCCAGAGCCACATTTCTTACTAGGGCCCCTGTCTGAAACTACATCTATCTCTAAGATTATAGAGGTTTGTTTCAGGAGTCCAAAGTCTAGCATACATATCCAAGTCTTTCAGTGTTTTCTCCTCCAGGACAAGTATAAGAGGACCTAGTCACCTTCTTCCAAAATGTCTACCATTACATGTTGCCAATCTTCATTGTTCTGAGTTAGAATTTAGTCTAGCACCATCATTCCTCATAGTGCTGTCTCCATTTTCTCTTGGACCTCTCAATCTCCCCCCAATCTACCATCATCTTGTCAACCTTACAGAAGCAACAGCCACCTCCATTCCCTTCACTTGCTAAAAAGGTTCTGGAAGAATTGGGGTACAAGGAAGGACAGGAGAAAAGTAGAGGAAACAAGAATCCTGCAATAATCTGCAAAAACATCTTTTTAAAAATGAGGGTTTTTTTAAGATTTTGTGTGTGTGTGTGGACCATTTTTTAAGTCTTTACTGAGTTTGTTATAGTGTTGCTTCTGTTCTTTGTTTTGGTATTTGGGCCTTGAGGCATGTGGCATCTTTGACCTGGGATCGAACCTGCACCCCCTGCATTGGAAGGCAGTCTTAACCTCTGGACCACCAAGGAAATCCTTGAGTCATCTTTATAAAGTGGTCACTATTGCTATATACAAAATTCAGCATTAAAGAAGTGTAATGCATACTGCTGCTGCTGCTAAGTAGCTTCAGTCGTGTCCGACTCTGTGCGAGCCCATAGACGGCAGCCCACCAGGCTCCGCCGTCCCCTGGATTTTCCAGGCAAGAACACTGGAGTGGGTTGCCATTTCCTTCTCCAATGCAGGAAGGTGAAAAGCGAAAGTGAAGTTGCTCAGTCGTGTCTGACTCCTAGTGACCCCGTGGACTGCAGCCTACCAGGCTCCTCCATTCATGGGATTTTCCAGGCAACAGTATTGGAGTGGGTTGCCATTGCCTTCTCCGGTAATGCATACTAGGGGTCATATAATTATCAAGTTTTAACACCTTCCTTTTTAAGACAAGAGGAAAAAAATGTTTGGGAGCCATTAATTTAGAAAAACTGGTCCTAATGAGAAACAACATTCTGTTTCAGGGATTCTCTGTCTCTCTCTAAGTCGCTTCAGTCATGTTCAACTATTTTCAACCCTATGGAAAACTCCATCCATGGGATTCTCCAGGCAAGAATACTGGAGTGGGTTGCCATTTTCTTCTCCAGGGGATCTTCCGGACCCAGGGATTTTCTACAAGGAGCAATTGTGCCTTGCACACTTACCCCAGTGGATGTTTGGCAATATCTGGCAATGTTTTCAATTGTCACATCTTTGATGGGCACCACTGACATCTAGTGGGTACTAGCCAGGGACACTGCTAAAAACTGTTTCAGGCATAGAACCACTCCCTGCCCCTCCCCATGACAAAGAATGATCTTGTCTGAAATGTCAACAGTACCAATGCTGAGAAACCCTACTCTATTTTCTTTATAAACAAACAACAAAAAGAGGAGGAACTGACTCATTAGGAATTGCCTTCATAATCTTTAAAACGGGTCATTTCGAACGCAGAGGAGTCCCCTGCTCAGCGTGGGTCTTAGGGAGACAGAGGCCAGCCTTCCTGTTTCTCTCTTCTTCACTCTGTCTTCTCAGCTACACCAGTTTCCAGGCCCTCCCTCTTCCCTAGTAATGGGACCAACTCTGCCCCCTGTCTACAATTTAAACAGCTGGAAGCTCGACTTTGATACACGGAAATCAGGAGCCCTGAAGCTCAAGGAAGAAAAATATCTGTGCAGATGCTTAAAAATAGCTTGGCTCAAAGAGTGTCAAGAAGTAGACACTCTAATCATAAGCATCAGGGAGCAGATTCTAAAAACGTTCCAAGTAGAATCTGAAAATCTAATACAAAGTCCTTTGACGGTTTGATTTTACACGAAAATCAGAGTTTGAAGCATAAACTCAACAGTATATGCCACTGATTTGTAAAAACTTTCAACAGGAATGCTGTCTTCCTCACTGTAACTTAACCCCCATCCCCACAATGTTTGGGTTCTTTTTTTTTTTTTTTACCAATTTACTATTATCACACTTCTACGTCTTTTTTTTTAATCTAGGGTAACATGGGGGAAGGACTTCTGTGAACATTCCTACTGGAAATATTTGCATTTTTGAACATTATCTGAACAGCACTGTGTTCCTCACACTATTGACATCACAGAGTCTTGCAGGAAGCAATCAGGATAATTTCATACAGACAGAAATTACTATGCTGAGCAGGAAACCATAGCAATAGCACTCTAAACTAGAAAAGAGATCAGTCACAAAAGAGCAATAAGAAGAAAACATTTGTCTAAAACAATAAAAAATTAATTTAGAGTACTATTATTCTATTGGAGCCATTTGTATTTTTCTTGCATACAAATATATGTTGCTTATACATGTGTGGATATATATGCATGGGCTTTCCAAGTGGCTCAGCAGTAAAGAATCCACCTGCCAAGCAGGAGACACAGGTTTGATCCCTGGGTTGGGAGGATTCCCTTGGAGAGGGAAATGGTAATGCACTCCAGTATTTTTGCCTGGGAAATCCCAAGGACAGAGACGTCTGGCAGTCTACAGTCCATGGGGTTGCAAAAGAGTTGGACACAACTGAGCGACTAACACACACACACATATATCTGAAGTGTGGTGGAGGGACCGCACACACCCTGTCCCTTGAAAGAGCCCTGTTCATAGCACTGCACCCTCCTGGGGAAAATTCAGGTTGTCTGACCCCACACCATGTCTATTTACACGCTCTCCAGGACTTTCTTCCACTTCCTCCTTTCTCCTTTGCTTGCCCATGCAGCCTCTCCATGCTGGTAAAGGATAGGTTAGAAAAAATTAACATACGGTGAAGCTCCATCCAATCAACTAGTCCAATGACTAGCTGCTCAGTTAAAAAGATTTATTGAGTCACAAATATCAAACAGTGGCCATTTTTTAAAAAGTTATTTATAGATATTCTTCATCAATGTTTTCTTTCTCTTTGCATCAAAAAACAAAGGCTGGTTTTATTCCTTTCAACACAAAACATCTGTTAAAAAAAAGCAAAATCAGGATTTCAAATGACAGGGTCACTCTGATGGGGGAAAGGGATCTTTCCAGAACATTTAGTGTTTTTTTTTTAATTGGGGAATAATTGCTTTATAATGTTGTGTTAGTTTCTGCTGTACAACGAATTGAATCAGCCATATGTATACATACATCCCCTCCCTGGTGAGCCTCCTCCGCGTCTCCTTGGCATCCTTCTAGGTCATCACAGAGCACCGAGCTGAGCTCTCTGCTATACAGCATCTCCCATGAGCTATCTGTTTTACACATCGTAGTATGTATATGTCAAGGCTACTCTCTCATTTCATCCCCCGCTTCCTCCCCCTGTGTCCACAAGTCCCAGAACATTTCGTTTTTATGGACAAAACCCACTGAAGGTAAAACACATGAGGGCTTGGATACATAAAAATTGCCAGCATCGAGAAAAAGGCACAGGCTCATATTATCTGTGCTTATTTGTGGTCTTACATAATTTATTGTACTTTTCATAAATATGCCGGCCTTGTGAATTGTCTTCATTTCACCATAGAAGCTGTACTGAGTCATTTGCTGTCTTAGTGCAGGATTTTCTTTTCTGTTTTCATATTTATAAATTTGTCCTCCTGGAAAATATCAAGGTCAATTTCTGCCATTTGTTGCAAAATGTAGAAGATTTAACTGAAGGTAATGTTGATTATGCATGCATCCAAATATAGACCTGGGTCTTAAATATTTATTTAAACATTGAAAACACTTAGATGGGAACACATACAAAGGCACACAGTAAACAAAAAAAAAAAGCAGAAAATGAAATCTGAAATATGTTTTCTTAACCCTCAGTGTCATGCTGTCTCAAGCGGAAGGATCTAGTCTCTGAAAACACTGATTTTTAGTTAATAACAATTTGAAATGAAAATTATGAAGGTAGCACAATAGCTAACAAGTTTTCAAACAAATAGAGGTCTTTATTTAGTTGCTGTTTTGTTCTTCTGGGGATCTACTTTAAAAAAAAAAAAAAAAAACACCTCAAAGACCAGAAATAGCAAATTCAACTCCAAAACTATTTTGAAATGAAAAAGTCAGGGAACATTTAAGACTATGGGCACTTTACAAAGCTGTTCTTTATACAGTTGAGTTGTAGCTCTGGAGCTTCAACAATTTCCTGGGCATAGCAGGGAGCAAAGGATTGAACCCAGTAGGTAAACATAGGAAGAAAACATCAGTGGATGGTATTCATCCATTGTCTTGTTCATTTTACAAAAACACGTGTCGGGAGACAGACTTCAAATTAAAGATCAGATTCAATAAAAACTAGAAGACAGAGATCGTGTACAGAGGTTGAGGCAATATAAGAAAGGGGTCAGGAACAACTAAAAAGAATTGACTTGGAGGCTACAAGTAATTGGAGAAGTTGTGAGGACATCTGAACTGCGATTTGGCTAAGGGCAAAGATAAAGACATTCTGGAACATACAAGGACTCAGAAGATACAGTATCCTTTCATATAGAATAATATCCACCTGACAAAGGGAATAAATCAGGAAATAGATGAAGGAAGCAGTGGCTCCAACACTAGAGCGGACAGGGAAATCCCTGGATTACCACTACGTGCCTGGAGATCATCAATGTATCCACAAGAAAGAAGAGAAAGGAGGCCCCTGGGAGCAAGATTTCTAGGGAAAAAATGAAAGGAAACTTGATAGGCCATCTGACTTAATAAAACTTTTTTGTTTAGATTTGTCTCTTTTTTGGTATTCTTAATTTTTGTGACAAAATATATTTAAGATAGGGCCTCCCAGGTGGTGCTACTGGTAAAGAACATGCCTGCCAATGCAGGAGACATGAGACATGCTGGGTTCGATCCCTGGGTCGGGAAGATTCCCTAGAGGAGGGCATGGCAACCCACTCCAGTATTCTTGCCTGGAGAATCCCATGGACAGAGGAGCCTGACGGGCTAAATTCCATAGGGTTGCTAGGTTGAACTTAGCACACATGCAAATACATAAGATAAATGCACCGTTTTAGCAATTTTTAAGTTTTGTTGCAATAAATACATTCTGTTGTAATAAGTTCCTGAAGGTATGAAGTTATTTGATTGATTTGAGGCTTTTTTTTCATGGATTTATAGAGAGATTTCCCTCTTAGCACTGCTTTTGCTGCATCCATTAAGTTGGTTTTTTTTTTCATTTTCATTTGTCTCAAGTTATTTTCTTATTTCCTTTGTAATGTCTTCTTTGATCCATGGTTGCTTAAGAAAGTGGTATTTTATTTCCACGTGTTTGTCAATTTTCCAATTTTCCTTCTGCTATTGATTTGTTGTTTCATCCTACCGTTATCAGAAAAGACACTTTGTATGATTTCAATCTTTTAACATTTATTAAGACTTGTGACCTAAAATATTGTCTGTCTTGATTAATGATCCATGTGCAATTGAGAAAAACGTCTATCTCATTGTCACTGGATAAAGTATTCTGTACATTTTCATTAGGTCCAGTTGATCTCTATGTTGTTTATGTCCCGTATTTCCTTTATAGATCTTCTGTCTGGCTGTTGTATGTGTTACTGAAAGTCTGGTATTTAAGATTCTTACTATTATTGTAGAGTTGTTTATTTCTCTCTTCAACGCTATCACTTTGCTTCATATATTTCGGAACTCTAATGTTCGTTATGTAAATATTTATAACTGCTAATATCTTGGTGAATTGACCCTTTTTTCATTGTAGAATGTCCGCCTTTGTCTTATCGGTGTTTTACTTAGTGTGTTTTTTCTAATATTTGTATAGTCACCCTGATTTCTTTTCATTACTACTTGCATGGAATATCTTTCTCATGCTTTCACTTTAAACTTATGCATGTCTTTACCTCTAAAGTGTAGATAGCATACAGTTTAATCTCATTTTTTGAATTTATTCTACTAATCTATGTCTTTTGATTTGGGAAGTTTAAATCATTTACATTTAAAGTAATTACTGACAACGAAGGACTTACTTCTGTATTTTTTTATTTGTTTTCTGTATGTACTGTAGCATTTTTCCCACATTTCCGTCATCTTCAATTTCCTTCAACTGGACATTTAATATCCATAGTCGGGTTGGTAATGATTCCATCTTTAAGAGGTGTTCTGAGGATCAAATGAGGTAAGGCATGAAAAGCACAGATCCTAACACATGGTAAATGCTCACTAAATGTTAGCATTAGTAATTGCACTGCAGAATTTTACCAGATAAGATGTAAATTAAGCCAGTCTTTCAAGTTGGAAACATTTTGTATGGACATTGAAGGGAGATATAATTAATTGGAAGACAATCACAACTCTCATTATCACCCCGACAGAAATGGGCTTTAACACAGTTCAGGGGTGTGATTCAATAGGTGTGATTCAATTTGGTTTTGTGTTTGTTTCTTTAATCCCTGATGGAGGAAAGGAGCCAAACTAGTAGATGTGGCTGGATGGGAAGGGTTTTTGGCTACTGTTGATGGGTTCTGAAAGGGTTTATTGATCTTTAACACTAGAGCTTTCATGTCCTGAGAAAAGGTCTCCCCTGAAACCATGACAAGCCAAGGTGGCTATACTGCATAAATAGTCCAGTTTACTATTAGTATATAAACAGTGTTTTGGCATTAACATAGAAAATCTGAATCAGAGGGTCCTATTCATAAATAAATTATTTGGGTAAGAAGCAAAGCCATCACAGAGTTAATTTGTCTGTAAAGTCAACAAGAAACAAGAGGAATAAATAGAAAATCTGGTGTCAGCATCAGGTAATACTCTGGATATACGGCAGTTACCTGGTTAACGTAGTCAGTGTGGGAAAATTCAAGAATTTCTCCAAATTGGCCACATTGACTGAAGCATTTAAACAATGAACAAATCTCTACTCTGTGTTGGGTAGATGAGTTATTGTTGTTCAGTCGTTAAGACATGTCTGACTCTTTGTGACCCCATGGACTGCAGCACACAAGGCTTCCCTGTCCACTATCTTCCGGAGCTTGCTCAAACTCATGTCCATTGTGTCAGTGAAGCCATCCAACCATCTCATCCCCTGACACCCCCTTCGCCTCCTGACTTCAATCTCTCCCAGCCTCAGGGTCTTTTCTAATAAGTCAGCTCTTCATATCTGGTGGTCAAAGTATTAGAGCTTCAGCATCAGTCCTGGGTAATGTTCAAAATATGTGACAAAATAGTACAGTACAGAAACTAAAAATCAGACTAGAAACTTGCTCAATCTGATTCACTGTTATCTGTAAACATGTTGTCCATCTGTACTTATGTGTACCCACAGACTATTAGCTTTGGGGTAGATACCATCTCTTGTCTTTTTCTTACCACTCCTCCATGAAAATGGACTCTTCAAGATGTTTTTAACCTAAAATGCTGATGATCCCAGCTGGCTCTCTGCATCCATCAATTTAACCACTTCACAACAAAAATTTCTCCATTTTTTGTTGCAGAGATATTTGAGAAAGGAAGAGAGGAATTTTTAAATTATTGATGTGAATTCTCTGGGTCCTTTCAAAACTGGCCATTTAGAATACCACTGGAATGATAGAAAAACTGTGAGGAAAACAACGAGGAGGAGAAATAGAAATGCAGGCTCCGTCTGTGGCAAGTTAGGAGAGATAGCAATCCTGAAACACAGTACGCAAGAAGAGTTTTCAGGTCAGCACTGGTGGTCCAGTGGTTAGAAGTTCACCTGACAATGCAGAAGCCATTGGTTTGATCCCTGGTCCAGGAAGAGTCCACATGTGGCTGAGCCACTAAGTCCGTGCACCACAAGTACCGAGCCTGCGCTCTAGGGTCCAAGAACCACAACTGCTGAGCCTACATGCCCGAGAACCCATGTTCCACTGGAGAAGGCTCTGCACTGAGAAGCCCGCACACCGTAACTACAGAGTAGCCCCCATTCGTCACAACTTAAAGTCCATACAGCAATGAAGACCGAGCACAGCCAAAAATAATTATTTTTTTTGTAAATAAGGAAAAGCTGACAAAAGCAGTAGAGATCAAGTACCAAGTTGGAATGTTCACAGCTGCAGTTCTCAGAAAATCAACAGAGAACAATTCTAGGAGGCTTGTCCCTTAGAAGTACAAAACTAACCATCTCTTGTTGGAAACAAGAAGCATAGGTACTCTTGGTAGCTTCAGGAAGCATGGAAGGGAAGATTAAAAGAGAAATCACAGAGATGCCATGATCTTAGTTTTCTGATTGAGCTTTAAGCCAACTTTTCCACTCCCCTCTTTCACTTTCATCAAGAGGCTCTTTAGTTCTTCTTCACTCTCTTCCATAAGGGTGGTATCATCTGCTTATCTGAGGTTATTGATATTTCTTCTGGCAACCTTGATTCCAGCTTATGCTTCATCCAGCCTGGGGTTTCTCGTGATGTACTCTGCATATAAGTTAAATAAGCAGGGTGGCAATATACAGTCTTGATGTACTCCTTTTCCTATTTGGAACCAGTCTGTTTCATGTCCAGTTCTAACTGTTGCTTCCTGACTTGCATACACATTTCTCAAGAGGCAGGTACAAATAGCTGTGAAAAGAAGAGAAGTGAAAAGGAAAGATGGTAATACCCATTTGAATGCAGAGTTCCAAAGAATAGCAAGGAGAGATAAGAAAGCCTTCATCAGGGATCAGTGCAAAGAAATAGAGGAAAACAATAGAATGGGAAAGACTAGAGATCTCTTCAAGAAA